>NW_009260945.1:3418047-3489324 GCF_000687185.1 Egretta garzetta | reverse complement strand
TCCCTCTGCAACACCACTGAGTATTTTTGCAGGGACCACTGACTAATAGCAGACTCATGCAGGTTTGCAGAGTACCATTATCTTAAGTCAAAGAACATGTTGTTTCAGACTAAGTAAAATTGTATTTAGTCAGCTCCTGATACCGCTTCAAGATCCCCAATGAGATCAGAGCCCTGGCAGGCTGGATGCTGTACACACAGTCCTTGAAAAACAGTCCTTGAATATGTAAGAAACCTGCATCTATTTAACATAAGAGATCTTTTTGAGCTAATTTAATTGAAGGGACAAATGTGCTAGTGTGCTATGCGGGCTGTCTTTAACAGCGGTGCATTTTCATGGCCAGCTCTAGGTAGAGGCAAAGCGAGAAGTTGCCTTGAGCAGCAGACTGCTGTGAGGAACAAAATGGCCATGGGCTTCCTGCCAACTTTGCCCGTGCCGGACCTGTGAAAAGTCTCACTGCCTACTGTTATTCCTGACAAAAGAAGAGTTGGGGTGGGCTGGGGTATTAGTGACCCCTCCTACCCCGAAAATCAGTGGCAGCAGGCTCCCACCTTGCTTTTCATTTGCCATTCTGAATATGCTGTTTCACTCAAACTGAAAGAATAGATTGCTGCTCTCTGGCATGAGCTTGAGTCAATCAGTTGATTTGAAGTCAGACCTTACGTTAATCCAGCTTTGCAGTACCCACAGTCACTGCTCTTTGGTGCTTGTCATACGAATAGGGAAAAAAAAAAAACCCCAAAGGTGGAGCAGAACAGGGACAAAGCGGGGAAATGATACGCCCTTCAGTAGCACAGTCAGAAATAATTCCCACAGTCCCCCGTGCCTAGTGTTCTAACTCCCAGATCTAGCTGGTTCTGAATACGTATTAGTGATTTGTCTTGGTCTACCTGCTTTTCAATCAGCACTTTCATGTATTATCTGATAGAGCTTTTACCCAGGAAACTGAATTCCACCATGTCGTCTTCTCCACTGAGCTCTGCATGCAGCTTGACATGCTCCGCTCCCCTTCGCTTGTTACCTGCTCTAAGAGCCAATTTTAAAATGTGAAGTATCTATCACAACCACGTTGCTTTCAACTGTAGCACAGCATGTTGCAGTAAATTTTTATATTAGGAAGGGAACTAGAACACTTTGTTTTAAAGCAGCTGTTTATCTTCCTGAGCTATTCTGATTCAGCTTCCTCTTCAAACAGCAGACCTGGAAGGGCAAGGGAATGGGGAGAAAGAAAGGTTTGGTCACAATTTAGAGTCATTTGTTCCTGTCAGAATTTATATGAGCTAAATCTCAAGCCTGGACAAGCCTTAATAACTATCATATTTAAAGTTCAGCTTTAGAGGGGAAGACTGCGTGGCCCAAGGGGATAAGTAATAGAATACAGAATAGTTCACCTTTCATATGCCCATTCATACCCAATCCAGCAAGGACAGGCTGGTGCTGGCCTTTCAGAGCCATACATGACATGAATTTAGCAGTCTGTAGCTAGTCCCGTTGGACTAAACTACTGCTAATTGGTGTCCTTGCTGGATAAAGTCACTCAGTAGGTCACTGACAAAGTCAAAAGAGCTAAGCTTTATGGCTAGTCCTGTGCTGGAGGGGTGGGAAGTCTCTACTTTCTCATGATGAACTGACCCACCCAAACAATTTTTAATGTTCCTACACATTATCTTTACAATCACGCAAGGTTTGTTTCAAGAGAATGCACCCTACTGAGACAGTAATCTAAAACTGAGAAAAAAGAAATGCGTGGGGAGACAAGTTTTCTGCAGAGTGAGGTGTGCTGTGGATGGTAAAAACAAGAAACGGGGCCAAAGATTCTCATCCATGGAGATGTCACAGGTCATGAATGGAAACGTCCCCACAGAAAACGCAGGAATGGCTTTAGCATATTTTTACCACTGCAGACTGCTAAGAAATGAATGATGGCAGAGCAAAGCAATAATCTGCCAATTACCTCTTCAGAAATTGGCCATAAACAAAGATGTGTCTCCCATTATGAGCCTCTCAAGTTCAGAGCTCCCCTGCTCAAGATTACAATATTGTATGTTCTTGTTCCAGGACAGAGGAGAGCTAACACATGCAGTAGGCCTTTACCAGAAATACTTCTATTTTAGTTTATAGAGGCCAGTGCTTTCTGCGTGGAAAGTCCCAGAGTTGGTCCCTGCTGACCTGTTGCTGTGAGGTTTACGATCGAGAGGCATGAACAATATTGCTAAGAAATCCCCCTTGCCAAAATCACTTCTGACCCTAAAGCAGAATTCAAAGCTGGTGTGTTCAGCGGTAACCTTTTTCTTGTTAGTGGTTCAGGCACACAAGATATCCACAGCAGCAGTCAGCGTTCCCCGTGGAACTTAATGGAAGAGGCAGTTGCTACAGATGGGTGTCTTTTCAAGAAGGGAGTGAGGTAGAGCAGAAGAGAGAACAAGAAGAGGGGGAAAAAGGTAGTTAGGAACAAGTTCATTTGGGCAACAACCTTGGTGGGGAGGTGGATGAATGCTAGTGGGCTTGAATTACTCCTGTGTATTCTGGCATGAAGAGGCTCAGCCCAATAGCCTTTCGTGGTATCTCTGGAGCAAGAGATCTCATTACAAACAAGAGCTGAGGGAGAGACTGATCTGGAGAGAAAACAAGAGCAAGAGGATCCTCCTGTAACAGCTGTAGCTAAAGAAGACATATTTCTCCAGCACTAGAAGCCGACAGCTTTCTCTGGCACTAAATTTGTTCTGGCAAAAGGACAAACACAAAGAAAAGGTCTGACATTCTGCATCGAGACTTTAACCTCTCTCCCCATGTCCCCAGCTTCTGCACGTCAGGCGATACAGAAATAGATCAGGCGAATCCTGACAGCAGCTTCCACACGCAACTTCACCTCACCGCACCATGCTCTGGACACAGCCACAGCTCAAGAAGTGCAAAGGCTCGTTATTTCTTATTGATGGCCAGAGCGCTCCCCGTTCTTCAGTGCTGCCAACCACTTCTGTTGAGGGGCAGCAGCAAAGTCTGAGGTCTGCAGACCACTGCACCTTGCTACTCATTACAGCCACGAGACTGTCACAGGGTATCAGCCACACAAAAAATGTGCCCATTTTATCAGTCTGCTAATTGGAATCCTTACTTGAGGGGACCCCCCCCTTTGTAGGTCCCCATATAATATCCTTCAGGTGGAAGCTGGGACCTTGTGAGGAGCCTTAATCTATAACGTGCTTAGTGAAGAATATGTGTGCATGAAAGATAATGTAGGGGAAAAGAATTTTTTTTTTTTTTTAAAAAAAATCATTCTCATAATTTGTTTTAAGTTCTGTAAATTGAAGCTGAGGCCAGCTTACAATTGGAAACACCAGGTTTGCATAGGAGAGAGAAAGAAACAGCTCTAAAATTAGAAGACTAAGTAATCTTGGGTTTAAAAGCATCACAAATGCTGGTCTTGTAAACACTCTCATCAACAGAAATATAAGTATGCTTGCCACGTAATTGCATATTCAAAAATAATATGGAGAGAACATTTTGTAAAGAAATGCCAATTTAGCACTTGTGAAAGGTCCTGTCTGGACAGCCTAGAGAATGAAGCCGCTCTGCTGACTCACCAAGGCAGTGTGGCAGGAAGGCAGGTCGGCCTCCCTTCAGTTCTGCTCACAATGGAACAAAATCAGTGCAAATTGCCCCTCATCTACACTTGGCGTTCCTCTAGTTCACTCGTCTTGCCCCAGAGGTTTCCAGCTTTTCCTTGTACCATCACAGACAGCAGATCTGTAAGGATACAAGTTCACTGAGGTCCTTAGCCATTTTGCCTCAAGAGATAGCTTGTCAGTGAAAGACAGAAAACTACTTACTGTCATAACTTCATTTCCTTAGACCTCCAGGCTACATGACATTCAGACAAAATCCTTGCTATGCCTCTCTTTTACCGGTAACTCTGTATTTTTCCAAATCCTTTTCACCCTGAAGAAAAATGAATAGGGATAGGGAAAACTACTTCAAGACGAGAAAGGTGTAAAAATAACCTTAATTTTCAGGGGTCTGGTGTAAGCTAAATCCATCTCCAAGTATCTCTAGTGCTTCTGGGAGGTTCAGGATCCAAATAGGAATTTAATTAACAACCACTCCTGTCTCTTCAAGCTGGAATACATTTCAACTATTATGAAACTGCGAAGCCGTTATTCCAACATTCTAAGCCCAGACACTCGTACAGGTGGGTGCTCAACCTTCAGACCCAAATGTTGCAACTTTGAATTATCTTCAGTTTTTTCACACTTACATATAACATTGAGCAGGGGAGGGATCTACAGAGCTGCTGCTAAAAGCACTGAATGGCATATTAGGAGGTTTCTCAGAAAACTTTTACTCTGGAGCTTCAGTGTCTCAAAAGAGCATTTGCTAAAATAAACCAAAACATCACAATTTTAAACCTCTGCTCATGGTTTTCACACAGGTCTAGGATCAGTACAGAGCTACCAGATGGTGTCCTATGCACTGAGCTGCAACTCAGGGACCAGACTCAGGAAGAAAAAACCCTGTATCTGATGTAAATAATAGATTTGCAGCTCTTGCAGCACATTCACACACAGACATGTTCCTCACATAAAATCTGAATCTCTGCTATAATCAAAGGATATTGAGCAGTACATTATGCAGCTTAAAAATAGACCCAGAGTTGTACCAGTTACTGCAACTTTAATCTGCAAGAAACTTTTTTACCGAGGCATAAATAGTGCCTGTCAAGAGCATAGTACAAATCCTATCTGGTAAACCTTATCTTTTAGATCCCTTTTGAATATATGACCTCATTTACAGTGTGTAAGACCCAAAGTGAGTCCTGCTGTTTTTTTCCATGCTAAACTTGAGCACTATTCTTCCAGACTCATTCTAGTGAGATACCGGTTTACCAAGAGAAACTATAAAAAAAGGGATGGATGCATTACATTCTCATTGACTTTATTCAGATACTTTGGTGGACGCATTTTTAGTAAGAGGGAGAATGGAAGTGGGGTGAAAAGTAGTATGCTTTGAAAAGGCACTTTGAAAATACTTCAGTGGGCACTTTCTAATGAGATTCATGGGATAAGATCACTTTAACTCTCTCTCTGCAGCTGCGTCAGTCGGAAGCAATCGGGAGTGATAACTGCAGCAATGGAGGTCTCCAAGTGTTTCCAAAAGGAATTGTCCATTTTATCGCTTCCCATGTGATATTATGCACTTGTAATAGTCCCCAAAGACTTAAAAAAAAGCTGCCCCGAGGGCCTGCCATGTTAAATTGTCTAGATTTACTTAGGAAGACACACGCCCTGAAAAGCTCAGTCTTATTTAGCCTTGCTGGTACAACAGGCAGCATCTGTATTGGGAACAGTAACACAGGGTGAATAAAGATTTTACTGGCATGAATATGAGTTGACCATCGTTTTGAACGAAACACAGCAAGGTTATATGTAGCTGAGAGAGTTTAGCAGAATCTACCCCGATTAATCAGGGTAGGAAGAAGGGGCATTCTCCTGTCTCTGGTAGAGGTTAACACCACTCAGATATGACAGAGAGCATCCTGGGGAGTTCAGCTACCCCACCCTTAAGGCTCTTCCATTCAGACAAACAAAACTAGCTTTCCATTCTGCAATACAGACACCTGAAGCAAAATTTATGAGTGATGTTCAGCCAGAGTGTTTGCTTTGCACTAACAACCAGCGTGCTTACATCCTAGCTCAGATCAAATGTAGTATATGCACTCCCTCTGAGGATTAATCATCAAAATAGGGCTGGAAAAGAATCTCAAAGGTCATTCAGTCTATCTTCCTGCCTAAGGCAGGCTCAGTTACACAAACTATTCTTGACAGACGCTCCTCTAATCTGTTCTTGAAAGCCTCTGAGGATAAGGACTTCACCACCCCCAAGGAAATCTCTTCCATGCTTAACCACCCTTGCAATTCCAAAGTTTCTTCTAGTAAGCAAAATCTCCCCTTGTTTAAGTGACTCATGAAATAGCAAAACAGCGCAAAATGAGGTCAGAGAAACCTTCTTGTCTCCATCTTGCACATTTCATTGCAATGATTTTTAATTATTTTTTTTTTTTTTTAAGCCAGAGCACATGGCCACAACGTATTTGATAGATCTCTGTATCTTGTCTGTCCAAGACGCCAGCCAAGCAGATTGTCATGACAAAATTCTTTCCAGTTGCAATTCTATCTTTCAGACTGTATGGAACAATAGAAAAAAGTTCAAAGTAGTGCGTGTAAAAAGAGATCATCTATGAACTGAAATGAATTTAAATTTTATCTTATCCTATTGTTAACTGGGCCCTTTTCACATTTAAAGACTTCACTATGTTTCCGCTTGTTTTTGCTGTGACACAGGCAGAAGAGAGCATTGATTCAATCTAGATTCTTTTGGCAATCATGCTTATATATGCACTCAGTTTTTAAAGACAGGCTTTTCATAAGATTTCCCTTGACCTGAACTAGCATCAAAGTCCATCCACAATTCTCTCCCAAATCTCAAGTCAATAATATAATCTCATATTGGACCAAAATTAAGTCCTCAAGACAATTGCTTCTTTGGATGTTCAGAGTGTTTTGGAGGGACTTGCCATTTGGTCAAGATAAACAGGTATTAATGGTCAGAAAGCAGCTTGGAAGAATGAAATTAAGGCCAGAGCAACTAAATAAGAGCCCAGAAGAGGGAACTCACTGCAAGAATACAATGAGTAGCGGGACCATACAGAGAAGTACCCAAAGCCAGCCAAGAAATGCAGGGAATTCTGAAGAACCTTCCCAGCTCTGCCTAAATGAACAGGTCACAAGGCCATGCCTGCTAAAGCAAGTGGAAATAGTCCACAGAAAGTGTTTGCATTTGCCAAATAGACAATGACAGCAGGTCCCCCACCAGGCGCAGGTTTACAAGCTTTCACTTCTCCATAGCGATCTTCCCCTTCAAGCAAAATTTAACTCAACCACAGTGCTCCCAGAAATGGAGACACATGACATCCAGAAGATGGTGCTCTTGGGTAAAGCACAACTTCTGGACAAAAAAAGTTTCTTTAAGATTCCCTTGGCTTTCATGGTATAGCAAGGATTCCTGCACATTTTGTTCTTAATTCACAGAGGAAGCCTGTGTAATAATCACCAAGCAGCAGAAAGGAAGGCATAAGGAGGCAGACAGATTAATGGAAATAGCACTGTGCCATTGAGAAATGCCCCTCACCCCTTGCGAGTATATACACACAAACCATAAAATAGCAAAGTAAACAATTTTGCCAGCAGTTTGATCAAGATCTATTCAGGATCAAGGGACTACTTGGAGTCCTCCTCTAAAACCCAGAGCAGAAAATATGGCAGAAATTGCATGGGGAAGGGAAACAAGTAAGACATGAAGACCAGCAATTCCCTCAGTCATCACATAATCTTTCCTGGGATACTCCTCAGGGATTCTGGTGTGCAGAGAGCACCACCTCCGACTATTCCCCACAGAGGAGGAGGGCTTACTCCCAAGGAACCAGGAAAGGAAGCAGCTGCGTTATGAAGCCTCGTGAATCAGCATTATTTAGCCAGTGTTTCATTTTTAAATGCATCTGTCAAATAAACAACGTTTTCTCTCAAGGATCTCCAAGTATTTTACATAAGAAAATAAATATAATTATCTACGTAGCAGACATTGAACTGGAATTATTTTCACTGCCAACAAAATCTGTTTTCCTTCTCTTTTAAAAAAGAGCAAAACGACCATTATACGGTGGAGATGATGCGCTGGAGTACTCTACTGCGCCTTGTTCCTAGATTTCAATACAATATATGCACGCTCCAGAAAGAAAAGAAAATACATGTTTATGTAGATAGATATCTAAAAGCTTGATTTGCAGGAGATCTAGTTGTGCTTGCATCTGAGGTGTAGTGAAATCAAAAGCTGACAGAAGAGTTAACAGATATTAAGGTAAGCTTCAAGTGACTTCCAAGACCGGAGACTGAACTGTGGCAGTACCAAGGGCAGGGCACCTCTCGCATTCAGCTGAACCCTCACTGCCACCTTCTTTAAGCCCTTTGTTTCCAACCAGGCAACCACATCAGCCAGCCTTATCGTGGGCACGTAGTGAAGCCCAGGCTCCCTTTTTGCTAGGATTTGGCCACACAGTGAGATGCTGACAGCAGAGCTTCTCTTTCTATTAATCTAAAAAGTAGTTAATGGCTCTTGCCTTTTTCTTCAGTTTTTTTTTTTTTTGTTTGTTTGTTTTTCTGGGGTTTTTTTTTGGGTTGTTTTTTTTTTCTTATATTGGGTTTTGGGTTTTTTGGGGGGTTAGCTTTTTTTTTTTCTTTTTTTAAAAGAATAACCTTGTACCTCAGTCCTGGGCTGGAAGAAAAAGACTTCACCAAAACCAAATTAAGACCAGACCAGCAGGTTCAGAAACCTCTATTCCCTAAACTAAGAGTCAATTAGTTATAATCAATTAAATAAAATTAAGGAAAACAAAGTCACATGGGCTTGGGAAAGGAAAAATGATAAATGATCTACCATTGTAGTCACTTGGGGGAAAAAAATGTCACCATCAAGGAGAAAGAAAATGGAAGCAATTAAAAAAGTTAAAGACTTTCCTTATTGCAGGGAGACAAGGGAGTGTGCCAGCCCCCCCAAGGTTTTTGTCAAGACTTTTCAATTCATTTCATTTTTGTATCTTGGCTGACAGTTTCTGGTGGGAAGTACTTAAGCCATGGGGCCCAGAGCCTTGCAGAGTGCCCTACTTTGCAAACCCAAGTGTAGCTGCCATCTTTTGCACTAACACAGGCCAGATGCTTATAGCTGACTTCAACCCAAATGTGTTGTCCCCGTTACATTTTAAGAACACCCTCCACGGGCAAAGAACAATCCTAGGGTCTACACAACTGTCAACTTGTGAAAATGGATATTCACAGCCAAGAAAATGACTAATTAGACTATGACTGCTCTACTGCTGCATTTAGCAGACTCCAGATAAGACCCAAAGAGAAAATATTTCAGATGAGGCATGCAGATTACAGTAAAAAACAAACTCAGAAAAGTCCAAACTGCCCAGGACATAAGACATCTTCTTGATGATACCTTTGAATCCTGCACTGTCTGGATTTGAGTCCAGACAAATCTGACAAGTCTAGTATTAATACGTCTCACTTTTAACATAGATGGAGCTTCCATGACACACTGCCAACAAGAATGTCAATGAATAGCAGCCTTGGTGGTAGGTTTCAAAATCAATATAATCAGCACAGTGTTCTATTCACAGCTTATAAATTGCTGTCACAGTGGCTAACTTCACAGTCCTATCAGTTCCAGAAGCCTTGTTAAAGCTGCCTGTGAAGTTTGCTGGACAGAGTTTTGTCAAAAGGTATTCTGCCTGCAGCTTAACACAGGCAGACTATTCAGTCTCTGCCCAGAAACTCCCCACATGGCAACAGCAGAGAGGCTGCAGAAGAGAAAGGAAACATGCTGAAAAAATTTCAAGAGCTAAGTTAGTAACAAGTGGCACATTTGGAAATACGAGTTGTTTCCCCTGCCCCCCAAAGACGCATTCTTAAAGGCTATGAATTTGGGAATCTTCAAACAGAAACAAAAGGTAGAAAAATAAAGCAAATATCATGCTTTCTACTTCAGCAGTTCACATTAACACCACAGACTTCCAGATATCTAAAAGCACATGCAGGTTGAAATGGGCTATTTTTCACCACAGGACAATCCTGCACCACCGAGAAGGCATATATCCTTTCAACACCAATTCACATCCTTATCAACCAACCAATTTAGTATTTCACCTATCAGGTAATCAGATGAAGATCTCACCACCCACTTTCAGTCAGCTCAAATATTTTTTTTCAAGATTCCTGTGCTATGTGCCTTGGATCTGAATTTTGCAGTATTTCCTAATCTTTCAGTCACTAATCCAGAAGTACCTCATTTTTCAAACAATTTGAATAGATCCATTCTTGGTATAGCTCCCTTGATTTCAGTTGACTTAAACCTTTCAGCTTCAAACTTGTCAACATATTCTTAAAGTTTTGAAGAATAAAGTGCAATTCTTCCCCCAGACAGTGCCTTAAGGCCTTAATGTTTCATCATGACCCTTAGCGGTGAAGTGTCATTTAATGAAATATTTCTCCTCTATTGTATGCTTTATCCTGCTACTGTTAAGTTCTTCAGAAATCAAACCACCACCCAAATAAGGTGGAAAAGTACTATTGCAAATCTACAGAGAGGGAAGTAGACACAGACATTAAGTGATTTGCCTGAGACAGCTGAAGAAAACGGTATCGGGGCTGGGAAATGAAGTGATGCCCCTTGGCTCTTCATTCAGTACTTTCTTCTTGGGATCACTCTTATCTTTCTCAGAAATTAGCTTCAATAGTCTGGAAAGACAACATTTAAGTGCCTTGGGTGGTGTCATCTTCTTTCATTCAGCCCTGCAGCTCCTAGAGCAATGACAAACTCAGAAACCGTGAGTCACTTTCATGGACAAAGCAAGTTTTTGCTTTTTAACAAGAACACTTGCCTCAGTAATAAGTTTTAGGG
Organism: Egretta garzetta; assembly: GCF_000687185.1. Lineage (NCBI taxonomy): Eukaryota > Metazoa > Chordata > Aves > Pelecaniformes > Ardeidae > Egretta > Egretta garzetta. Next base: position 3,478,812 of record NW_009260945.1, on the reverse strand, counting down.
TTTTTTCTCCCCAAATGATTTCAGGAATTTTAAACCACAGAGATTAGCCATTATTCTTTGCGTTTTCTCTTTTCTTCAGAGCATTGTTGTAAAACAGATTAAATCTGTTGCTGTCAAACTCATGATGCCAAAACACCAAAATGCCACAGCTATAAGCTTTATTAGGTAGCTTGGTATTTCTGCTGAAAGAGATAGACCATATAGGAAATAGCCAGTATTAAATAAATAAATATATATAAATATACCATATATATGAAAAAATCATTACAGTTTACATTCTTAGTATATGAATTTGGAACTGAACTGGTCTTTCCTCTATTTCTATAGACAGAAATCCTTGGAGAAGTTGTACAGAAATACAAAGGCAGCTTGCTGGACAAAGGAATCACAGATCACTATCACCTGTCCATCATTCCTTCCCTAAAGGACTGTAAACATCCAGTCCTTATTGGTGATATTCTACTCTAAAACAGGAACATCTCACTTTCTTTCCCCTTGCTGATTTGTTTATGGGTGCCTCTCACCTGCATTTATATAGTCTTATTTTCTTACAAAAGAAGAGAGGTACTAAGCTACCCGCTTTTCCTATGGTGTACACCTCCAAGGAGGCTTCTAAGCATTTTCAAAGGGATGCCAGAAGTGGGCATGGGACTGAAATATTTGAAAGCTCAGCGGAACTGAATTCTACCTTAAATGCTGGCTTCGTTAACTTATTGGGAGCCCTTTTTCATCACTGACTTTGCAGAGTACGAAGACTTTCAGGGTCTCCTTAGGGTGACATTCAACTCATCTACTCCACTCAGATGAGTTGGGTGTCGAGCCTACGTTAGTCACCTGCGCTCCCTACAGCAAGAGACACAGAGGGGCCTCCAGGGAGCAAGTCATACGCTCCCTTAGCATGGAACAGTCACCTTCTGGGTGTGCCCATCTTCCCTTCTGCCTGTAGAGAATGAGCTTAAAAATGACACCTACCTGAGGACAGCTGAAGTTAGCTGAATAACTTCACCCTTAACCTCACTTCCATAGAGCATCCTATATATAGTTCACACCTTTCTGCAGTACTGAATACAGAAGATAATGTACACTGACACAGTATAAAGATTTGTTTTTCCAAGGGAGTAATTCAGGTAAAATAAAAATCCGTGTTCTTTGCCTGGTTTGTGCCACTGATTGTGTATGTCACTCTGGGCACGTCACTTTATTTCTCTTAGCTAAGTTAGTTTCTCAAGTGTTTCATACAAGTGAAAGCAATAAGGGTGCCTCACAATAGCAGTGCCCAGTGTAAAATTAACGTCTGCAGAGAACATTCAACCCTCCCATGAAAGAGGCAAGATCAAGACAAGGCATCACTTACATGGATATTTTTAAAGAGGCAAAGGCTATAATGCATCTTATTCCGTTTGACAGGTATCACAGATTCAGATGAAGTTACCATGGGTTCCAGCACAGTACTTTTCTATAATTATGTAAATTACTCTGGTTACAACCACTGGATATATTCACATAAATGACCCTGATTTTTCAGAAACACTCCTCTTTTTCAGGTGCAATTTTGCATGCACAATAAACTGTGGATTTCAGAGAAGCACTTTAAGCATCTAAATATCAGACTGTGCCTACAAATTGTTTAGACAGACATTTTAATACTGTAATTTGTTAGTGCAATTACTTAAGTAGGCAGGACTGTGTGCAAGGAGGCAGTAAATAATTAAGACCACCAAACTGGAGCCTAGTTGGAGCCTAGGGCACCATTTAAAAATCTTTTATCTAATATCTAAATTTGGCAAGCGGAGGGAAAAGGTATTTAAGGAGAGCACACATAGACAACCAGCACATAAGCCTCCTATTGCACCATATAATCTAGTTTCACTTATTGCTGAAGATTATTTTTGAATGCTCTGATTCTAAAGTTATCAGAATTGGCTATTGTAAGTGGTTGATGCTGCTTGGCTTTTCAAAGCCTCATCAAGTTTTTAAAAACACAGATGGCTGTTCTACAATAAAAAAGAATCTACCTGCAGTGATGCATTTACACCAGAATAATCAGGCTGTAACAAGAGAAAGAACAAGCCATATATTCAATATGGAAAGTTACATCCATGAACTCTGGTGCTAACTGTCAGTATAAACAGGTGCTATACTGAAAATGTAAAGCCTCATTAATGCATCACTTAATAAAATGCCCCATTTTCTTATCTTCCATGTCTCTTTACATCTTCCATAAAGACTTGCTTTTCTAAGTTACTCATCTCAACCCAATGATGTGATAGACCTCACATCTCAGAAATGATTCTGACTACAGCAGTTGACAACATAAAACACCATACAAAAGAAATACTAAAACCTTTATGCGTGTGATTAAGGCTACTTGGAATGCTCCATCTCCAGCCCTGAAAATAAAAAGCTTCTGCTTGAAAATGTTGCTCCAGCAGCATTTTAACTCAACAACCTTTGTAGGAAAAACAAGTGACAAAAAGCCTTCAACAATCCCCCTTGCAGAAAACCCATTAAACACAACAAATTTCACAATGTCAAATCAGTAGCTTGCAGCTTTTTTGCAGGCTCAGTGTTTGTAGTGGGGAAACTGTCCAAGCCAACAGAGCATGGTATGAGCGGGACAGAAAAACCTCGCAGAATCAATGCAGAAGCAATCCTGGAGCCAAAGAAAATGAGAGGCAGTGGGGTGGAGATAAACCCACCGCTTGGAAAGTCATTTGTCTGTGGCCAGCAGAGAAATCCCTTTAGAGTCAGCAAGCGGACAGAACACCATCTTCTCTATCAAGAGGAGGTGGGCAGGGTGGTCTCTGCCTGTGCATGGGCACAGCAACAGACTTCCAGCCTCTGGATGTGAGGCAGAAAAAAAGACAACTGGGTTGCTCTGACTGAGACTGTGTTTTGGGGAAACAACCGATCTACCCTAAAAAAATCAATTGCAGATTTCAAACCTTAATTTTTCCTCACCGACTCAGGCTAAAATAAGCTTCTGAACTGCTTCTGGATTTCTCAGCTTGAAAGGCTTACACCCTCTAAAGCTCAGGAACTCTGGGTTTTGAGATGCAAGGATAGCCGAGGATTTCAGATCTTTAAACAGGAATTTTCCGCAAGAAGTCTTTGCCTTTTGCAGTTTTTACAAAACCTTTGTATCGAGATGCTCAGTAACATTCTGCAAGTACATTTTTATTTCACAAGGCTTAGATTTAATTGCCTGGTAGAAAATTCGAACTTCTATCCTGCTTCCAAATCAGCTCCATTTTCCTAGCGAGCTGCAACACCTAAACAGGACCTGCCCTTTTGTCGTCTCTTGCTTTGTCTTTCTACATTCCCCTTGGTAGGCTAGGGCTCCACACAGGCTTGATGCGTGATAAGTTGGACTTCTATAAATTCTCCCTGCCATCATGTTCCTTCCTCCCCCCCCCCACCCCCGAGTCAGATGCAAAATTCCCCTGACTTCATGGAAAAGTAATGCTAGGGACATCTTCAAATTCAGAGACAGGCAAAAATGACCAGCCCAAGGAAACGGAAATATTTCAGATATAAGTTCAAAAGGTAGTGCAATAGCAGATACCTGTTTTGGCGAGAGAGTATAGAAAGTCTATAGAAGTAAAAGGAGTAGCAGATCCGCATAAAAATACTCTTTACCTTGTTACCAATAGTACTTGTTTCTTTATGAGACTTCATAAATCTAAGTTACCTATACTGCCTTGTGTAGATTCACTGATGTCTGATAATGTGGCTGAACTTACATTGCAACCTTTTCCACTGTAAGGTCATCCACTTGGCTTTCTTCTAACGGCCCAACTGCCTATTTTCACAGAAGTGTTAACAGAAAATATCACCAATGCCACTATATCAAGTTTCACTGAAAATAATAGGATCAAAAGTTATTAGAGGAACAAAGAAGAGATAGGGAATTCATAAATCTTATTTCTTTAAAAAATCAAAATCAAAGAGATAACATGCTGCATTAAATAAAAAATCCTGTGTCAGAAATTGAATATTTCACCTGTTGATGATAATGATTGATGATAACATGTATTTTAAGAAGCGCTTTTCAGTCAATTTCCTTGAGGAGGTGGATTCTTGTTGCTTAAAGTTATAAGGTTAAGCTGTGGTCTCCCAATAATCTCTTAGGGAGCAGCTTCTAATGTAGTGAGCTAAGGATCTTTCATTTAAATGAAGATAAATAGATGGATCAAAATGAAAAAAAATCTTTTGTTTAAACAGAGATCTCAATCGTCTAAAAGGTACAGTAGAAATATTCAGGCACTCATTACAGCTGGGCACATATTTGTTTGAAGTCATGTTGGGAGCTCCCTCTAGAATATAAGAATGTTCCTTCTATTAACTCCCTGTGTGCTGCACCCTTATACATAAGCAGAGATTGATGTTTTAAACTGTATTCTTATAATAAAAATTCTGAAGACTTCTAGTGACAAGCATACCATTAACTCATACCCAAATACTTAATTGAAGAGTCAATTAAATAATACTATATTAAGGGGGAGGGAGGTGTGAAAGCCAGAGAGTTATCATTTGCAAAGTATTCAGATATCTTAAAATGAGATCTAAAGTGGTACTGCATTACTACAAGTGTTGCTAGCAAAATGCACACCCACCCTTTGATGAATGATACTCACAGTAACATCGATAAATGTTGCTTAACTGACAGACTACCTAAAAGTAGTCAGATTTTGTACAGCGTGCTTGTCATGTTGCTCTATATTAAATATACCATTCCCTTTTATCCTCACATCTCAAGGTAAAAATGAACAGGATTCATATACCACTCACACCACCTTTTCTTCTCTGTCAGAGCAGGTGTTCTTGGAATGTTAGCACCTACATGCTGACTGTAGCTGATGAAAGTATCTTCAGGCAGTTCATTGGGTTTGGTTTTTCTTTTTTCTGTTTTTGTTGTTGTTGGGTGTTTTTGGTTGTTTGGGGGTTTTTAGCATCATTTACTTAGGGTTATCTCCTTGTCCTCAAAGTAAGCCAGGAACATTCTATGTTGAAGTTACCAGCCTTTTCTTGATAACGATCCAGGACAAATTCCTGCACAGTTTTTTCATTTGCTTCCTTTGTTTTCTTAAAGAAAAAAAACAGGCATTTTTAATGCCACTGAAGACAGGCCACACCTGGCTGTTCTATGTGTTCTAATGTATACGAGACTCAGTCAGAATCAAGTCACATCAAAACCTCTTATGAGGTTCTGTTAAATCCCTAGCCCCAGGGAGCCTTCCATGTCAGAGGAAAAACGTGAAGAGGAAGGGGGAAGTGGACGCACTACAGAAAGATATAACATGCTGGAAGGAGGAGAAAACAACAAGATGCAAGAGCTTTAGGGTCCCTACAAATATTTCTGGGAAACTCTTTTTCCCTAGACAGTTCACATCTCTATTTCACCTTGTAAGAATTGCTTCAGTCTTAAAGCACCAGAAATGCTTCACACCATTACCTCTGCAGGGACTTGTTGTCACGTCACTACTGACTGAAAAGGAAAAGAGAGGCAAGTACATGCTATGCAAACCCCATTGCTTTAGATAAAGTAGCAATTCTATTTTAGTGCAAACCATTTGTATTTTTCAAATAGAAGAAAAGATGTTTTCTTAAAAAACAGACAGCTGACATACCCTTTGGTTCAGTGTGTGACATTTCTTGGCAAATTTCAGAATAGAGATAATTTTTACCTTTTAGCTGAAGTATTTGGGGATGGGGGGAAGGCAGTGAAGTGTCCTTAATGCTGATAAATCCTTCAAGTAACAGTAGCATGAGCAGAGCGGCAGACTTCAGCGCAAAGACCCACAACCAGAACAATTCTTGCTAAAGTACAATCTTTGATAACGACTATTACCAGCAAATAAAATAAACACAACAGGTTAATGCCCCCTTTGCTAGCATTTTACTAAAGTTTATTCTTTTGTGCAAAATGCTTAGATCATGCTGAATGCTATTTTTACTTTAAATATAATCAGGGAGAATGAGAAACTAATATTCTTAAATTGCAATTATGAAAGAAAGTATGTAACATTTTAGGTGCTTCATTTAGAGAACACTCCAGGTTAATTACATGATTTTTCTAATGAAGATATTTCCATGAATACTTAGGATTGTTGCATACATCTCATTTGGTAATGAATAGATTGATATGCAGATGATTTCAGCATTTCATTAAAATAGCTGCAGAATAAATGCTGAAATTCATTCAAGTGAATTGAGAATGCTAGTTTCAATTATGCTGCTTCCCAAGTTTAATTAATAAGTTGTATTGTTACAATTAATCATAGTCAGATGGTTACGAAAAGTGAGTTTTTATGATCTGAATGCTTTCTAAATGCACACTGTGCTACATCTACATCATTCAAGTCCACATGCAGTAAATAAAATAGTATTTACAATAATATCTATGTACCTGGTATAATAGCCATGAAGCTGCTGTGAAACTCTATGTTGAACTATATGCAAATCTGCTTTTTGGAACAACTTTATTTAGATGCCCACCTTAATGATGTCGTTTACTGAAATAGGAAGTTGTGTGCAAGACAAGCAGGACTGGGCCTACAGGCTTATCTCCTGCCAGAGCAGGATCACAGAAAATGGAATGTAAAGTCTGAAGGATCAAGGGGTAGAATAATTGAATGACATTTATATTGAGTTCCTGAGTTTGCCCATGTATACAAGTGAGCAGAGGAGCAGGTGGACAACCCTGGTATCTCATCAGAGCAAAGGGAACACCTTGACCCTGCTCCTCCCTGGGCTACCAGAGAAGGGTGGTTAGGCCATGATCCACATGTGTTGCCCACCACGTGCATCAACAGTAGAGTTACATGGAAGCACGTCTGGTCACCGTACTTGTGTGGCCATGCCCTGCGCCTCATCACAGCAGACTCTCTTGTCTTTTATTCAGCTCCATTTCATTTATTTTCCTGGGTGAGTGGCTCTAAAACCTGTGCATGTATGGACGTTTAAATGTCAGCCACTGAAGATAGGACCACGGGTCATACAGGTCCATGTACTTCAGATACCAGGAACTGCAGAGACTTGAGTACATACACATTGTGTGGGTATGCACATCGTGTGTGTATTTGCTACTGAACATCAAGCTAGAGAAGCCAGCAAGTGGGATAAGAAGCTTGAGCTCCAAGTATTGGAGTAGCCATAAGTCTGGGCTGGATACTGGAAAAAATAGGTGAGCTAAGAGTAATCAGTGACACGCATTTGCACATCTGTGTGTTTCTCTGTCTCTGCATGGGGCAACAGTGAGATCAGGGGATCCAGGGGTTAGCTACCGGATAGACTGTCTAGGACCAGCTGCTGAAGGGACCTATATCATATACAGGTATATATTTTCCACCAACAGGCTTTCATCCTCAGTGGCACTGCTTGTGCTGGCCAGGGTGCGCATTGCTTGCATGCATGTCTAGTGGGAAAACTGGCTCAGCATCACTCCTGGCTGTGCCTGGGGACACAGAGCCCCTGTTACGCTACTGCGTTTAGCAACTCCTAACACCAATTATTTCAACTGACCCTGCTCAAACCAAATCTAACTGTGTCTAGGGGAGCAGGCAGCTTTTACGGATAGTATTTGCAAAAGGAAACCAGGAACTCTCCCCCACAGGTTTCTTTTCTATTATTTTCTCCATGTGCATAAGGAAGCAGGGAATTTGCATTCTCCCCCCAGCATGTGCTAAAAATCCTGGCTAAGCAACCATGCACACAGCCTGGCCATTTCCAGGCACCTCCACAACTGCTGCTTCTGGCCTTCTACCTTTCATAAAACCAGCTCTTCTCACTGCTTCTTACCTGTCCAATTTCTCCCCTCCCTTTAATTTACGTCATAGGCACAAGAGTAGCGGAAACACTTCAGAGTACAGTTTGCACTGATACCCATTACTTACTTTGAACAGGAGTAGTAAAAGTCTTACCGTCACTCTCAATTGAGGGCTTATTTCTAACTGTAAAACAAGCGACCTCCTTCTGACCTGCTAAGAAAGCATTTGGTTTTCTACTTTACCTGGTCATTCTGCAGCTTTCTAACCTGCTGTCCTTTATGGCGTATTAAAAGAAAACCTCCTTTTGACACTGCCTTTGAAAATGAGTTTTAAGTACTTTTTGATGATAATAAACCCCTTAGGGCCTGATCTAAGGGCCAGAAATGTCAACAGAAAGACTCCCATTTGTCCATTTCAGTGGGCTTTAGATCACAACTTCAGTTTACCAAAAGGTTTTCAATCCTTTCCATGTGTACTTTTGTCACAGTTCTGCATAACTGAGGGGCTTGCATTGTGAAGAAAGAACATTATCAAAATAGGAAGTAGAAATTTGTTGGCCTTTTCCTTTTCAAGAGTTGAATCTCCAAGAATAATGCAAGCAAAAGGGATTATTTCAGATTCCTCTCCTTTTTTTATTTCCAATTTCAGTTAAGACATTTAATAACACCAAACTGCAGGCTCTTCTCAGAAGACCAAAGATAAATTGCTTTCATTGGATTCCGATTGGTTGAATACAAAAACTGTGCTAATGTTTACACATACCTTTATCTGCAAAGAGCACTGAGGTTTCATTTCTACACCAGAGTGATACATGGTTTTCTAATAACATTCCCAAAATGATGTAGTTTGTTCTTCATTTCAAAACTGCCATAATTTGGGAGCTCCTGGTCCTGCAATTTCTTGAAGGATGATCTGTTAGCAACGTGTTGTTTTGACATGCTGCTTATTTTGGAGTGAACTTGGGAAAGTAAAGATGACTTGAGTAACTAAGCTGAAGTTATTATGTGATATTTATTTTTGTTTGAATGTTTAGGCGAAATTAATTTTAACACCACTGTGATTTATTTCTGGATGCCTTTGTGCTAGATGTAGTCATATGATTTCTATCAAAAATTATTTGGTGATGAAAAAAATTTTTAATAAATCAAACTATCATTGGCAACATTTCATTCTGATCAGAAATGATTTGATATAATTTAAATATTCTTAAATTTTGCCTCAAAACTGACTATTGAAAAAGAAATTGAGACTTCAGAAGGGCTACTGCGTTCATTATTGTGAAAAGGAATAAGTTACATAGGAAAAATATTGATTCTTTATGCAAAACTTTAAAGAGGAGGAAATGAAGAAAAAAATCTCCCCCACCCTTTCCCCAAGCGTGGCTGGCTATATATATTTTATCTACCTTCTTGTGAAACTGCTCAAGAGGCTGAGACTTTTGGCTCATGTATCATGGGTCCTGACACTGCTTTGCAAATCATGATGTAACCATCTTTTTAAGATCTCCACAGAAATGCTGCCCGGCTAACTGGTGTGCAAAGCAAGATGTTTAGTCTTGCATTCCTCACAATTCCCTTTGGCTGTTGTGGAATCCTTGAGACAAGTTAAAAGTGACCCAGCCAAAGTGAGGCTTTGCTGCGTGACACGCTACTCCAGTCCTGCATTGCTTCTACAGCCTTTTAGAAGTAAATGCTTGCTTTAAAGTCATTAGCATATAATTTAAGTTCCCATTATCAAACTTGCTATTTGAGCACACCTAATAGGTATCTGATTTTGACATTTCATACACAGGTGTGCTGAAGGTCAAACTAGAATATTTTAGCACAACTTTAATATATTCCAAAGATCTAACTAAGACAATTCCTTGGCTGTAAGAGCATCCCCACCAGGATTACTAGATTTAAAAGTTCATTCACACAAGATTCTAGATGAAGCATTAAGCAAGCATCAAGTAAGTTGAGGAAGCAGAAGACACTACACTTCAATAAGACCTCAGCTTAAACAACTCTTCAGTCATAAAAATACAAGGCAGGAACAATAAGGACTTCACTTCTAAGAGGTGTTTTTTAAGACAGTAGGGAAACAAGTGTTCTCCAGAACACACACATACCCCCCACATTCAGTCTTGCCTAGGCACATTTTTAGGTACACAAAGTTAGGCAGTTTGGCAACAATACAAGCATGCTTTAAACATTTTTCACCCATACAAAGGGAACCTGACAGTACAAGGTTTGATGGTATTGCCTCATTCAAGAAATATAGGGGTTTTCTTCCCCTAACAAGCAAGGGCAGTACAGCAAATCCACCATTGACTAAGATGACTTGTCTTTAACAACCACTTCTCTACATTTTATACTGGTGACCTAAGATGCACAGTGAAGTTCCAGAACCATTCAATCATGTCCAGGATGTGTAGCACCTTGGTCACACCAAAATGATATAAACTGAGAATTTACTTTCTATAGCAGTTCCCGCAGGGCACTTACGCTAAAATGCATTCCAAACCATTAGTATGGTACATGAGAGGAGACCTACATTTCTGGGAAGCTCCATTATAAAAAATAATAATAAAAAGTGATAGTTTTGTGATGGCTCTCCACATTAATTGGTTGATGTGGAAAAGGATGTGCAATCAAACCACATCACGGCACTATGATTTTTTAATTAAACAATAAATTAACACCATGGAGATCAATACTCAATTCCATTTGAAAATGCCAGATGGGTCCAAATTCAGAAAAGGTCACACACATTGTAGATTAGCTCTCCTGAAATAATTAGTAAAAGAAGATGCACTGTAGCCTCTTAATTTGGAGCACATTTTGAAAAATGTGAGTAATTACTTATTTTCAGTATTAGGAAATTAATACAAAGATTATGGAAAGGTTGGAAATTTTACAGCAGTTTGAAAAATGTGAACTGAGGGTTGCAAGATGGATGCTACATTTAAAGAAAAAATTTCAAGATAGCTGGGCAGAAGCAGGAGAGGGATGACGTATTTGCACTTTTGTTCTGATCTGCTTTAAAACAACTGTCCAGCATAGGCATGAAATTTTGAGCCCTATAGAATTTCTTCTTTTCAAATAGGAATAGCCAAAACAATGGTTATATATTTAAGCAAAAGAATAGGTAAATAGAAAAACGGCAGGAAAGAAGCTAAGTAAAATTATAAACAAATACCACCCATGGGATCTCAAGTGACCCAGCTACCTTATTTTTATAAATATCAAGATTGAAAATGCAATTCTCCCAGATACTGCAATGTTTGATACTCTATATTTTACTACATATATAAAGGCTACAAGGAAAATCATATTACTACCACCAGTTTTCCCATCTACCTGCGTGCCCTGGTTCCGGCTGGGATAGCGATAATTTTATTCCTACTAGCGGGCATAGAGCTGTGTTTTGGATTTAGTACAAGAAGAATGTTGATAACACACTGATGTTTCAGTTGTTACTGAGCAGGGCTCACACCAGGCAAGGGCTTTTCAACTTCCCCTGCTCTGCCAGGGGCAGAAGGAGCTGGGAGGGGGCACAGGCAGGACAGCTGATCCCAACTGGCCCCAGGGCTATTCCAGACCGTATGGCCTCATGCTCAGCATAGAAACTGGGGGGAGCTGGTTGGGGGCAGCAATCACTGCTCAGGGATGGGATGGGCAGGTCAGTGAGCAATTGCACTGAGCATCTCTTGTTTTGTATATTCTTTTATCAATATTATTATTATTTTCCTCTACTATTTTATTAAGCTGTCTTTATCTCAACCCACAGGTTTTACTTTTTTTTTTTTCCCCCCCGATTCTCTCCCCCATCCCACTGAGGAGGGAAGGGGAGCGAGTGAACAGCAGTGTGGTGTTTAGCTGCCTGCCAGGTTAAACCACAAGACTCTGTGGCCAGCATTCTAAGAAAGCTGAGATCCAAACTAAAGATAATTTGATCCAGAGATGCTGAAAGCATTAGGGAAAACTTATACTGGATGAGAATTTACTCAGGTATTTTCTGACCAGCAAAACCATGTGTGGCATTGTGCAGTTTGGACTGATTTTTTGATTGCTTGTGGACAGCTAAGCCCACCCCTTCCCGAAACAGGCCAAGCAATGTGAAGCCCTGCAGGAGTGCTCACTGGGAGGTTAGGATCAGCCCCATCAGTAGGCAGATGCAGCACCCAGGTAGCGCTACAGGGGAGAAACAGATGAGCATCCACCCCCAGTCAAACCTACACAATGAGTTTTCCCTTGTTCAACCCAGTTCAACATTATTGCTCTTTTCTTCAAAAATCCTGAGCAAATCAGTCGCTCTTTTAAAGGGGGCAAAAGGGAGAGACCCAAACCATCCATCCCAAGTACCCAGGCCTGGATTCCAGTTCCCTGGAAGAAAGGTAGGTTCCTATATTAGGTGCTTTGGAGCATGAGCCTAACTTCAGAGTCCTGCTCTCTATTTATCATATTAGGAGATTAGTTTCTTTAAGCTTCTAATATACATTGCTAAAATTAGGCAGTACTAATCTCTCTGCCTTTTCCCATTCTCCCAACTTTTCCCTGCTAAAGTCTCCTATTACTTAAGCCTCATGGATTACAGACAAGAAAGAGGGTCTCATCCTAGTGAAAAGTTCCCTAGCATAACTGACAGAAAGAGAGATGCCTAATTATTTTAAGCAGCTGTATTAATGGGACTACCCTCCAGGATACAGGCAGACTTCCGAAGCTCAAGCCAACCTGGGAGGACTTCAATTTACTCATATTAAGAACCTAGCTAAAGTCCTGAATAGCTTTGTTACTTGAGATTCCTTACGTTATTGATGAAGAAGATACTATATTCTTCAACAGAGCTTAATAAGGGTAATAAATGGAAATGAACACTCTGTAGAGGATTTCTTGTGCTCCAGCAAGCCAGAAACACACCTTCCACCTCTCAAGTATCATTCTCTCAAAAGGAGTATGAGCCTGCAATTGTCAGGAAACAGTCCCTGCAGATAATAAGAGAAGTATCGAGCTGGAATCACTCCTCAAAATGTGAATGACTAACTTAGCAATAACTCCATCATTAGTACCCTGGTAGCCGCAGGTCCTAATTACATCTAATATTTTGTAGTCTATTAAGTATCTGATGCAGTGTTGAAAGAACAGTGCGAAGAAGGACACTGAAGCCAATGAGCAAACACACAAATGAAGCATGCATCTTTTATGAGAGCTTTTTTTTTTCCCCCCTCTTTACAAAGCAAACTCTTTTCCACAGCAGATTGGAAAATCGATTTTGCACAGCAGCTGATGCCCCCTTTTTTTTTTTTCCTTTTCAAAAAGAAAATGCTATTCAACCAAGAAGTAGGTGCCAGTCTGTCTGACACCTTTGGCAGAGTAAGTACTCTTGCTCTCTCTTGTACCCTTTAATGGCCTGAAAAGAAGACACAGCTCTCAGGTGGGAGAAAACTAGAAGGAAAATGCATGCACTTACCTAAGAAGGAACACAGACTTCAGTCTAAAAAAATGTGTGCTGTAATTCCATTTCTTTAATTTGTATTGATATATTGATATCTGTAATTCCATTTCTTTAATTTGTATTGATATAACTGGGGCTTGAAAGAAACTGCATTTTTCCACTGGACAACTTACCATAGTATATGAAGGAGCTGAAAGCCTTCTTAAATAAAATTAGCATGTAAGAAAAATAGCAAAAATCCTTGAATTCAGGTCCTTACACACTAACAGAACTAGACACTCCTCTGTCAATTACAAAAAAATACACGCTTTCCCCTCACCTTCATTGCATTGTTTCAGTAGTATTTAATGAAAAAATCTGTGTTGGAAATTCTGCATCTTTAAGGGTAATAAAAAAAAGTAAGTAGCTGAGCGAACAGGAATATTTGGGAAGGGGCAGAAGGAACCTGTGCATCTCACTCAGGCTAGTAACATCAGCTCACACCAAGCAAGAATCTGCAACAGGATATGTCAGATGCTACATTTCAGCTCAAGCTCTTGAAAGGCCAGTTTTCCCTTACAATTTTGTTCCTAGGTAACTGAATCCCCGTCACACATAGCTTTCCACATTCTCACAGAGGACACTGACATGAGCACCACAGAGACCACTGCTATCAATAGGTAATGCTATACCTTTATCTTTTTATAAGTGTCACAAAAATATAGCATTACATTGTCACCTATGACTGGGGGTAGAACAGAGCTGAGGCCGGGCTGCATATGTTCGAATGGTTGCGTGCGCGCTGCAGTAAACAATTACATTTCTGTAAAAGCACTTCACAGGGCTGGAAGGCAGCAACCGCAAGACCTGCAAAAGCATTCTTGGTTGAGGAGAACTGTGCTGTCACAAGGATTAGCCTGAAAGCTGTGAATGCCTGGCAGGCTTTGAGCTATTACCATCTGCAGAATGAACGGATTGATGAGAAAGCAGCTCAGAAGCTAGCAGTCACTTTGTAGGGCAATGCCAAAGTCTTGTAGTAGCAGCTTCCTAGAAGGGATGACAGTTCTTACAGACAGCTACTCAAAACCAGACTAGCATAAGGACTGGCCTGTAAACAGCAGATATGGCAAGCCAGAGGAGGATAGCTAATTGTAGGTTTTGGGGGCTGACTGATAGGACCCAATAACATGCAGAGAGCAGCATCACCTCGGCTACAACACAGAAGAATTTGTGCATTAAGTCTGAGGCTGTCCCTACAGCAAAGGGCCATGACAATCTCCTGTGAAAGGCAACCAAGCAGCTGAGCTGCTTCCTAGCATGCTGATAGAGGAAGAAGCTGACATTGCCAAGAAATTCCTTGTGAACAGTGGAAGCAGACACAGATGGAGCAGAAGGGAGTGAGGATGAGTAACACACAGTGGCTGCAAGTCTGATGGTCGTGCAGCTCAGAACAAGCTGTTGTGTAGCAATGTGAGAGTCCTTCAGCCTCCCTGTCCATGCTGCTGCTCACCCAGTCCCCTTGCATGCCTTTAAAGATTAATTCCAAGCCCACGAATGGTACTCATGCCGGATGCAATACTATTTTAGAAGGCCTTTTCCATGAGGCATCCTATGATCTCCATAGAGACCTCAGGACAGATGATATCAGCAGTTGATAAGGCTCACTTAAGAGCCCCAAAATACTGTCATGCATTGAAATCCCATTGTGAATAATATCCTTTGGATGGGAACAAGAAGATGTATACAGACTATTTGTATTTTTAAGAGTCACAGCACACTACTTTTCTGCTTTTACTAAAAGCTTTTTATCTTAAAATGAAAATAGCCAACAAAAAGAACTACATTTCAACCATGAGGGAGGCCAGGAGGCATTATAGCATTTGACTGCTTTCATCTAAGCACTCTCAACAAGCTCTATGACTGTTCAACACAAGGCAGTTCCTCTCCTACTCTCAAGACAGTATCTCTTTTAATACTCATTTCTGAGAGAGATGCATCAAGGCACAAAGTAGTAAAATATGCCAAAGATCAAACTATTCAGGCAGTGCTTCAACCAAACATCGGAGATCTATTTCCTGGCAAGTAACAGAAGACTAAAGGCAATAAATTAAGTGTTTGAAACATACAGCCAGTGAATATTACTAGCAAAGAAGTACGTTTGGGAAGAACCACCAATGCTTATGTCTTTCCTATAAAATTATTCTTTGTATGTGGATCTAGTTGAAAACAGATATACCAGAAAAAAAAACCCATACTATTTTAACCTCAGTATAAATACTTTCTAGTTGAAAACAGATATACCAGAAAAAAAAACAAAAAACCATAATATTTTAACCTCAGTATAAATACTCCATTGCAATATGTCCAAATTGTAGATTTCATAAGCTTAAGGTAAATGTTTGCTGAGATATTATAATGCCTTTAAAAATGCATCAAGACTGGGTCAAAGAAATTGAATGATTTATTGATTAAAATTATGTCCATCTGAAAACAATTACTTTGCACTCAAGCCTACGTAAAAAGCCCAGGAAGCCATCCATGTTTCTCATAATCAGGTGGTTAGATCTATTTTTAAATAGAGACAATAAGGGGAATTGAATTTATCTTAAGGTTCTTGACATCCACCTTAAAGTTTTAAGGCTGTAGCAGTAACAAAGCTTAGCTTCTCTCATCAGTGATGCCCTCTCTCTCTCCTATGAATTGCACCAAATGTTTGGTTGTTGGCATATGAGATGATGGCTGGAAGAAAAGCTGAGAAGTGGGGTGGCATTTCAGCCCGAGTGGAATAGACAGATTGGCTGGAATAACAAAGCTGCCAAGCTAAATATGGCTTTGAAGAAGCCCTCAGCTTTAGTCCAGTACTCACTGCTGCTGCATGTGCCTGAGAAGCAAGGCCTAGATGAGAGACAGCAGGAGATGGAGACATCTGACATACAGGAAACAAATTTGACAGGGAATGAGTTGACTGATCACTCTATTACCCAGCTCATAATCCTTAAATGTATTAAGCTGCAAACAGGTTGCATGGATTGACAACACCACAGCCACGACAAAATTCAGAGTCAACACAGACTGCAGAACCAGCCTGTCATTTTGGTCAAGCACTGAGATAGACTTTAGATGGGCAAGATTCCTCAAATACACAGTATTTGTACATATACAGCTAGTAATGGCACTAGTACCACCCAGCTTTAAAGTCACAGTTCCATATCTAGCTTTCAGAAATCTATTACAAAAAACATAGTCTTCTTCAGTTAGACCCAGGAGCTGCTAGATACAGAGTTAGAACAAAAAAAACCACAAACCCAAACCAGTTAGCAAGTCCATGGATTTAACTAAGAAAAAAATTTCTCTCTCATTTTATTCTTGCAGAAAATTATAAAACTTAACAACTCAAACCCTTTAAAATCTACTAGAACAGTGAAGGGTACCTTTAAAGTGGTCTTGTAGTGAAAGCCTGGATTAGGTTCTTGGATCTTCAGCTTGGTCACAGCCTGTCAGACACGCTTCCACCTCTTCCACTAACTGTTTTATTGCTCAAGTTTGTATTTTTCCAAAATGGATATCCCTGTTGTCGCCAGATTTCTGCCTGAATATTCCCATGATTCTGCTCATCTGCCCATCAACAATGATAGAGATCTTGACACACCTATGGAAAAGTAGTACACCTTATGTATCACTAAGGAAAAAATTTGTATTTTTAAGAGTCACAGCACACTACTTTTCTGCTTTTACTAAAAGCTTTTTATCTTAAAATGAAAATAGCCAACAAAAAGAACTACATTTCAACCATGAGGGAGGCCAGGAGGCATTATAGCATTTGACTGCTTTCATCTAAGCACTCTCAACAAGCTCTATGACTGTTCAACACAAGGCAGTTCCTCTCCTACTCTCAAGACAGTATCTCTTTTAATACTCATTTCTGAGAGAGATGCATCAAGGCACAAAGTAGTAAAATATGCCAAAGATCAAACTATTCAGGCAGTGCTTCAACCAAACATCGGAGATCTATTTCCTGGCAAGTAACAGAAGACTAAAGGCAATAAATTAAGTGTTTGAAACACACAGACAGTGAATATTACTAGCAAAGAAGTACGTTTGGGAAGAACCACCAATGCTTATGTCTTTCCTATAAAATTATTCTTTGTATGTGGATCTAGTTGAAAACAGATATACCAGAAAAAAAAACAAAAAACCATAATATTTTAACCTCAGTATAAATACTCCATTGCAATATGTCCAAATTGTAGATTTCATAAGCTTAAGGTAAATATTTGCTGAGATATTATAATGCCTTTAAAAATGCATCAGGACTGGGTCAAAGAAATTGAATGATTTATTGATTAAAATTATGTCCATCTGAAAACAATTACTTTGCACTCAAGCCTACGTAAAAAGCCCAGGAAGCCATCCATGTTTCTCATAATCAGGTGGTTAGATCTATTTTTAAATAGAGACAATAAGGGGAATTGAATTTATCTTAAGGTTCTTGACATCCACCTTAAAGTTTTAAGGCTGTAGCAGTAACAAAGCTTAGCTTCTCTCATCAGTGATGCCCTCTCTCTCTCCTATGAATTGCACCAAATGTTTGGTTGTTGGCATATGAGATGATGGCTGGAAGAAAAGCTGAGAAGTGGGGTGGCATTTCAGCCCGAGTGGAATAGACAGATTGGCTGGAATAACAAAGCTGCCAAGCTAAATATGGCTTTGAAGAAGCCCTCAGCTTTAGTCCAGTACTCACTGCTGCTGCATGTGCCTGAGAAGCAAGGCCTAGATGAGAGACAGCAGGAGATGGAGACATCTGACATACAGGAAACAAATTTGACAGGGAATGAGTTGACTGATCACTCTATTACCCAGCTCATAATCCTTAAATGTATTAAGCTGCAAACAGGTTGCATGGATTGACAACACCACAGCCACGACAAAATTCAGAGTCAACACAGACTGCAGAACCAGCCTGTCATTTTGGTCAAGCACTGAGATAGACTTTAGATGGGCAAGATTCCTCAAATACACAGTATTTGTACATATACAGCTAGTAATGGCACTAGTACCACCCAGCTTTAAAGTCACAGTTCCATATCTAGCTTTCAGAAATCTATTACAAAAAACATAGTCTTCTTCAGTTAGACCCAGAAGCTGCTAGATACAGAGTTAGAACAAAAAAACCCACAAACCCAAAACAGTTAGCAAGTCCATGGATTTAACTAAGAAAAAAATTTCTCTCTCATTTTATTCTTGCAGAAAATTATAAAACTTAACAACTCAAACCCTTTAAAATCTACTAGAACAGTGAAGGGTACCTTTAAAGTGGTCTTGTAGTGAAAGCCTAGATTAGGTTCTTGGATCTTCAGCTTGGTCACAGCCTGTCAGACACGCTTCCACCTCTTCCACTAACTGTTTTATTGCTCAAGTTTGTATTTTTCCAAAATGGATATCCCTGTTGTCGCCAGATTTCTGCCTGAATATTCCCATGATTCTGCTCATCTGCCCATCAACAATGATAGAGATCTTGACACACCTATGGAAACAGATTTCTGCCTGAATATTCCCATGATTCTGCTGCAACAATGACAGAGATCTTGACACACCTATGGAAGAGTAGTACACCTTATGTATCACTAAGGAAAAAGAGTTTCCCTGCTGATGTGGATTAGAACACTGATTCCCACCTGCAAGACTGCTTGGGAAGGGGGAAAAAAGCTGCAGGGAAGGATCAAAATCCTTGAATCAAAAGACGACATACTCGTGGCTACAGGACAAACAGTGAATATCCTGGCTTAACTTCAGCAAGATTTTTGAAGCTCTCTTAAGCCAGGATATTCACTGTTTGTCCTGTAGCCACGAGTGTTTTCTGTGTCAAAGAAACAAACTAGATACATTTGTCAGGAACAAATTTCAAAACATTGTTGGTTCTTACTCATCTCTTTCTTTTCTACTTTCGCAATCCTTTGGTAACTTTTTCAGTACTTCTCTGGGAACTGAAGCTAGACTGAGTTTCCCTTTATTTCCCAGAGATCTCCGAGTAATGTCCCCTTTTCTAGTGTTTCTAGCACCTCATCCATTCCAAACAGTTCTCAGACAAGTGCTACCACTGACGAAGGCCATCTCAAATACGAGTTCTGCCATGCCTGTCTTCATCCCCTGCAATTACTGCACGCGTGGGAGAGTTTACTAACTTGGCAAATAGCACTAACATCCACACTTCTTTAAAAGACAAATTCAGAACAGAACCTTAGGAAGTTGGTATCTATAAAAGGATAGCTGGGCAAGTGGTTTTACTTTGTGTCTTCAAATTATCCAGTAAAGGCTTTGGTGAACACAGATGCAGAAATTACTACTGAGAAATATGTGGACAGGACAGTTTGCTTTGTGCTGTTCTTCTAACTACAGGAACCAATGTGATATTTAAGTAAAGTTTCCAACAATAAACAACTACAGACAGCAGGAGATGGAGACATCTGACATACAGGAAACAAATTTGACAGGGAATGAGTTGACTGATCACTCTATTACCCAGCTCATAATCCTTAAATGTATTAAGCTGCAAACAGGTTGCATGGATTGACAACACCACAGCCACGACAAAATTCAGAGTCAACACAGACTGCAGAACCAGCCTGTCATTTTGGTCAAGCACTGAGATAGACTTTAGATGGGCAAGATTCCTCAAATACACAGTATTTGTACATATACAGCTAGTAATGGCACTAGTACCACCCAGCTTTAAAGTCACAGTTCCATATCTAGCTTTCAGAAATCTATTACAAAAAACATAGTCTTCTTCAGTTAGACCCAGAAGCTGCTAGATACAGAGTTAGAACAAAAAAACCCACAAACCCAAAACAGTTAGCAAGTCCATGGATTTAACTAAGAAAAAAATTTCTCTCTCATTTTATTCTTGCAGAAAATTATAAAACTTAACAACTCAAACCCTTTAAAATCTACTAGAACAGTGAAGGGTACCTTTAAAGTGGTCTTGTAGTGAAAGCCTGGATTAGGTTCTTGGATCTTCAGCTTGGTCACAGCCTGTCAGACACGCTTCCACCTCTTCCACTAACTGTTTTATTGCTCAAGTTTGTATTTTTCCAAAATGGATATCCCTGTTGTCGCCAGATTTCTGCCTGAATATTCCCATGATTCTGCTCATCTGCCCATCAACAATGATAGAGATCTTGACACACCTATGGAAAAGTAGTACACCTTATGTATCACTAAGGAAAAAGAGTTTCCCTGCTGATGTGGATTAGAACACTGATTCCCACCTGCAAGACTGCTTGGGAAGGGGGAAAAAAGCTGCAGGGAAGGATCAAAATCCTTGAATCAAAAGACGACATACTTCTTCCACTTTCTGTTTGAAAATGTCACTTAAGAGAGCTTCAAAAATCTTGCTGAAGTTAAGCCAGGATATTCACTGTTTGTCCTGTAGCCACGAGTGTTTTCTGTGTCAAAGAAACAAACTAGATACATTTGTCAGGAACAAATTTCAAAACATTGTTGGTTCTTACTCATCTCTTTCTTTTCTACTTTCGCAATGCTTTGGTAACTTTTTCAGTACTTTTCTGGGAACTGAAGCTAGGCTGAGTTTCCCTTTATTTCCCGGAGATCTCCGAGTAATGTCCCCTTTTCTAGTGTTTCTAGCACCTCATCCATTCCAAACAGTTCTCAGACAAGCGCTACCACTGACGAAGGCCATCTCAAATACGAGTTCTGCCATGCCTGTCTTCATCCCCTGCAATTATTGCACGCATGGGAGAGTTTACTAACTTGGCAAATAGCACTAACATCCACACTTCTTTAAAAGACAAATTCAGAACAGAACCTTAGGAAGTTGGTATCTATAAAAGGATAGCTGGGCAAGTGGTTTTACTTTGTGTCTTCAAATTATCCAGTAAAGGCTTTGGTGAACACAGATGCAGAAATTACTACTGAGAAATATGTGGACAGGACAGTTTGCTTTGTGCTGTTCTTCTAACTACAGGAACCAATGTGATATTTAAGTAAAGTTTCCAACAATAAACAACTACATTCTCAGTCCAGGCAAATTATTTATTGGAAAACAAAGGTGAATTAAAAATTATTTCAACTCGTCAAAGCCAATTCATATACTACTGTAACCATTACCTGCACAGAATATAGCAGATTTATTGTTTGTAATTTGTGTTTTCCAGCTCCAGGGTTTAATGAGATATTGTGTATGCATCACTATAAATGAAATGACCGTTTTTTATCTCACGTGGGCTGAAGGCATGGGAAGACGCTGCTTTGGCAACTGCAAAACCCATTTCTCTGTTTATGCTAACAAATACTATACTGAAAGCAACTCTTATTTCTCATGGGTTGCCTGTCCCTTCTCACTCCTCGCTAAACAAAGGTTTAACACCAAAGCTGCCAGGGCTTCCCATGCTTTCCTTCTTATTCTATTAGAACTTAAATTCATGAAGACCAACAACTGTTCTTTTCAAAAATTGATACCAATTTCTTGAGTACTTCAACACCGCAATGGAATATCTGGCCAAAACATCCAATAATGCCACAGTTACAGAGACAAATTCAACTCCCTGTTAGACCAGATTGAATCCAGAACCTCTGTCTTCCAGATATCAATGGAGGGTCCAGACTATGGAACTACAGAGGATTCAGATTTATGCCTTTCTCAAAAGTTAAAAAAAGAAAAAAAAATTTTTTTTTTTTCTTTTGCAATAGAAGAAAGGCACTTCCAGCCCAGGAAGGAAAGCAGCTGCCAGAGGCTGGTGTTTACCCAAACATTTACAACTCACTGGCCTGTTCATAACTGTGCTGGGTGCAGACCACATCGGCTGGTACCAAATGTGGTGATGGGTGGACACAAGCCTCAGGCAAATGAATCAAGACCAACAAACTAATTTCAGATAGTCTAATCAGAGGTAAATGCCATCTTCACAGCTGTTCCAATGCATTCACCTGCTACTATAAATTAGTGATTCCAAGGATCAACGATTCCAATTATATCTGCATTTCTTCCATCCCAGGGCAGGGTTTACACAGGCAAAGCACAATTATATGTCACTGGTACATATCACATAAAAAAATTGGTGAGGGAAGGTGCAAAAGCAACATGTAAGGCTGTCATATAACAGTATGTCACACATTTCATGTGTAGAAAGGGAATTATGGCAACTTTGGTATTTATAAAAGGACTTTCACGGTGATGGTGATATCCGATCTTCTGTTTGGAAGTTGAGTTCTAGATGATATTAGCAGCAGTGGATTTTTCTTAATCCTAAAACTCCAAAGCTGTAAAAAGTATATATATTTTAATCAGAATGTGAAGTTAGCGACTATTTTCTGCTGAAACTATGGAATCATTCCACTAGCTTTCCTTATTCAGCTATACGGTGACTGCTATTACAGTAATGCCATTTTGTCAGTTGCCCTTTCATCTTTTCTTTTTCTTAACATGGGTCCATTTTTAAACATATCATAGGTTTTATGACACACCACTTTAATGTGTCATTTATACTCTTCCCACTTGAGTTTCAGCCTTTGTCCAAGACTCCAAAGCTACATGATAGTCCGTTCAATCTTAGAGCAAAGCAAAATAATCCCATTTCACTTACACAGGAGCAACCCATTTTACTTTGAAATGTAAATAAGTGTTGGAGAAATCTGAAAGAAATTTCTTCACACGGATTCCCTATTTAATAGCTGACAAAAGAAAGTTCTGTCCCACTGCCACTGAACTCTAAAAATTCTGGCTGCAGCTCAGTAGAATGGAAAACACACATTTAAATCTTGCTGATCAATATGGGACTTATGTGCTTTGTCAGATCAAGATCTATGCAAATAAAAAAGAGTTATTGTTACCTCCCTAGGCTTCACGTTAAAAAAAAATAAATCTGTAATTCCAGTCCACAGACAAGCATATAGATAACTAGCACACAGGCAACCCTAGAACATATACACATCTCTCTCTATGAAATCATTCATGTGAACCAGTATTTCGTGGAGTGGTGTGGTTTGTGTTATGCTGTAGCAACTGCAGGGCAAAGTCATTTATTTCATCACATAGCAACAAATGTGCTTACCACTAGCTGCAATTATCCTTGGGGAGCAACAGAAGCCCCAACTGATCTCAATTAAACTAGCATCACTTCAGAAGAACCCCAATGAATCCAGGCTGTAAGGGGAGATGGCATTTAGTCATTTTGACACAGGCAATGCACTAATAAAACTCACAACGTTCTCTCCTATGTTTAAAATCCAATAAAATTCCAGAACAGTTTTTGATTTAAAAAGAGCTGTTTTACAACATATTTGTTCTTAAAACACCGTTTTAGTTGGAGCTAGAAAATCAACAGTTTAAGATGATTCCATCGTGTTCTGAAAAGCCACTCAAGAGAAATGGTATTAATAAAACAAATGTTACTGTTATTCTGGAAACCCCACAAAGTAGTTTTGGGAGCCTTTGTTTTCCCACAACATATTTTTGTTTTTAGTCCCAATCACTATTTACTGTCACTGGCACTCAGATATGGAAATACAAGCCTAGCAGAGATTTTTACAGAAAAATCAGAACAGGCACCACATTATTTACCCAGATTGGCACCCAGTTCTGTGTTATGTATCCAATACATTCAGAAAATATCTTCACTATAAAGCAAGTCGAATGTTCTTTAAAATCATTATTGGCTGGAAAGGTTTCTGTTATTGCTCCTATGCAGAGAAATACTGTAACATTTTATTGCTGTTTCAACAGCTGAAGAAGGTCCTGTTCCTTCTGCACTTTCTAGTGTATTATTTTTCAGATTTTATGAGGCATTTCATTATATGAATTATGGGTGGTAGATCTGACCTTGTTGCAATTTAAATTGACCAGTCATGGGTCAACATTTGCAAAAAAATGCTGAGCATCTGAAGTTAATATAAATTTTTGAAGCAAGTTATAAAATAATAAAATTAGTTGAGAACAGCAGCAGCTTTTAATTCAGGTTGAAAGACAGATAAAGTGGAAAATATATCAGGATTGATGCTACTGAACCTAATAAAATTTTAATTTCTTCTCTCCACATGCATCAACTTTTGTTTAATTTTGAATCAATTGCTGAGTTCATGCAAAACTCAATAGATATGCAATTACACTACCTGATCTGAAAAATGCTAAAAGCTTATTATATGTGGGGAAAAAAAAAATAAAATCAGCAAATTGGAAACTGTTCTGTATAGCAACACCTCCATAAACAATACATTTATATTTTACATATCAAAAGCCAACTCAAAATGCTCTGGTACATGTTCAGAACTTATTTTGACAAAGCTCTGACATTTTAGATCAAACCTCATGCATTCATTTATTTGTCCATCTGTATGAGGCTGTATCTGCCACATCATTATAAACAGGGGTTACTCTAATGAAAGCTTGGGGATTCCACCTTCCCACCCCTACTCACTTCCGTCCTTGCAAACAACCACCACTATTACACAGGTTCAACCTAAAGCCAACTAAGATAGTAGATATATTTCAATTATTTTGATAGGTATTAGGTCAGAATTGTGTATGCACATTTGTGCCAGAAAACACTTTTATTACAGGATTTATGAATGAGCAATATTCTACTTTTAGAGAGGAGCATGAGGTAGGAAGGGAACGCAGTCAAGAGATGGTTTCAAGAACCATTAAAATAACGTATTTTCCTACTACTGATCTCACTCAGTTCTTTTATTAATGATTACTCTATAGCAGAAAACAACTTACTTGGCAGAGTTAAGGTATTAAATTATTTTTTTTTAATGAGCTATCATTAGTTGATTCAGCAGTAGGATCTCTTGGAAAAGATCAATTATATAAACTACTAAACTTGTTTCAGTAGCTACCCTGATACCAAATAAAAACCCATACTGAAACAATTAGTGCTCGCAAGCTCATTACACAAGACATTAAGGCCCATTGATCAATAATCTCCTCAAGTAGGTGATTACCATCATAAAAATCTTCATATCTCCAGGCAGCCAGCCAGAGGCTGGGGCAAACAACAGACCCCAGTTTTCTAGAAACTTCAATTTGATGCCATCTTCATATTTTTTCTCTTCCTACCTACAATTCATAATAGAGAAGGTAAACATCTACCGAGAGCTGTTAACAAGACAAGCACACCTCTAGGGCCTAAATAAAAGAGAGTGAAACCTTATTACCTCTGGCAAGGATGTGATGTGATCCTAACGCCCAGAAAGACAAATCCTCAGAATAGGAAAAGCCAAACGCCGTCCTGCTGCTTCTGAGTATTCTTTTATTTACACCATAGATAAGGAAAAAGCTAGAGACATTTGTCACATTAACCTATCACCCAGGCCAACTTTAATACCAAAGGAAATTATTCTTATAACATATGAAATCATTATTTCTCATACACTTTATTATTATTGAAATGAAGCTTAAGGTCATCGCAGCTTTTGCCTCTGCTGCTTGATTTCAGCATTGATTCCTAATCTCTACCACAAAATAAAAGCAATCACTTCTGTCACACACCACACTTTGCTATCACATGGTCAGACTCAGCTTTCAAAGCTTTTTTATGCAACACTTGGTCAAAAACTTGATAAGCTTTTCACCTTTAAAAGCCCAAATATTAGTCCTCAGTAAAGCGGGTACTGAGAAAGTATCTTCATTTTACAGAACAGAGAACATTTATTAGTCCCTGTGATCATACAGAGAATCAATTCTCAAAAATGCTGTTGACAGTAACGTTTCAAGCATAGCAAAAAAGCCCAACTTCCAGGATTATGTTCAGATCACCAAACAATACCATTTCATGAAAAATGGAAACATCTGGAATTAATATAATCTCATTAATAACAATATGTCTGTGATTTGGCACTGGCGTGACTCTTTTGCAGCTCTTGTTCTTACCAGGTAAGTGATACAATACTACTCAGAAAAAAGTTCTGAGAACACCATGCCCTGCAAGTAAGTATTGCTCCTTCAGGTAATGCAGCAAATTAATGCTCAGAGCACTATGATGCCACCATCACTAAAGTTTTCCTCTGAAATTTATTTTAAAGCACGTAGCAGAGGGTTAGCTAAAGAAAAATGCCTACTTAAACTATAAAGCAATTATTAGGACAATAGCACAAATTTATAGGTTGTTCTTTTTTCTTAAATAAAACACTGAGGTTTTTTATTAAAGCTTTATTCTTGCATAAGCGTAAAAGCTCTGGAAAACCCTGGGGAGCTGAACACAAGAAATGTTTAATCACTTTTCAATATAGATTATTTTTAAACTGATTATTATGCTAACTCACAGAGGGTGGTTGAACATTTAAAAATGTGGAATCATTTGGATGCAAGTTTGTGAAGTTACCTTTGAACTTTTCACAATCACACAAACAGGGAAGAAAAATACTCTAGACACAGGTCATCCTATTAGCATTGAATATTTTCTTCACAAAAGATTCCTCTGGTTTCAGCACTATATTACAACTATAGTTCCTTCAGCCTGACTGTACCACACTTGGGACCACATTGGGAAACTCATCTACCTTTAAATTATCTGTTGCTCTGACTCCCCAGAGCAGGAGGCAGCAGTGGCAGTGTCCAAGAGGCGGTGTTTTTACCCTGAACTAGTTCAGGATAAAATATCCCAATCATCCTACAGGGATGATCTACTCTGGGAGGGAGAGGAAAAGCCTTTTGGCTGGACTAGCCGTTCTGCCTGAGCTATCATGCATGTGGAATGCTTATATTGATTTAAGCCAGCGATGAGATTCAGCCATATGTACCAACCAAATCTAATTCTAACAATAATCTAACATTTCAAGTAATAACAACCTAATTTCAAAAAAATACGGAATTGAGTTTGGAAGTTACAATTCATTTATATAACCATCATCCATAAACTAACTTCAGAAAGTTCAGCCTTTTTTTACTTGATAAAAGACAAAGTAACCACAGATTTATTTACATGCATCCCCTTGCATGTGACAAACTAAACCATGATTTGAGACCTTTGAATGAGAAGAGAAGGCAGAATCATGGAGGAAGTTTACTGATAGAGTGGGGTTTAATTTCCTCAGTTTCCCCATATGCAGACGAGGGTGCAATATACATACGCAAAACGTGCATGAAAAAGCAGATTTAAATTGTCAGTGTCATACTACGCAGGCAAATGAAAAATCCCACAATTAGTACAATGTGAGGCTCTAAATATCTGTACAGTGCTATACAACGCTCCTCAGTATCAGACAGTAGGAATATGGCTACAGTAAGGCCTGATAATCCACAGGGACTAAGGAATATGAAAGGCTTTCCCATTCCTTAAGGCAATAAGTGTAAAGTGGTGCACCAGTACAGTTTAAAATTATTGTTAGCATAAATAAGGCACTGGTG
This sequence comes from Egretta garzetta, assembly GCF_000687185.1. Classification (NCBI taxonomy): domain Eukaryota; kingdom Metazoa; phylum Chordata; class Aves; order Pelecaniformes; family Ardeidae; genus Egretta; species Egretta garzetta. The sequence continues at coordinate 3,451,263 of NW_009260945.1, read as the reverse complement.
CATTGAGGTAAGGGCAAATGGAAAATTCCACAAAGTTGGAGGGGAGGTGGGGCAAAACAAAAAAAAACTGATTCCATCTTAAAGCTGGAAAATTTTAACAGCTAGATAGGAAAAAACCACACAGCTTAAATAAGAAAACTAGTTTTTACTTGCTCATTTGGAGCTCTCCTAGGCCAGCTGCCTTGTAAAGAGCTGCCTTTCTTCTACAGATGTTTGGGGACATCACCACAGAATTAGTAGGCTTAGATTTGATGGGTCAGTTCTGTCTCCTGTTGTTCTGTCCATCATTGTAGGAAGCCACAGAGTACTTGCTCTCCACTTCTTTATTATCAAACCTCCTCTCAACAAGGCCCCAGAATTTGGAAGGGAGGAGGGAAAGAAAGTCTACATATGAAGGAAATAGCATTTCTAAAAGCGAAGAGAAAGCCAAACTACTTTCAGTGTCAAGCATTAGGAATGCTAAAGCATTTGGGACCAAACCTCAATTACAAGGTTTCATATAAAGCTGAATCAGAGCAAAAGCTTTCATCAGAATCTAAGTGACATCTACATCCTGGGAGAGATATCCCTCAGAAAAGGTCTCCAAAGTGTAACTGGAGTTAGCTCAAGGACAGAAACTCTTTTCCTTAAAACTGGAGGAGTTACTTGCAGCAGAGGAGTCAAGGGTAAATATTAAACCAAGCTTGCTTCTTATCTGGGCAATATAGCTTTTAGCTAAGTTCACTGCCAGGCCTGCAACACCAAACAGACAAGTTTAGGGGTAAATAAAAGTGAGTAAATGGCCACTTCCTAGCCTCACCGAGTCTGTAGGAATGATCTAGTACGTCACATTTCAAAGACTTTCCAAATAAATAGAAAATGGTTAAGCACCATGTGCTGACAGTGCTGGAACCCAGAATACAGCATTAATAACTGTGCATTTAGCTGTTGTCATAAGAGTCGGGAAATTTTCTGTAAGTAAACAGCTTAAAAAAGTTAATAATATGAAGCTGATCCAGGAATAAAAACATCCCTTTGTCTTCCTCATGATAATTCAGGGGTGAAAAGTCCAAAGATTGCTAAGTCAAAGCTGTCTATACTGGGTTTCCAGGAACTCATTTGCCTCATATCTGTCAGATTTGACAGAAAAACCTGTATTTCATTCAAAGAAGTTGCAGAGCCAGTCCCTTTACAACTCTGAAACAATAAATAAAGGGATATCAAAGACAAAACCCTCTGTTTTGCTTCTTGTCTGTGAAAATAACTTGGGATTGAATACCTACTGAATACTAACTTGCTCTAGGGAAGAAATCCAAAACAAATAAATACAGGTAGAATGTTATCTACAGCGTAAACATTTTAAGTAATTTATAAATCTGGGGATCAGCCCAGTTATTAATTGCAAATAGCACAGGATCAGGAGAAGAAATACTATGAAACAGATGCAAATATGCGAGTAGCAAATGTGTGATGAAGAGCAGCCTTCAAAGTAGCTTATTGTGTCTCAGTGAAGCTGGAGGCCGGTAGAAACAAATTCTCATTTGGGAAATGGGCAACTTTTCACTTTAAAAAGCCCAAGATCCTCCACTGAGATAAGAAAATGGTTCTCTTATTCCCCTTATTACGTATTGAATGATGTTTTTGAAGTGTGTCCTGGTTTCGGCTGGGATAGAGTTAATTTTCTTCATAGTAGCTAGCATAGTGCTGTGTTTTGGATTTAGTACCAGAAGAATGTTGATAACACACTGATGTTTTCAGCTGTTGCCAAGTAGTGCTCAGACTACTCAAGGACTTTTTGAGCTTCTCCTGCTCGCCCAGGTGCATAACAAGCTGGGAGTACAGCACAGCTAGCACAGCTAACCCAAACTGTCCAAAGAGCTATTCCATACCATAGAACGTCATGCTCGGGGCGGGGGGGATTAGTTAGTTCAGTCGGTCGGTCGGTCTTGGGGAGACTGCTTGCGGCTCAGGGAGACTGCTTGCGGCTCGCGACGGGCTGGGCATCGGTCGGCGGGTGGTGAGCAATTGCAATGTGCATCATTCGTTTTGTATATTCTGTATATTCTGTTATCATTCTCATTATTACTATTATTATTATTTTCTCTTATTAAACTGTCTTTATCTCAGCCCTCAGCTCTAACCTTTTATTTTCTTTCCGATTCTCTCCCCCATCCCACCGAGGGAGGGGGGAGTGAGCGAGCGGCTGCGTGGTGCTGAGTTGCCAGCCGGGTGAAACCACGACAAAGTGTAATGCTTGGAGTTCAGTGAGCTGCAGTTTATCTCCCCAAACATTGACACTGTGCAGATTTCTTTTAAAAACTCTCTCAAAAGTTTTTTGGTTTGTTTTTCTGTTTTTTTTTTTTTTTTTTTTTTTTTTTTTTTTTTAAACCCAGAAAATAGCAACCACTTGTACTTTGAAATACATATTTTTATCCTTGGTGGAAGACCAGTAAGTTCACAAGCAAGACCTTGTTTTCACTTCCTTATTTTGGTTTTTGATTATTTGTTTAAAACTGTACCTCCAAAAGGACAGCTAGTGTGTCTGAAATACAGATTAGGCATATTACAGTTGAATCACGGTTAGCTCTTCTCAAACTTGCTTTTTGCAGTGACCTTAGAGTTTAGCCCAAAATACGTCCCCGTGCTATTTGATTTTTATAACATTCTTACCAGGATTTCTGAATTTAAGTCAAGTTCATCAAAAAGTGGGAAAACTTTCCATTCTTTTAAAGAGACCTCGCAACCCAAAAGACATCAAAAGAAGTGCGGTATACATGAAAAATTGGGAAAGGGGATTCTTATGTTCAGGTGATAGAGTCAAGCATTTAATTGTGTTTGGAAATAAACTGATAGTGGAGCATCACATCATTCAACTACTAAACGATAACGCAAAAAGAAAGTGTTTACAAGTGAGTCCTCCAATTTTAAATCAGTAGTACAATATGTACTAACCTGGCAATGAACTCTGGTATTTATGGGTAATTGCTTTGTGAAAAAATTCAAAGCATATTTGCATCGATCGTGGGTGCTGTATGGGGAACACAATTAATTTCAAGAGATAACAGCAGCAAGTAGCTGGAAAGAAGAGTTTTAGTCTGCTCCAGTGGAAAAAGAACAAATAACTACAAGTAGTGGAGTAATGCAGGAAGCGATTTGCAAATGCCTTTATGACAAAGTATTGGAAATTCATTCTTTCTATACTTACATTTGTAATGTCTGCTTAAATATTTTATAATAGATATCTGTTTGTCTGAAAACATTTATGAATCCTGAAGCTGCAAGAATGATATTTCATTTTAAATACTTTTCAACTTTCACTTTTCTTTAAAAATACTCAACAAGCCAAAAGGTAAAACAAAGACCTTTGAACTCAGTAACAAATCCCACAGAAAAGTCTCACACCCCAAATGGGTAGTTTGGCCAAAATTCATAGTTTGGAATTTATCTGCAAGTGCTGTCAACTAGTCAGAAATATCAATTAATATGTCCAGATTTCCTCCTCTTTATGAATGAGAACATGAAGACTTGCCAGATAAATAACTAAATTAATAATTATTTTATCATGCAACATGTTCTTTACTCATCTTGCTCTAACACAGGAAAAAAATCTGTAAAATCCTGGTGGAGGCTACATTGCTTTAACCCTCTCACTGATTGAAGAGAGACACCTTTCAGCAGTAGGAAGAGAGCTGAGGAGACAATTTATGGAATTACAGCAGCTTGACCTGAAATGACCATGGACACATTGCTCCCACAAGTTGGAAACAAATTCTAAAGCCAGGTAAGTAAGGTTCCCAAAGCTCATTTCCCTCCTGTGTAAACTAGCATTAAAATCTCTGTCAACCCCCTCATTCAGACCTCAGAAGCTCACCTAGTAAGAAAACTGGAGATTTGGGTGTCCTGGATAGAAAAAGTTTGCAAACCCTAACTCGGTAACTCAAATACAGGCAGTCTCAGTGTACTGCGTTCAAGCTTCTGCTTTATATCCAAATCACTGGCTTGGAATCCAGCAGGATTTCAGGAGGGCACAGACTTCTTCCTCGTGTTGGTTAAAAAAAATTATAATAATTGACCTTGTGCCTATGCATTAATGCTATGCTTTGTGGTTTAAAACTATCACATTTTAACTTGAGTAATCTTGACTTGGCCCTCTCGGCGTCCTCTAACACTTTCCTTAGCCTGAGAGTCAGTTCAAACTCTGCACACTAAAGAGAGATGAATCTGTGTGGTGTCTTGGGGTTGCACTAGGTGAAACACAGGAAAAAAAATCTGTAAAATCCTGGTGGAGGCTACATTGCTTTAACCCTCTCACTGATTGAAGAGAGACACCTTTCAGCAGTAGGAAGAGAGCTGAGGAGACAATTTATGGAATTACAGCAGCTTGACCTGAAATGACCATGGACACATTGCTCCCACAAATTGGAAACAAATTCTAAAGCCAGGTAAGTAAGGTTCCCAAAGCTCATTTCCCTCCTGTGTAAACTAGCATTAAAATCTCTGTCAACCCCCTCATTCAGACCTCAGAAGCTCACCTAGTAAGAAAACTGGAGATTTGGGTGTCCTGGATAGAAAAAGTTTGCAAACCCTAACTCGGTAACTCAAATACAGGCAGTCTCAGTGTACTGCGTTCAAGCTTCTGCTTTATATCCAAATCACTGGCTTGGAATCCAGCAGGATTTCAGGAGGGCACAGACTTTTTCCTCGTGTTGGTTAAAAAAAATTATAATAATTGACCTTGTGCCTATGCATTAATGCTATGCTTTGTGGTTTAAAACTATCACATTTTAACTTGAGTAATCTTGACTTGGCCCTCTCGGCGTCCTCTAACACTTTCCTTAGCCTGAGAGTCAGTTCAAACTCTGCACACTAAAGAGAGATGAATCTGTGTGGTGTCTTGGGGTTGCGCTAGGTGACCTTTAAAGGTCCCTTCCAACCCACACTATTCTGATTCTATGATCCAAGGCTTTCTTTTTGAAATGACTATAACCGCACGTGCAAGTCTTGGAATGCTAGACAAGAATAGGAAATGGAGTACTCAGGAAAAGTTACCTTAGCAAGGCTGCTAGCGTTCATGCTAAGTTAGTGCTAAAAACCATTCAGCTTTCTGAAGTAGAAACTAATAGACTACCCAGAGAAAAATTATACATCTTTTCGGTATTTTATTTGCAAAATGCTGATAAGGAATTCATTCATCTGCTATTAGGACACAAGGTTTGCCCGTCTTGTGTTCCATATTTTGGTATTGGCTTTTACTCTGCAGAAGGATTGCGCATTGCTGATTTTTTTTTCCCCCTCCATCCTGAAGCCTACTGATGATGGTCCCAACAAAGTGCTTCTCCAGGCACTAGGTAGAATCCTTCACCAAGTCAGTTTTCTGCTGTCACAGCTGACGGGAGAGGTTTTATGGTTATATTAACTAAGATACTCTTTCAGAGGCCTTGGCCATTTGCAGACATTAGCCCACCCATTAAGGTGACTGAAAGCATGAACACTGACTCTCCTATTGCATACCAGTCAAGAAACAGCAGCATATCCTTTATTCCAATGCAATTACCATAAAAGTGGGGTTTTTTTCCCCTAGCAGTCTGAATGGTTTTGATTAAATGACATTTACTAACTAAGCACTTTCTCACTGGATTGTGGCAGGTTTTCAGTGCTGCTACATCTGTGGAATGTTTTCAAGTTATTCTCTTAAGTAAACATAAGACTATAAAATGTAAATATAAACATAACAGTTCTATAACAGTAAAAGCATAATTTGAATAAATAGGGAAGCTAATGAAACACCATTACATGTAAAAGACTATCATCTCAGTAAAAGACTAGGCACTAGGCAGCAAACTTACAACTGCAAATTCAGAAGTAAAAGAATTCATTTGGCTCAATCTTTTGATTTTTATGAGAGCCACAAAAAATTTGTTCCTATACATTAGCCATTAAAGCTACCTTGCAATTTTCTTATTGTTATTACCTTTTCAGTCTTGACTTACCAATTGAGAGCAGATATAGGAAGTGAACCATTTACCTGTAAACTAACAATCAGGACAGCTGAAACAAGCAATCACTAATCCAAACTGCAAAATTAGTACAAAGGTAGCAAAATATTTTTTTAAGGTGAACAGTTAATACGTTCTTCAGTATTGTCAAACATTATCTGTCATCGTCGGGACGGGATTTTCAAGAATGTAAAACCAATGAAGTAACAATGACTTGAAAATATAAAGCCACATGCACATACTTTTTTTTTTAAATAAGCAATCATTTGGTTTTCATTATGCATGTGGATCAATGCTCACTCCAATTTGGGTGCAACAGTTCCATTTGCCTATCCTTTAACATCTAAAGAACATCAACTTTAGTTTTGAGTCAAGATTACTTTTGAACCTTCCTCTCTTCATAAATAAAAATTCAGTGTTCTCTGCTATATGTTTAAGCCTTTAGCTCTAGTTGTCTAGTTACAAGCAGAGCTGAAAAGTGAGGTCTACAAACCCATACAGCATTATAAATTATATCTCTAATAACTGTGGTGTTCCTCAGGCCTAAGATCAGCCTGGTCTAGGGTTTTGATACTTCTGTTTATGTTTTCCTAGACAGAAAATATTAATCCATACAGTGTAGTAAAAGTGTACTGGGATATTCTCCTTACAAGAAGTGATAAATATGCAAAAAGAGAGAGCATCAAAAGAACAAGACATCTCACTTTGTTACAAAACTTTCAGGATTTTGTGTAACCATGTTTTGATTCTGCTTATGAAGCAAAGTGGTAGAAATCTACTGTTATGGGGACACTGGGGACTGCTGGGGGGAAAAAAAAAAAAATCCCAAATCAGAAAACACTGCTACTTCCAGTTAGACAATGCAATTTAAATCTGTAGAAATAATTAGACATGAAGTACTAAATATAACTATTTCTGCTATTGTTTTGATAGCTTTTATCACAGTGATAAATCTGAAGAGAGGTAAGTCTACTCAGATTGGGTTTTTAAGCATAACTGTGATTGTCAATTAAAGAAGAGATTATGTTGTCAACAAAAGACAACTGAATCTTTTAAATGGCAGTTTGCATATTTTACCTAGAGTGCTGAAGAATCTGAGACCAGATTTTCCTCATTTGGGTGCTTTACTGTTAAACCAGAATGTAAATTCTAGTATGTACTTACCATTTCTTTTGTCGCTCTTTCTCTTACTTCAATTTCAAGACAGAACCGTTCTCTACTCATCCCTTAGCTTCCTTTTACTGTCTTAGATAATTCCACTCTCCCTTTAAGTACAGACATACATGCACACATAAGAAAACCTCAGGAAAGGAAAATGTATTGTTCTGCCTGAAGTCATCTATAACATAACCACCATAAAAAGTATTGCTCTAAAAGGTAATAAATGCAGCTTTGCTTTACAGAGCAACAGCAAAGAAAAACCAGGAGCTAGAAGAAAAGTGGAATTTTTGCTACCTCGTTCTCTTTGCAGCCTTGATACATCAAGACACATTTAAAGATACTGCTTTATTACTGAATTCTCAAATGTGAAATGTTTGGTGTGTAAAACAGGGAAAGGGCCTTAACTTTCTGAAAAGTAGAGGAACAAATCAAACCCAAGAATGACCACTTTCTCTCTGCACAGAGCCACAAAAATCTTTCCAAAACAAGAGCTCCTAGGCCTTTGCTATTGCAGAAGTTAAAACGTTCATACACGGTGCTGCACTGAAAGTCTGAGTTCCTCAACTCGGACTCTAGGATTTCAGGTTGCAGACCCAGAATTTGTAATTGCAGAGGTTCTTGCACCCAACTGCTACTACCTGGGCTCTCACAGCTACCCATAAAATGTCCTGTTACCAGATCAGGAGCACCTTTTACCACTTACCTAAGAGGCAGCTGCTCCAGGGAGGGAGCTTTGGAGGCAGCAACCTATTGAGACAGGGCCACTGCAGGATGTCTGCCCTTAGGAACTGTTCCTACATCCCATTAAGAAGCAGGTCAGGAATAGGCTGACTTTTAGACAGATTAAGGAAAAAGTACAAATTCCTCATCAAGCTGAGCAGAAATTCAGAACCGTTTCTCTCTTCTTTCAGGATATTTTGTTAGGAAATGTTTGCCTGTCTCCACCTCAGTTATGTCAGGAGGTTTCTACTCCAAATAAGTCACTGACTTCAACGCACGTGTGTTTTCCTACCAAGAAAGGTATTCCTATTTGCCCTGAGAACTGTTAGGAATTGTCTCTTACTTAGAAAGTACAAGATACCTTGAAGTCAGTTAAATAACCTTTCTCAAATCCATACTATGAATTAAAATCAAACAAAAGCATAGTTAAAGTACAATAAAGAAGGAGCAGAGAATATCTTGATCTACTGATGGGTAGCATAACACCAGTCACAAATCATCGGTCATATGGTACAATGAAAAGCACGAAATAAGGAATAACCTACACATATTTACCTAATTGTTAGACTAGGAAGAGAAATTTGCATTATAATTTGGTCTCAGTGTTTATCTCTCATTGTATTAGAATTCTGAAAAGTCAGTTTTAAAGCACTAAGCCATATTATTTCTTGAGAATCCACCTCTCCTTGTGTGGTTTTGCTTAGTAGACCTACAGTTTCTCAGCAGAAACTTAATTAAACAATAGTGATAAACTGGCAGGGTTTTACAAGCTAATGAATGCCTGCCTTTCTGATGATTAAATTGGTTCTAAGAAGCCTAATCATCAGGAAAAAACCAGGTTTATTTCTTCATAAACTTCTGCTGATTGTTCATGGACACCACACCAGTACAGGGGATAATTATGTTCACTTTTAAGGTTTCCAGGCAGCTTTTGAGACAGAATACTTCCCTAAAGAGGCGTATCAGAAATTAAGAAGTTGCATAGCCTCCAAGTCTCACCTGAGGCGCTTAGAAGCATTTCCCAGGTTGGCACTGAGGTACAGTTTAGAGTGTACAGACAGCAAACATATGGTCTCTTCTCCCTGGTAACAGGCAATAGGACGAGGGGGAAATGGTCTGAAGTTGCACCAGGGCAGGTTTAGGTTAGACATTAGGAAAAATTTTTTCAATGAAAGGGTTGTCAAGCATTGGAACAGGCTGCCCAGGGAAGTGGTCGAGTCCCCATGCCTGGAGGTATTTAAAAAACAGGTAGACGTGGTTCTTGGGGACACAGGGAAGTGGCAGGATGGCAGGGTTAGGTTAACAGTTGGACTTGATGATCTTAAAGGTCTTTTCCAACCTAGACAATTCTATGATTCTATGATTCTTAGCTTGCAAGACCCATCCTAGTAAGTCAGACTATTCAGACTTGTTCACAAAAACCAGGAGCGCACAGACACAATTTACTGTTGCTTTTTAGAGATGATCATAAGAAGACAAGGATATAATCTCTTTACTAAGATTCATGGAGATTGACTGCAAAGAATAAGAGTGGGCCATTATGTATTGATTACAAACAGCATCTCTTTCAACTTTTGAGTAAAAGGAATAACCTTCTTTTTGAAGAGTTCTGAATATTTGTTCAGAAGAAACAAACTGTAGCCAATGCAATATGGCTCTTGGACTTCCCACTGGTTGGAAAGCAAGGAAATCTGTAAGACTGGTGGCTATATTTTTTCATACAAATACAATTACTGTAAGAGTTGTTTCTCCTCTTTTTATGCTTAAGTGACAAAAGTGGATTATTTATGGGGTTTTTTTGCTAGCTTAGTACCACTATTTCCACCCATTATATCTTCTTTTGTTGCAAGATTACTATCCTCTGGGGGAAGAAATTATAACTCTCTTGGTCTGGTACTAAAACACTTTATGTAAATTGACTACAAGACAGCTTTTGTATTAGGTTTAGCACTTTCTACAAAATTAGAGCAATCACAAGGCAAGCCTTTTATAACTCACTTGGCTTCACTTCCCTAACTCTCTCAGGGATATTATTATTTTTATTTGTTTTTTGTTTTTTTTTTTTTAAATCTCCTGAACATTATGATCATTGAGGCAACTTCTCTCCAAAACTCTTAGTAGCCAGCCTTTTTGGAGAAAGGTCTCCTGAACATCGCAAATTATCCTAAACCAAGGGATAGTTTATTCCGTCCAATTCCAAACATCCATAAGAAACTTAACTGTATCTGCATTTCCAGTACTTGCTCCTTTAAAATTTTAAAGTCTAATGGGACTTAAGCTGGCAGCGGAAACATTATTTTATGACTGAATCAGATTGGTCTTAAGAAAATATCACTTTTCACAGGAGAAGTCAGCTAAGCTTCACCTGGAAAAAGTTGTGATTTACTCACATTGACTTTCCACGTTATTCTTCCCCCCTGCCCCAATCAGAAGCAGTTCCTGACCTGAATCCTAGCAGACCTTTACTGCCACTTCATCATTCCCTGGTGATGTAGTTTTTTCAGAGAAGTGTAAGGAACTAAACCTAAGAACTGAAGAACAAACAGCTCATGATAGTTTAAACAGACTCAAATGACAGTTCTGTATGTATGACCAACTTTTGACTCAAAAACAAATAATCAGTTAACTTTGATATTGGCTATTTGAAAACAAAAAGAATGGAAAAAATCTGTGGGTTTTTTTTCCTTGGTGATTATTTTGTTTAAAGAGGTTCACTCAGCTGTGCTTTTCTCCTGAAAGTCTTGAACTGGAGATTGTTGATTCTGTTCTTTTTGTGCAGCCATGTTTAAGCTGAATCAACAGTCAACGATAAAATTGTATACACCAGTTCACGTTTCCCTGTCACTTCCATTAGCAGAGGGTGCCTTTCCAGTCAGAAGTGATTCTGCTTCAGTGTGATCTCATTTCAGCTGAACACTACGGAAATACATGTATTTTTTTCTTCAAAGTACATATTAGAACCTTAAAAAATTGGAAATTAAACTGATGAATACAGTAGCTACTAATTCACAGTACAAATTGGTGGCATTTTCACCTGATCTTGCCTGTCTTTTATTATATGCAAAATAATCTGCAAAACAAAGAGCTTCACAGAGAAGAAGATATGTGACATAAAAAAAAGCTTTTTTCCTAGCATTTTCTATGCTATACCTAGCTTCATCAAATCCAAGGAAGCCTGATCTGAAGAAGTCACCTTGATGAAACGGTATCAATGTACATTATTCTCTATGATCGATAACCAAACTCAGACTTAAAGTAAACCTGGCATTACATGGCATGACAGCAGCTTTGGTGCTTATATACTTGGCCAGGTAAGAGCTATTCCCTTGCTGGTGTGATTAGCACTGCACTAATGGCAAGGATTACAGCAAGTACAGACAGAGAAGCTTCGGCAGTCATACGTGAAAAGGGCACAGGGGAGTTCGGACTTCACCTAGCCTGGCTTTCCTTCACAGTGCTTAATATCTTATTGTTGCATGCACTTAATTCACTCCAGACATACTAAATGTTCACTGGCAACGACTGTGACAAACCTGGCAATCTATGTTTAAAGGTTTAACTTGATGACACAGCAAGATATGAGCTCATCCTTTTTATTAGGTCAAGAACAAGTCATTTTGCAGAGACTTTAAAAATCAAAATATATGGTTTAGTATTAGGTTTGGGTTCAGTGATTTTAAAATATTAAGTACTTAAGTACATGGCATTAAACACCACGATAAAGTATTCAGACTTGAGGTTTAGAAGCGAGAAAGCCTCCAAAACGGAGATAAAAGACTAGAGACAGAAAAAGCAATGGCTTTCTGACACTTATGTCAGACGGATTTGCTAAGTGTTCCTTATCTCCCATCACTGGTTGTTCCAGCCCCCCTTTGCATCTTTTCACTCTAGCCTTACTCTAGTTGTCCTGCATGCCTTATCCTTTCAACCTTATTCTGTTTAGCAATATGTCACTTGATCTCTTCCTGCCTGATTTTTTTTTTTTTTGCCCTTGCATGCATCCAAGATGTGAATTTCACCCCAAAATAGCACAAACACCTGAGGAGCCCGTATGATAGCGTAAAATATTGTGGGGTTTTGCCCTGGTCAAAGACACCAAAGACTTGCATTGTAAAACCAATTTTCATCCCAATTCTCCTCTGAATTTACCCCTTAGAGTTTCTTATAAAGCTAACATGTTAGGCATTTTAAGTCAAGAGAAATATTTGATTTCAGTACTATATTTTAAAATATATACTATAAAAATTAACACACTTGGAAAAACCCTAGAAGTTATCTTTCAGAAATGTTTTGACATTTATTGAAATGACTCATTTTGACTTCTCTTTCACAACTACATTTTACTGAAGTTGGTACAGACTTGTCGAAAGTTTCCATTTTGGCAAAACTCTTTTCTTGTGAGAAAATGTTCCATTGGAAAGGTTTCAAGTAGTGATAATTGCACTGTACAAGCCACTTTTCCCCCTGCTCCCTAAGCTACCTATGTGGATTCCCAGCTCTGAAGCAGCTATTACTTGCTTTTGTAACTGAATAGCCCCAAACCTCACTGAGGCTCTTAAGTACCATGCTGATAAATAAATGGCGATTTAATAATAAGGTAAGAATAATGGCCCATGAGATGTGTATGAAACCAGTTCAAGAGTCATGCTTTTACAGGAATGTGCATTAAAAGAGCCTACACAAAAACAGACTATGGTGGTAGAAAAACAGGTATTGTGCAAATCTAGAGCAATATCAGTTCTTTCCCCAGAGTAACATCCAAATAGAACTGCATGAAGGAATACATACAACCATAATTCTGCCGAAACAGTGTCTCCAGTTTCATCCTTGTATTTCAAATAAAAGCGATTAAAGTTGGAACTGCTTTTTCAAGCTTAAATATTTGAGTGTTGGAAGCATTTAAAGAAATACTTAATTAGAAGTATTAGTTTTAAAAACTGCTAAGCAAGTTCTGAGTTTCCATGTCTCTATAAGAATAGCTTATAGACCATATGCTCTCTTCATTACGTTATTGATAAATACCACAAATACAATTAACAAGGGAGCTAGCTTTTTGCTTTAGAAGACTAAAATCATAGGATTACAATACAAAAACAAAAAGCCAGAAGTAATAGGTTGTTTGCTCCATTGTCTATTCTGCAAACACAATATTTTTCCATTTTCAGATCAACAGTATCTCTTAACCTAATAGAAAAATGCCTGTGGATAAATGTGTTTATCACATCACATAAATATCACATTGTCTGCAATGTACTATAATATCTCTGAACTCCCAAATGCCAACATGTAATAAATAGAAAACATTTTTATAGGAACTAACGCCTGTCACAGCAAGAAGGATTTTACACTAGATTTATATTTTTCAGAAAGTTCCTTTCCTGCAATTGTGTAGAGAAGCTTATTTTATATTGTTATTAGGATGCACTTAACTGGAGGAGTCATGTCTTCCCTCAGCTACGATATGAACAATCTCAAAATTCTTCTCTAACTACAGAAACCAACTTCATAAGCCTGTTGCATGCTGACTACTACTGCTCTTCCAAAATCCTACAGAGAGCAAAACCCCCAAATCGTAGTGCAGCAAGTAACATGTTAATCAAAATAAGAGTTACAGCAAATACCTTTACAGCTGTCTTGGCTACAGGCAATGCCCTGAAGTTAATGTCTTGATTATCAAGACCTCTGACCTAAGCTGGGATTAGTGTGATAAGTCTATGACAGCTCGTGCTACTACAACAGATGGGATGTTGCTCTGTACCAGGGCTTCTTTTAGGACTTTGGCATTGCTAATCACCATACGCCATTTACAAAAGCAACAGAAAAGTACACTAGAAACTTAAATCCAGAATCTCTCTTAGGTTTTGCTTCAAGTAATTTTTCAATGTCCCACAGTTTCTTCACTCGGGTTTTCTATTTCCAGCTGCAACTAATATTATCCTAATATTAATTTATTTTGTAGCATCATACATTTACAGTTGTCTTTCACAGCATTTGTATTTCCTCTCATCTGGTACAGACTGCAGAATGGACTAACCTCTTCTACTCCCCTGTGTGTATCTAATACATAGTCTGGAAGTATCTGGAAAGATTGATGGCGATTACAAATTAGCTTACACATGTCTTTCATCTCTGAAACAGCCCTTGGCCTCTCTGCTCTGTTTGGACAGGGATGAAGTCAGAATCTTCTGTTTCTTCTTTGATTGATTTTGAACTGGAATAATTTTAAGTTTTGACAAGAAATGGAAAAAAAAAAAAGTCTATCATGGTTTAACCCCAGCTGGCAACTAAGCCTCACAGCTGCTTGCTCATTCTCCCACAGTGGGATGGGGGAGAGAATCAGAAGGGTAAAAGTGAGAAAACTCATGGGAGACAGTTTAATAGGGAAAGCAAAAGCTGTGCATACAAGCAAAGCAAACCAAGGAACTAATTCCCTGCCTCCCATGGGCAGGCGGGTGCTCAGCCATCTCCAGGAAAGCAGGGCTCCATCACGCGTAACGGTGACTTGGGAAGACAAACACCATCACTCCCAACATCCCCCCTTCCTTCTTCTCCCCCCAGCTGTGTGTGCTGAGCATGGCATCATACAGTGTGGGATATCCTTGGGGTCAGATCCCAGCTCCTCATGCCCCCTCAGCCACTTGCTGGTGGGGTGGGGTGAGGACTAGAAAAGGCCTAGACTCTGTGTCAGCCCTGCTCTGCAGGAACAAAATCATCCCTGGGTTATCAACGCTGTTTCCAGCACAAATTCAAAACATAGCCACAAACTGGCTGCTCTGAAGAAAATTAACTTCATCCCAGCACAGTGTCCTTTAAAGCAATAATTCTGTACTTCATAAGGATCAAACTCCTAAGCTTCCTGCCTGAAAAAGGGAGGAACACCACAGGAAAGAATTGAGGTAATGAACATTTCTGTCACTCACCTTACAAACTCATTTTTCTTCTACATTTTATTAGATGCTACCTTTCTCTCCTCCTTAAACACAAATGACAGATTATATTAGATGCATAAATTATATGGATTATATTTTTGTCACCAGTAAATTAGCTGTTAAATTTAGTTTGCATGATGCTATTGACAGGCCCCTGATTTAAGAATCTTTTCTTTTCAGTCATTTTTCCCCACCTTTTCTTCTTTCCTCTTTTGTCAAGGTCTCCATCACATTTTGGAAGAAAACAGTAAATGTTGCAAATATGTATCACAGGCTTACAAGGACAGAAAGGCTATATTTCGCTTAAAATGGTGGGGAAAAGAGGGCTTATTTATAAGTACATAAATTAAGTAAATATTACATAAGCATACTGGCCAATAAATGAAGCTCTCAGTGCAGATTAATGTTTTAGCAGACTTGCTTTCTTAGGTTTTGTCCAAAATTTTTCGAAGCCTAACAAGTGTTTCTGTTCCAAGTAGGAACCAGACAACTTCTGATTAAAGGTCTTTTCCAACCTAGATGATTCTATGATTTAAAGAATTGTTGAGATTTAAGCTTTATTGTTGGCTCCTCAATTTGATTTTGTTTGTAGACCTCAGGAAACGCTCCCTCCACTATGAACCCATTTTGACAGATCATGGGCAGCTGAAAAAAAGTTAGAGCACAGCTCATTCAAGCTCTATAGGTGCTAAGTTCTGCCATGTTAAGTGCAAGCAAGTCTCAGCAGGATGCAATTAGCTTCAGCACAATGAGGCGAGATCCAGATTGATTTTTACAGGGGCTTGAACTTTCAAAGTTCAACAAATACGTACTCATTATCACCCATGGTTAAATGTCACAAATGCAATATTTTTTGAGAGATGGTGATTTGTATAACACTTCCCAATTTGTTGTGGTTCATAAAGTATGTCAAGAACACCACCGCCAGACTGTCCCACCCAAAATGACAGAAATGTTGTTCTGTCATCATCCCTGCCCAATTAGACAACACAGCTATGCCTCAAGTTGTCATTTTGATGTTACCAAGAAGACAATCTCTCATCTGAAGGGGCCTGCAATGCCAGATGTGCTGGTATGAGCAGTTCGCTCAAGTCCAGCAACTTGCAATAACACATTGTTCAAAAACTTACAGATTCAGCTCACTCTGCATTCCAGTATTTTCATGCCAAATCCTCAAACCACCGCCCCTTTAATTACAGTGTTGTTGTGGATTCCCTGGGAAGCTATTGGCATCACCAAGCTTAGCTGATCCTATTATATTTGTGAACTGATAGAGTTTTTATACACACAAAATTATAACCAAAAGATCAGTCTAAAGATTAATAGTTTCTCCTGGGGCTCACTTTATCAAAAGTATTCGATCACAGTAAATTCAAGCAACTGCCAAACAGACATTCCACGCAGCTCGCTCTTTACTTGCACAGAAGTATTTATTCTTTCAGGACTGGTTCCTGAATTACTGCATAACCTTTAGGCAACTGTGATCTACAAGTTCCATGAATAAATAGATGTTTTGATGTCTGGGTTGACCTCTGGCTTCCAACACGCAATAATAATCTCAAGCTACATCATATGAGGGCTACTACCAGAAACAGCCACATATTGTCAAAAAGTTCACAGTGATAGTGTTTCTGAACAAGAGTTATCAGCTGGTCTGTTTGATTTCTGGGTGATTTTTAGGACTATTTATGTTACCTCCCGTTTATCTAAGAAGGGAAATTCTGTGGCATTGCACAGCAGGGAAACACAACATACCAAAACTGGAACTTTATTTTCAGAATCACGATGAAGGATCTGTGCTCCAGGGCTCTTTTTGCAAGAAAGGGCAAAACTACATTATGAAGCAGTTAACAAGAACAAATACTGGAGGTTGAAAAGGAGTCTGTTTTTAAAAGCTTTTAAATGAACATATCAGGAAATCTGTTTTAAAGGTTTGCTCAAGACGAGTTTGTTACAAGAAAGTTTTAAAGTTAGAAGCTTAATGTGTTTTTAGCATGATATAAGTGCAATAAAATTTTAAAACAAAATAGCCCAAGTACTGTTGTTTTGTCAATGCTTCCATAGATATAAGTATTCTATAGACTGCATGATACGTAGCATGCTCAACTGCATAACAATCATCTCAACACTCTTTTAGCTTTTATGTTTGTTTTTTTTTTTTATCAGAAGTCATTCTGCTTGAACTCTGAACCAGCCAATAGATTGTTTTGTGCCTGCACACAGGAACAGGGGTAAAACAGGGGTAACAAGTGCTAATTACGACTCTCCCCTCATTTAGCTTCCTGACCCTTTAACATGCTTTCCAGTACAAATAGAAACCAACACACTGTAGTAACCAAAGAAACATTGGCATTTAACCCCTTTAGCACAACCACCACCATCTGGCTAGTGATATGTATCCCTTTCAGAGTGCTGGGGCTTTTTAGGGCTAGTCAGATTTTGGGTAGAAGCAGTTCCCTAGCAGAATCAAATTATATTTGACAGAGAGCCAACTAAAATTATCAAAACAGGCATTTCTTAAAAACCTCAAATTTCCACACTGACTTTAATCTTCTTACAGTAGCAATTTATATGAAGTTTAAAAATAAAGCATACATAAATATTTGTATCAGTCAGACTCAAGTTTTTGCATTCCCCACTTATGGAAACATGAATTCCAAGGGGACCTACCTGCCAGGGGTCTAAGAAAGGAAGCTTTGAAGAATTTGGCCCCAAGAGTTAATCTTAAGTACCATGAATTAAAAAGGAGAGCCAATAGAGCAGAAAAATTACCTTTCTTTTCTTGTATGTCTATGTGGTTTACTGTGGGCAGAAGTAAGGTTATAAAAAGTGTTTCGGTTTGCTAAAATTCGTGACTCTCCCCCTCCCCACTTTCAGGCCCTGTTACAAATTCTCATCTTTTAGGATTTAAAAAGTAAGTTTTAATCCTGGCTCTGCCAATAATCTTCTGGATGACCTTGAGCAAATCGCTTCGCCTCTGTTCTTTCAGCCTAGCTTTAAAGCTGGATTAATTCTTACCCACTCATAGTGGTGTAAAATAAATGACTGTCATGCAGTATTCTGAAGCACTACAACATGCAAGAGATAAGCAAGACATACACTAGGCTTTGCATGAACTTTGCAAAGATAAGCTTAGAAACAACTGTCTATGAGGTTTGAAGGGAAACTATCAATATTCTTATTCAAAAAGGTTTTCATTTTACATTCCAAATGAATCCTATCTGAAACTCAGCCCATTTTTATTAAAAACATTCAAGACAATATGCACATCTTTGATTTGTGTCAATAGGAATAAAAAACCTAATTACTTCTTTTTCCTTAATTTTTTTTCCTTCCTTCCATAACATAAGGCTCTAGACTTAACTAGAAATATGCATTGCTTCAGCCTTGTTTCAGTAGCATCCAAAAATCTTAACAAAACATTGAAATAGCTCAGTTCTGCAAGACTGGTCATGCAAAATCAGACCACCATCTCATTGCACCGGTAACATGGAAAGACACCAAACAGTGCAGGATGATGGCACAACAGCCTACTAATCTCAGTCATTTTTCTAGCCCGTACCAATTAATTTATATTTTGAAATACAGTCACACACTTGTTTTGCAAAATATTCCTATTAAATGCAAAGCTATATTACCTAGTGTTCCCAATAAGGATTTTAATTAAACTGTCAGCTTTTTGAAGCCAGAGTTATCTAAAGACTGTTCTTCTTACTGGTCTCTTATTACAGCTGGATTTTGTTTTCATTAGTTTCCTTTTTGTGGTGGCTTATTCTCCACTCTCATTATAGTGAAGATTCATAGATCAAAATGACACTTTTGCAGGAAACTCCCAAATCAGCCAACACCGTGTTTGCTCATAAAAGATACAAACCTGCTTATCAGGAACTTATTTCTCTGCATAAACGAACACATAAGAATCACAATGACCTACAGCAGTGAAATTATTAAGTGTCAATCGTTTGCATGGGCAGAGAAAAACTGTTCCAAAGGATTGCAGGGCCTTATCCTTCAAGTACTTATCTGGGATAACAACATCCATGCCCACATAGGTGTTTTCAGAAATACAGCTTTTCACAACTTCAAGGTAATAATTTTCTGGCTTACTATTTGTTTGTTTCTAATTAAGAAAGCAGTTGCAATGTATACCAGAAAACCAAACCCATTTTTCCTACACTCATGGATTATATAGTTTGGAAAAAAAAAAGTTTATTTTCTCACTTGTCAGCATGCAGAACTGCTCACGTGCTAGAGATTTCAATTCCAATAATCAAGGAACTATCATTTAATTAAAAATCCTCTCTTAGCAAGACTTCATTTTCATTGACTGGCTACATTTTACTATCTATTCTCTTAACACACTGATAATATATCCATGGTAGGATACTCTTAAGACAGTCGGGGGTACACCTGCGATGGTTTACTGAAGGAGGTGAAAGAAAACATTTGTAAGGTGAAGAACATCAATAGTCAGACATCATAACAATTGCATCAAACAGCCTTAAGACAGTGATGTTCCCAGATAAATTAGCAAGATCTCCTCAGTCCTTACATTAATATATATATTTATTTAAAAGTTCTTTAATGTGATCTTTTCTGTATAAGTCCTTGGGACTAATTGAACACAACACTGAAATCTCATGCAGCTTCACATGCTACTTGAGAGTATTCTAAAATCTCAAGCAACAGCATCTCTAGATTAAAGAGTGAAGCCATCATCAGGATTGCTCTTCTGGCTGCAACTGAGCTTGGTTGTTAAGTTTACCAACCCTAGCAGCACACATAATCATGTGATCCTGCTTTTTTTTTTTTCTCTCCATCAAAAAGGACTTGCTGTTAAAGTGGACAACACTTAGTTGAAATAAAAAGACTTTTTGAAAGCCACAAAATCCTAAAGCATTCTGTGGCTCCCCATTAAATATTTACACACCTATGAAAAAAGGAACTGGAACAAGAACAAAAAGGATCAAATTAAAGATTCACCAAGCCTTCTGCTAAACAAGTCATTTTTAGGAGGTGGACATCCAGTGGGAATGAAACCAACATAGTAAAGCATCTCACATCAAACGCAAAACAGGTACAAGAAAAGTGAAGCTCTTGCATAAGGACTTCATGAATTTGTCTATGGGAGTTGGACAAGAATAACTTCACGGTATTGACCATCACATGCAAGCCTTTCACAGAATGTTTTGTGTACTGCTGGCATTCTCTATTCTGTCAAAATATGGCCCGAAATCTAAGGGGAAAGTCTTTGGGTGATGCATTTAATGCAGCCTTTCCTCCCTCTCTAGTTAAATGGTATTGGTATTAGTATTTCAGCTGCAAGATATTCAAGACAGGCACTGTCTCCACATACACACATAAAGCAGTAGAATTACATTACTCAAGGTATTCATCCTGCACGTGTTGTACAAGCTTTTGCTACCTTCAAACTGTAGAAACAGGAAAATAATATATTTCCATTAGTTTCTGCTCACCAATTCAGTGGCCTTCCCCATCTGTACATCCATTCTAGAAGAATGTATGCTTTAAATTAAAACTTTCACAGCACAGCTATCCATCAGCAGAGAGACTAGCTTGTCTGCAGCCCAGTGCTGGGTTCCTATGAGTAGTAGAAAAAGGTCAGGCTTATAGCAATAAATATGCATTTATTCCCCAGTAAAGTCAAACAGTACTGCACTTCAGTCAGTGACTAAGAGGAACAGCACTGAAATATGTCAGAGTACATTCTATCAACCTGACAAGTTATCTAATGCCTACATGAATCAAAAAAACGTGGGAAAAATGCAAATTCAATCACAAACAAAAAAGGTCAAAATAAACTGTAAGGACAACAGACCATAGAGTCAGAAGACACCTACATGAGGGTAAGTATATACTTGTAGTCAGAAACAGCCCTACCTTCAGAACTGCTAAATTAATTTCTGCCCTACCACAACAAACTCTCATTAAAAAAAAATCAACTTAACTATGCTTATCATGACCTGCTTACTACAAGGCCCTATGTATTTGATTCTATAATCAGAAAAAGGGCGGTTTTCGTCAATTTTATATATATTCTTCAGCAGGTCACACACACCGAAGTAACTGTATTTAAATAAAGGATTTGGGTGAAAAGGTGTTTGCTTTTCAGTGAAGTTACACAATAGGAGACAAAATGCACAGTATGCAAAAGGAAAGTTTTAGTTGTTCATCTAACTTAAAAATCCCAGACACACATTACTTCCGTTTATAACCATTTTACACAGAACCATTCAGAAGCATACACAAGTACTTAGTTGGCTTAAACACTGTACACCCTTTTTAACAACATAACCTGTCTACAAAGAGAAAGAATTTTTCAGACTATGAAGGAGTAAATTAATATGAGAAGTCTATCACTTAAATACAATTACAGTAACTCTTGCAATATCTGATAGAGTCAGCCTACACTACCACAAATGTTGGGGCTGTCACTACACATGTTCTCCACTATAGTTTTGTTTTATGCACTCATCTGAACTGTACACAAGGAAAAAAACCAAAGAAATTAATTCAACGTCAAAGCAACATAATGAAGGTTAGAAGCGCAATGGAATTTTAAAATTATGGTATTATCAAAAATAAAATTACAGAAGGGGCAATAGTTGCACAATTAAGGGGCTAAACTTCAAAGTTTTGGGGCTGGGATGTACACTGGCTCTATATTTAGCTATCACCCAAACTGCAAATTTCAACAATTTTGGAGTCGGGAAACTCAGCAACAGTTTTCATGTGGACATGCCTCAGGGGCAGCAATAACAATTCACCCCTGAAAGGAGAAAAGTCAGAGGGATATTTAGTGGGGTATTCATAATTATCAAGATGAGGTAATTAGTCTCCCCCCCTTCCGTGTATTTGCTCTTATTCTGTAGAGCAGAATAAATACGAGGTCATTTTAAGTTTGAAAAGGTTACAAATGTGTACAAAGGAGCAACATTGGAGGCTTCATTATTACAGAACACTGTAATGAGAAGGTGGTTTCAAAAGGTATCAAATGGCGGGATGATAATAAACCATTATTGATTTGCTTCTTCAGAAGGCAAGCTGAACTCTGGTTTAGTAAATTAATTGACAGTGGACAGAAAAGTAAGTCCTGTGTTAATTCTTGGCCCCAGCCCAATGTTGGGCTCATGTGGGAGCAGGAATCAGACAATATAGTCAAATGCCAAACTAGGATTTAGGTCTGCATTGTTTTCAGCTATCTATAAGTTAATTGTACTTTAAATTAACTGGCACTTCTAACGCATTTCTGTTTACTTGGGGTCAATGGCATGAAAACTGTGACAGTCACTAGAAATCTATGTACATTATCAGTATGTGTGGCATCTTGCAAACTGCCTAAACTAAGCTTTATTTTTACAAAAGAGCTATTAATTTTCCACTTAAAGCTTATCTGTAGTAAGCTGCCAAAGACAATGATGTGTTTGTAATGATCATTAGTGTCTAGAAATATTTTGACCTAAATTTAGTGCATTTTGAAATAAATGTTTTAGGAAGAAGACAGCTATCATTTAACTTTGTGGCACATGGTCATGCATCAATCTCTGAGCAATGTCCTAGAAGATAAGAAAAGTATGAAAAATGTATTTCTGACATACTGTGTGTATAACTGCTTTTATGATGGCCCTCCAGTGCAAGCACTGTAAACCACCAAATAACTAACAAATAATTTATAGCTACTAAAGGTATGTGTCAACCCAAACTGCAGCATAAACTTACTTTTTGTCCAAGTTTGCTTGCCAAAGCACTGAAAGAGTGCTAAAAGTGATTAAAAAAGTAAATAATTTTAATACAACTGCCTTCACAAGCATCATACAGGGTAACCTATATTTTTCACTTATATGAGCTTGCTTTGAAGAAAAGAACGTTGGTTTTTTTTGTTGTTCTTTAGATGTGTCCTTGAGCTTGAGTAAAAATAGTCTGTGTGTCAGTGAGTTACCACAATACCTTCATTTTTTTTTATATTAATGTATTTAATGGTGCCTAGCAGTGCAAAAAGAGTAAAGAACGGTACACATTTATGAATCGTTCTTTACTGTACGGCATCTAGACCATCTTAACACATTTCAGCCTGGACCACTTCATATCTTAAGCACAGCTCTCCTTGAGGCCACTTCCCATAGTAACCATCACAAGTGTCAAGGAAAATTACATCTCACAGTCCTACCCTCTCTAAGTGAAAGAAATAATTCTGTTGTTGTTACCATGATCTGATATATGGCTGGAATGAACATCAACACTAATAAAATATTTAAAAGCCTAGATTTAACTTGGCTTGCTATAGGGTACAATGAAGTGTTTGACTTGATTAAATATTCCACTTCAGTGTGGGATGCAGGTTTAGCATTTTTTAATTCTTCCCCAGAGCACCATGCCAGGTTTTCATATAATTAAGTGGGTACACTCCAGACTGTTTACAGCCAGGATCCCCGATGAGACTACTGTCTGAAAACTTTTATGTTCTTTTCAAAACTACATATAGGCTGTCAGTCCCTTAATAATTTCCTTTGTAGTGGCTGTTTCAGAAAGAGTTTTAAGTAATTTAGTATTAAGAAAGCCAAATAGATACTCCCCCTCCCCCCCCCCCCCCCCTTTTTTTTTTTTTACTTTCTTATTTTATTCTCTGCTATGGGTTTATGAGTCTTAATTACAGGAGTAATTGAGAAAAAGCTGAAACAGAACTAGCTTAATTTGGGGCATAGAAATGAGTCCATTTACAACGTATTAATCTGTGGAATAATTAAAAAGCAAAGGAGAAACCTTTAGTTAATTTAGAAAAGAGCGACTGACAAAGCTATAGGAAGAGAATTATGTTTGATACATTAAAAACACACTAAACCTGAAACACTGTCATCAAAATACCTGCAGCTGCAAGGAAATAATCTAATAGCATATGAAACAGTTCTTTTTTTTTTTTTTGCACAAGTTTAATAAGATGGAACAGCTTTTTTATTTGCAGGTCTTCATGCTTTACCAGTCTGCTAGCCCTGTCAAATCTTGTTAGGATGCAAAAAAAAAAAAAAAAAAAAAAAAATCAAATGGGAAAGGGGTTTCAAATAAATACTTCATTAAGGAAAGCAGAACAGTAGACGAGGTAGGAAGTTTGTATACAGAGCAAGTCCTACAGTTAGAACTACACTGTCTTTGTTCAGCGACACAGATAACCCAGCCAGCCAACATTAAGTGAATTTGTCTGCTCCTACACAATTCTTCCTTAGCATCCGTGAGAAAATACAGTAACCACGGAGTAAATTGCACTTCAAGTTGCAGGTGATGAATTCACCGTCAAAGAAAGGCAAACAGAAGAATATAACAAACGCTTCCAATAAGCAGTAACAAAACATCCATGAAAGAATCACAACGCTGCGCCCTCTTTCTTCTTTTGTTTCACACCTTGAATGCCACTTCCAAAGATCTTTAGCAATTCCAGAGATACACTGCTTCCTAACAAGGTTCTTAAATTTCCATGTACTGCTCTCAGGCAGAATATCATGTGGGTAACAGACTCAGCTGTTCTTCCTACAACTCATCTATAGGGTAGACGTTTGCTTATTAAGTATTTTCAAGATAAAAAGTACAATTCTATTAATTATAAAAAAATCACACAATTAATTGTTATTCTGCAACTTAATCTTCAAGTGTTTTCTTGTCCTGAATGAATATTTTACGAAGTATTATAGTTCATATATTTTTTAAAAACTCCTATACTAATCTTCATTAATCCATACAAATTCAACTTAAACTGCTGATAAAGGCTTCTGCTTTGAAGAAAACATCAAATAGTACAGCAATTAGCACATAAAATGAGTTTGTTTAATTGGTTCAGCCTCTAGTTCCTATATTATTCATCACTCATAACAACAGCACATGAGCACATTGATCCATGCACATCAAAGCTAGGTGATTCCAGGTAGATGTAAATACTACATACGCGGGGATGAAGACCACTCGGTTATCAATGCAAATACCAGGTACACACCCAGGTCCTTCGCACACACCATATTACCATGAATTCATTAAGTACACGTTCAGCATTGCCTTACGATCAGTTATAACCACATGAGTGTGCACATCTACATTTAAAATCCCCCACCGTAACTGCAGTGTAAAACTCAGAAAAGTCATTAGCCCCGGTCTCTAACCATTGCAAAAAGGAAGACCAGAAACACTGTACATCCTCAGTACTGCACTCAATTACAAGGGCAGAGATACAGCGGCACACCAAGAGACACAAAAATCACAGTTTCTTCCTAAGAGGTACATTCCCCCCCAAATCCTTCCAATTTCTAATTTTGTTATGCTGTAAATTGAGGTTGTGGCCTTTACTTCCTTTTTTCTATCCTTTGGAGATTTCACCAGCCACCAGTACAGTATTTGCAAAAAGCCATCTGCAGAATCAGACAAGTCTCCTTAAGATTCTTCTCCCTCTTGTATAACTATATTTACCATCACGTTAAATGAGGTACACCTCTGCACAGCAGAGGTTTTCATGTTCCAGTTTGCGGGTAATATCCTTGAGGTCAGTAATCAATAAAAGTTTAAATGAAAACTATGAACTATACTCCAGCTGCATTTAGATCTCTAAGTAATGGCATAGCAGCACTTTCATACATGTTAGCATAAAATTCAGAAAATATTCCTCCTCCTTCCCCCCTCCCCTTCTAAAACTGAACACAAACATTTACATTTCAATTTCTGCTCACAAGCCTCATGGGTATACATTAACTGCATCAGCTGCATACAGCAAGGCTTAAAAATTCAGGCTTAGGAATAAGGACTCTATCATAACTACAACTTAATTCTGAAGGAGCTCCCTGCATTGAGCATGTATGACACTTGAGTCTTAGCCCTTGGACTGATTGACACAGAAGCATCTGGTTTTCACTATTATTTTAATGACAATTTTAACAATACAAGGGGCAGTTTAATTTGAAATTTAAGCGTTTGCTGGTGTAAGATACTTGCATGTGTTCATCATTTATATTAAGGTTTCCTCATATGTTTCAAAACCACCTCCTTGCCCTACATCACTGTTACTGAATGCAAGACTGCTCCTAAATATCATTCACTGTAAAGCAGAGAGTGCAGACTTCAAGGTAAACACTGTTCTGGTAATTATGCAGCAAAAAGGGTACTAGGGACAAGCCACTGACATCTGCTGTTCTGAACTACTGTGGTGAGCTTCTGTGATGGGAAAAATTGGCTTGAATCTGGCAATAAAATTAGTTGCAACTCTTGGAAGTAAGCACACTAGAGCACTTTTAATCTCCATGGCGCATTTTATTAGTACATAAACTACCACAAGATCCATTTTTGGCAGGGAAAACAAATTTAAAGGTTTAGTAACAACTACTTCAGTGCCTGCTGGGCCCTGGCTGATGGGTCCATACCTTCAATGCTGCTTGAGTTCAGCAACTGTCACTGGCTTCCGGACACAGCTTCCTCCGGAGCATAGGGACAGCTCTTTCCACTGTCCACAAGGCCTGACTGTGGCCTGTTCATAGTAATTATGAACGTTACATGAAGTCTCTACCCTGTGATCTGAAGGCGTAAGGGAAATAAATGCTAGCTAGTTTGCTTGGGTAACATCGACTGCAGACACCACGATGCCTCTACAGTCAATGGAGAGAGATGAACACACACATTTAGTTACCTTCTGGAAGAACCTCTCTCCTCCATCGACTATGGGAGCAAACCTAGAGAGATAGACGAGCATAAGAACAGAAGCTAATCTGTATGTAATTCCTACTCACCAGTAATAGCTCCTTTGCCAACATCATTTAAAAAGACTAGATTAGCTGGCTAACAAGGCTTTGATTTACTTTCTTTAATTCCACAGTCATAGCAACTTTAAGAAACTAAACAAATAGTATGTAGTAAATGCACAGAAACAATAGAAACGACCAAAATAAGCATCACCTTTTCCTCACTGGCAATTCAAACATGCATAACTATGGGAATAATGTGGAGACACCTCAATGGTAATGGAGCTTTTAGAGGCCTTTAGAGTTCGTGACAGTTACAATTTTGGTATTCTTGTTTTTATACACAAACAAACAAAATACTGTAAACACGTCAATGCATCAGCTGTAGCATTACACATGTGACCAGACCACTGGTAACTTTATGAAGTAATACCATGTGTGTATTTCCATGTCACAGAGCAAGTCAGCGTGCCACAAGAGAATTGAGTCCAATCATCATAACTATTCCAACAGACAATTTTCAAAAATAATTTCCGCAAGGAAACTCCAACAACATTAAAAATCAGGTCTGTTGAAGACAACAATATAAGAGCAGTATCTTCATTGCCAATACTGTAAGAGCAAAAGACTTTAAAACACTTTGTTTCCTGAATATTAAGTTCCATGCTGTGTAAATCAATTATCACATCTCTCAATTTCCCAACCCTTGCGTTATTTTATTAAAACTAATGAATGTTTTCAGCATACAAGAGACTAAATACATTTGCATAGGATTATAGCAGCCAGCCTACACTCATCCCTGTAGACTTAAATACCAACTGTAAAAGAAGTAACATTTACACAGTAAATAACTGTGTTGCATCCTGAACTGTTCCTCATATGATCTGGTAAATCCTTTAGCTCAGCAAATGCCTGAAGCTGAATTGGAGTGGGCTGGAAAAAAACACTCTCATCACAGAGAGAGAGACTGGTCATCCAGGGCAATGCCAAGGTCACTCGTGGACAACGTAACACTTTACACATAATCCAGTTACAAGAAATCAGGCCTCTACTTCAATAAAAAACTCAGATTGTTGGTGCTTCAGGTCATTTATTCCCCTAAGTACTGCAGAGCTCAGACTCATTGGGCTGTATTGAGCTATTCATCCAATCTTTTATGATGGAGAAGAAAAAAAAAAAGAGAATGCAATGAAAACTAGAAAGTTCACTAGTATTCTATACTGTTCACAATCTAAGTGAGAGCACAGGTGAGTTCAGCCCAATATCTGTAACCCTGTCATGACAGATTAAAAGTTATATGTCCTCCCCCAAAGAATCACAAATACTTCATTAAATTTCTCATTCAATTTCTGTGACTACACACGTAAATAAAATAGAAGTTACTTTTCACATTCCCTCCATACTTGAGTCACAAACATCCCCTTCCAGATGATCTCTGTTTCTCTTCCTCCTTGCTCTGTTCCATTAAGTTTAAAAATCTAGTAATTTTTACTGCAAGCAGGAAAAGGGGGAGATAGCTTCTTAGTCTTACATCCAGCCTTAGTTCTGCAGGATAGGAGGTAATTTAATTACTTACTGCTTTGACATCCAAATTCACACAAGTGTAAAAATCTGGCTAAGCAATCAAGGAGAAAAATTACAAACATTAGTTTAGAAGTAACTATTATAAGGAAGAATTTGCTACTTTACTGTATTATTTGTGCTATAAGCATATAAGTTTCATGAAGAAAAGATTAGCTTCATATGGAGTCTGTCCACCTTACATTAGAGCCAGCCATAACTAAAAGTATCTGCTTACATCTTTGTCCTCATTTTCCTCTAATGTGCCATCTGAGCCTTAACAAGAATTAACATCAAGGAACTGAATGAACCGGGTAAATACTAGACACTAATAGAAGTATTATTTTCCTTTCTTAAAAAAGATAAAACATTTGAGTCCAAGAAATAGAGTCGGTCCATTGCCAGTAATAAACATTCTTAAAGTTGGTAGAAAAAGACATATAAACTGGAGTTTTATCACGGAAGTCCCGATTCTACAGACACCTAAATAAAAATCCTTAAGTTCATAACCATTATTTCAGAGAACTACTCAATAGAGAAAGATTAATCACTTGAAACAAGTATTACCATGATCTGATCTCAAAGACAGACACCTATCTTGTTCAGTACTTCATTTCATTACCTAGCGCACTGCAGGCAAGGTGAAGATCTAAAGAATCAGGAATGAAAAATGTTTAACCCCAGCCAGCAACTAAGCCCCATGCAGCCGCTCACTCACTCCCCCCACAGTGGGATAGGGGAAAGAATCAGAAGAGCAAAAGTGAGAAAACTTGTGGGTTGAGATAAAGACAGTTTAAGAGGGAAAACACAAGCTGCTCATGCAAGCAAAGCAAAACAAGGAACCAGTTCCCTGCCTCCTATGGGCAAGCACGTGCTCAGCCATCTCCAGGAAAGCAGGGCTCCATCACACATAAGGGTGACTTGAGGAGACAAACACCATCACTCCCAACATCCACCCCTTCCTCCTTCTCCCCCCAGCTGTATGTGCTGAGCATGGCATCATACAGTGTGGGATATCCTTGGGGTCAGCCTTCCCGGCTGTGCCCCCTCAACCACTTGCTGGTGGGGTGGGGCGAGGAGTAGAAAAGGCCTTGACTCTGTCAGCTCTGCTCTGCAGGAACAAAACCATCCCTGGGTTATCAATGCTGTTTCCAGCACAAATGCAAAACATAGCTCCACAGTAGCTTCCATGGAGAAAATTAACTCTATCCTGGCCAAAACCAGCACAACATTGAACCCAGTAAGCCTTACAACAGAACTCTAACAAAATTGTTCAGTTGAGAGCATAGAATTTATTCTATAGCTTCTGTGTACAAGCCTCATGTGCTTAAAGCCAAATAATTCTATAAAACAGTATCATATTTATCTAAAATTAAGATTAAAGCTAAACACTGGCTACAGCTGTGACATCGAACATTGCTATCTAATTTTAAACAGACAGCTTTGGGAGTTGTAACGAAACAAGCCTCGGCATTGTCATATAAAATTGCCTATCTGGAAGGTCTAAATAATTGAAGAGCTAGCGTGAAAGCTGAAGAGATCCTGCTTTTTACTAAGTAACTACAGCAGATTTTCTTTTTCCAATACCTTATGAGATTCATGAAATCTCCAAAATGGGACCATCTCTCATTTGAAGTAATTTTACAAATTCTTTTCCAAGCTCTTATGAAACGCATTTAGAGCTTGCAACACAGCTTACCACTGTCCTATGAGACTGTAGGCACCGCTAATTCAGCAACCCTGAAAGAAAAACAGGGGAAACTTTTCATCATCTCTCAGCCTTTTTCCTAATATCAACCTGAAAAGGGCTGGTTTTCAATTAAACAAATAGATCTTTTTAATATTTTCAAATAGATAATTTAAAAAAAAAAAACCTTGTGTGAGAACTATGCTTAGAAAAAGAAAATTTGTGTATACACCCCATTATTATGCACAAGAATAAAATCTTAATCATGATACCTTTAAGAGAGGCAAAGAGCAATGCTTCCTTATAAAGCTCCCTAAGATGAACACTACCACAAGCACAAACACAGACTTCATTGGAAATGCACAGCTCCATCTTGCTTCTTTGAAGTTCTGCTATTCTTTTTAACAGTAGCACAGTCTGTGCCTCATTTAAGACTCTTGTCCTACATACAGTTATATGGCACTCTACACATAAGTGCAAATACTTAAAAAAGAAAAAAAACCAAAAACATGCCACAGGACTATATTCACCTCTAGCATAAATCAGCCTATCTTCATTACAGTGGAATTATTGAACAGAGAATCCAGGACACATATGTTATTTTTACTTAACATTTGAACAGACTAAAGAGGGAAAAAAAAAAAAATCAGATTGACTTTCCATCTTTTATACACTTCTTTTTTTGCTTGGAGACAAAAGTTACAATTACTGAAGTGTAATTATGCTCTTCCAATCTCCAGTTTTCTGATAACAACATTCAGTTTTCAACAAAGCCAAAAAAAAATTTCACTTTATAAGAATATAATAAATTCATTTCCAAAGTTTAGCAAGGTCTTTGTTATTTCAGGGAAAATAAGTTCTTGGACCTGAACAACTTATCTACCTTTGGATCAATGGTCTCATTTACGTAGGGAGCATCAGGGAGCAGTAAAGGCTGGCTACTCCCTACAGGACAGGGAGCCAAGGACAATAGCATAGCCCCACCATACCTGAGCAAGGTGAGCAGAGCAGGCTCAGGCAGCAGCCAGGTTCAACCAAGAGTCCAGACCAACAATCAGCCCTATGGCGTAATGTCAAGCCAGGAATATGAGCCACAGTCAGGCACAACAGTAGAAACTGGAGTCAGACGCAGCCCAGTAATTGCTAGGCATATCCATAGTGGCAAGGCAGATCCAAAGTCAAGCCAGGAAGCGAGTCTGCAGTTTGGGCTCCAACACCCACAGCCAGCCACAGACATGGCTGTGGCTGAACTGGAGACCCATACTCCTACAGCACAGCTCAGGAAGGGACTGAAACCCCCCAGACTGAGCTAAAATGGGGCTCCTGGGCCCATGAGAGGGTGTGAAAGAAGGCCCCAGGTGAGGCTGGTCAGGGCCGTTAAAGACTATTAGTGCCCTCAGGTCCTGACATAAAGAGATGTGTGTTTTCATTTTTCAAGCAGCAGCTGAAGCAGGTAATAGTTTTCCCTAGGGGAAAAAAAGAAGTAGAAGATTTCAAAAGAAATGCCTTACTTTACAAAGCCTTATAACTTATACCACAAAGGAGTTTTTTTGTCAATGAACAATATAGGTAGCTAGTTTTTATGGCCTGTGGGTTACCCAAGAGAACTATGTTATTGTAAGAATTGTAACCAAGGCCAACCTGAGAGGGCTGTCAAAATGAAAAGAATAGAAGCGATTTCTATGCAGGATTTTTAAAAGCTAGAAATGTTGGACTTGATCCTGAGAAATGCTGACCATTTCCTGGGAGGTTGTAAGCCTTCAACTTCCATCACTACTCTCCCTGTACTAACATCACAATCTTGGGCTTCTTGAAGTTTGCAGGAATCTCTCAATCATACAGAAACTGAACTGGTGCATAAGGCTTTCTACTAATAGTTTTGTAAGGGCCTTAATGCTTTAGTTCATTTACACAGAGTTACATGAGTGTCTTAAGCCACTGAGGAAACATTGCTGTGTCTTCCTGTGGATATGTATGTGCATAGGGGTATCTAAATTTTCTGGCCCATGAGCCAAAAGCAGCTGTTTTGTCTGGATGATTTTAGAAGTTGATGGGCACTAACCAAAACTGCCACACAGACTAACTAGGCTTACAGAGACTTTTGGCACAATTTTTAGACTTATGTTAACCAAATCTGCATCATTGGTTGTAGTTTATTACATAATCATACTATGACAAATACACCAGATTAAAGATCATTATTAAAAATACAGCAGGAAAAGTTCAATATCTAGCTACCCTTTAGGTAAAAAAAAAACAAAAACCCGAGTCTGTTCACCTCTTGTTATGAAGCATTGCTAAAAATTGTTTTATTTTGGTTTTCAAATGGAAAAAGTTGTAATTTGCTAACTGTGCCCATACATGTATTTGGTGAAAGTTCTTGCTTACCCATTCCTCTGTCTCTGAAAATATTAGCTTGGGAAGTTGACATAGACAGATGCTTTCTTTGACAGCCTGTTTCCTTTAGAGGTGGAGCAGAAGGACTAACCAGCAAACTTTTGAGAGTTTTCATTTTTGCTGAAAATGAAGTTATAAAGTTGTTAAGGCAATTTCTGAAACTTAATTAATTGCCTGTAGGATTCAAGTGTTTCAAAAAAGTATGTTTCATATATTATCATGTTTCTGAGTCATGCTTTCACTCCCTTAGCTTATTTTACAATAAATTTGTAATTAGGTGCTGCTCTGTTTTTATGTTTGTTTCTTCACTGGTGGAAAGGACTTGATTCCCTCCGCAATTCTTACTTCAAATATTGACAATCAAGAATTCCCTGTGCTTCTGAATGTATGGACAATTGGCACTCAATTCTAATCTCACTGATATCAATCTGACATACGTGTTTTGCTTGGTTTAATGGGTGTGTAACAATAGTACTGACAGAGTACAAAGGATGTCAAAGGGAGGCAAATACACTTCTTAAGACTGAACTAGGAGCAGCATGTGTATGTTCAGCTTCGTTCATTAGTAGTCCTGATGTACTTTAGAGGACTTTGGGCTCATGACTGGAGTTTTTTGCTACAGGTCCCAAAGGGCACACTACTTTCAGGACTGTGTCCTCAAATTACACAATCAAATTTGTGTGATTTCCTGTATTTACTTCAGAGGAAACAGATACCAGCAGGCCTGGCCTGGCCTTCCTAGGGCTGTGAAGTAACTCCCTGTCCCCACACGGCTCAGCTGCCCAAACTGACAGCCGGCCGGCTTCCGGGAGCCCAAACCTGCACCTCCCAAGACCATGGGGACAAACCTTTTTGGATGCCACCGGTCTTAAAACAGTGCTATCCTTGATGCCACACGAACTCTCCCAGGGCCACGGGCTCACCGTGGCGCCTGGCCTAGCGCATGTTCACCTCAGGCACTGGTGGGAAACAGCGGTGGGCAAGGGGAAAACGGGAGCGACGGGTGAGAAGAACACAGGGCTCAAGGCGCTGTACAGCTCGGGGAGAGACAAGCCCTGACC
>NW_009260945.1:3401070-3417767 GCF_000687185.1 Egretta garzetta | reverse complement strand
GAGACCAAGGAGAAGGCGCCGCCTCCGGCGGAGCTGCGCAGCGCGGAGTTCGTGCGGTACTACCGCGCCCTGGAGGCCGGGCCGCCCAGGGCCGAGCTCCTCACCCGCTTGGCCCGCGACTTCGGCGTGGACCACGGCCGGGTGGCAGAGTTCAGCGCCAAGGTGCTGCAGGCCCGGGAGCAGCAGAGGGAGCTGGGGGCCCTGCTGCAGGCCGAGGACCGGCTCCGCTACTACCTCAACCCCCAGTACCGGGGCCTTTTCCAGCACCTGGGCCGCCTGGAGGGTGGGCTGCGCTTCCTAGTGGAGCTGAGGGGCGACCTGGTGGAGGGGCTGGCAAATAAGGCGGTGGACGGGCCTCATGTCAAGGTGAGGGCTGGGCAGGGGATGGGTGGCTCCAAAAAGGAGTCGGGGGGAGGCCAGAGGGAATGTGGATTTGGGTTTCCTACTCATGGTGCTGCTCGTATAGCCTCCACATTGGACTGCAGAGTGCCCTGTGAAGCTGGTTCACAGTTGGGGTCTCCATGGTGTGACCTGAGCAAAGCCCCTTCCCACAGGCCATGGCACCAGAGGGAGATGGCTTTTGGGGCATGGCTCAGGAGGGGAATGGCCCAGGGTGTGAAACAGGGCCTTTCCAAAGTGAAGTGGCAGTGGGAGACTGGGCTGTGAAGGGCTGGTGTTAGGGCAGTGGAGGAGGAGCCATGCTGACACAGCACGGCATAATGCAGCTGGTGCTGGGCTGCCAGGTTGCGTCAGGACCTTGTTGTAGGACTGACATGTAGTGGTATAACTCCTGAGTCTCATACAGGGCCAAAAGTAATAGAGCAGCAGTGTTGTGCTAGTGATGAAGAATATCAACCAGAGAAAGGAGTTGTCATGACTTAGCAGTGTGTAGACAGTAGGTGAGGTGGAACATCCCCAGTGGTTACGTGGTGCAGCAAAGTGACGTGAGTATGGAGGAAGGAATGATGTAGCACATGACAGTGGCAGGAGGTGACAGGACTTCCTGGAAGGCAATGAAGAAAGACAGCAAGCTGGTCAGATGTGCTGATGGTAACTTGTTTGTCAATATTCAGACACAAATTAAGTTTGACAAGAAAAGGATGGTTTTTTATGTCAGTGCTGTCAACCACAGTCATCACATAACTGAAGCAGCAACAGCACTGGTAAAATTCCACATCCAGTTGGATCATCTTAGGTAAAACCAGACTGAATTTGCAAAATTAGCAGGACAGAAATGTTTAAAACAGCTGAATGTACATGCGTTGAGTAATACAGTATGTTCAGAAACATACTAAAGCCATTTGAAAGTAGGAAAATACTGTCTATAAAACTAAAGCTTTGATAAAAGGGCTGTCATAAGCTTTCTGTTATGTCTTCTCAAAATATTTTTTGAAATGTTTGGGTTCATCATGTGACTGGGCTTAGTTTTGCATATCTGTTCTGGTAGTCTTTTTGATGCTTGTTGATCAGTTTCAATTTTCAAGTGTGATATGTTCTAGAAATGAGAGTTGGTGATAAATAGCGCGTGAGCCAGGAAAGATTAAGCAAGAACTGGTTTGCATTGGTTTTTCCTTGTGACTGTATTGGCTCTAAGAATTTACCCTGGATGCTGTTTCTTTTCAGTTTGGAATTCCGTTTAGGTCATTCTCTTCTGTTTTCCACAGCAACCAAGACCTAGAACTTTGTGCTATTCCAGTGTTCTTGCTATTGTGTCTGGGAAAGGTGTTATGTCTTGCTTCTGAACTAAGCATTTTGCTTGGCCTTTAAAATCTATTTGTTCCTATTGCAAGTAAGTGTCAGAGTAACTACAAGCACCCAAGGGAGCACCCAACCCGTGGGAAATCTTGACAGTCTCTGCAATGGAGCTGATTACTGGCTGGTGCAAGTGGTTTGTGAGGAAATGGTGTGAGGGCATGTGTATTTAATTTGATACCTTAAGCCGCAGGTGTGAGATACTGTATTACCTGCTCTGAGGCTAAATGTCAAGAACAGAGAAAACTATATGGCAGAATATCACAGAATCACAGGATGGCAAGGGTTGGAAGGGACCTCGGGAGATCATCTAGTCCAACCCCCCTGCTAAAGCAGGCTCTCCTAGAGCATTCTACACAGGACTTCGTCCAGGCGGGCTTTGAATATCTCCAGAGAAGGAGACTCCACAACCTCCCTGGGCAGCCTGTTCCAGTGCTCTGTCACCCTTAGAGTAAAGAAGTTTTTCCTCATATTCAACTGAAACCTCTTATGTTTCAGTTTGCACCCGTTGCCCCTAGTCCTGTCGCTGGACACCACTGCAAACAGACTGCTTCCATCCTCGTGACTTCCGCCCTTAAGATATTTGTATGTGTATCCAGGCTATAGATCTGGGGGTGTGGAGGAGTTGTTAGGGTTTTTTGGTGGGTTTTTTTTAATAAAGAATTTGAGTAGAGAATTGTTCTTGTGATACAGCATGTGTTTTGGGATCTTGTAGTGGACAATTTCATAATGGTTCTTTGCTGGTTTCCCTAATTGCAGGGAAGAGATGGCAAAGGTATAGAAAAGCTCAGGAACTTGGGATGGATGTTAATACATCGGGATTCACTATTACATGTGATGAATTCTTGTCTGCCTGAATTTCTTAAGGTATTATTTTAAAACAAGAAGATGCAAATTACCTGATGATTACTTCTCCATTGGTTTCGCTGTTCCTGAATCATTAACAAAACAGATGATGCACTGCAAACTGGTGCAGTACTGTCTTCAGTTAGGCCCAAGTATACACATTTTCATAATGCCCTCAGTTGTCTTTCATAAATCATGTCTTAAGTTGAATCAATGTTTAAAGAAGAAATGCAAATGCCTAACTTACTCTGATTTTATGTACTCGTGACATGTGCCTAGCTGCACTGCGCTTCAAAATGTGTCTCATTATTAGACTTGTAAAGACTCAGAGCACTGAAGTCACTGAACTATTTTAGCAGTGTCCATTAAATCAGAAGTCTTGGTGCCCTAGCTGTCAGGATCCAATGTAAGGCAAATTGGTTTGAAAAAGCTGACTTACAAGAAATCAAGAAGAATGGTGACTACCTTACTGGAAGAATTCCATAGATCGTGAACATAAACTCTGAGCGATGCATTGGAAATACATAAAATGATGGATTGAGCAAAGAGAAGGAACATGCTGCAAATAAAGTTTAGTTTATATTTAAGTTAGTTATTAGAAGGCAGAATTGTCACCTAGAGCGAGACAGAAAAATTACAGGTATCCTCAGTGACAAGTTGTTATGACATAGTATCTGTCTTTCTGTGGTTGTGTAAAAGATGATGAATACTCTTGACACAAGTTTCTTGATAATCAGATAGCAAAAATGTAGTGGTAAATGTATTTTTGAAGCTATACAGCCTTTTTTCAGAGTCCACCAAAACTATATACAGCACATGGTGAAGAGAAATTTTTCTTCATAAGCTCTCCTAGAGGTGGGTTGTTTTTTCTACCAAGTATATGAATGTTGTGGTTTAACCCTGGCTGGCAACTCAGCACCACGCAGCTGCTCGCTCACTCCCCCCACAATGGGATGGGGAGAGAATCAGAGGAGTAAAAGTGAGAAAACTCATGGGCTGAGATCAAGACAGTTTAATAGGTAAAGCAAAAGCCATGCACGCAAGCAGAGCAAAGCAAGGAATTCATTCACCGCTTCCCATGGGCAGGCAGGTGCTCAGCCATCCCCAGGAAAGCAGGGCTCCATCACACATAATGGTTACTTGGGAAGACAGATGCCGTCACTCCGAATGTCCCCCCCTTCCTTCTTCTTCCCCCAGCTTATATACTGAGCATGATGTCATATGGTCTGGAATAGCCCTTTGGTCAGTTGGGGTCAGCTGTCCTGGCTCTGCCCCCTCCCAGCTTCTTGTGCACCTGGCAGAGCTGAGAGCTGAGAAGTCCTTGGCCAGTCTAAGCACTACCCAGCAACAACCAAAACATCAGTGAGTTATCAACATTCTTCTAGTACTAAATCCAAAACACAGCACCATACCAGCTACTAGGAAGAAAATGAACTCTGTCCCAGCTGAAACCAGGACAATGAATCAATTATTACTATTGTAAGCCTTGTGGATAATGTGAAGATGACCATTTAAAAAAAAAAAAAAGTGCTGGCATGAAACATGATTTGAACAGTTTAATTACAGTAAAGCTGGACCTAGTTCTTTTTTCATTATGCTATTTGTTGTTCTCCCCTCCCCCCTTATGTTCTTCTCATGTTCTGTTCCTTCCTTCTACCAAAGGACACGCATATTTTGCAGTCTTTATAAACAAGTAGATTTTCTGATGAGCCCTTGCAATGCACAGAGTGAAATTTGCTGAAAACCTGTTCCCTGAGTATAATTCTTTCTCTTACTGTTCAGAACCCTCTCATCTGCAATACTTCTTTTTCTGTGCCAGCATTTTTCCTCTTGAGATTTTTTTTTTTTATATTTTGCTTGCTTACTCAGTTTTAGCATTTGAAAAACGGACTCTGGTGAAAATTCCACAATGTTACTATTTCGGGTAGCAAATCATTCAACTGTTGCTTTTAAAATATTATGCATCTTCCCATATGATTTAGAAGAAGTCAGTGGAAGGTTCAAGTTGCCAGCAAAAGATAATGAAAAAGAGAGCATTTTTGTCAAATTGATTTATAAATAAGCCTGCTTCCATAACTAAGCAGTAGTTGGAGTGTATCTGAAATCTTGTTGTTCTCGTATTGGTCTACGAGAAAAAAAGGAATACCATAATTGTTTTGGGTATTTCTCGCCTCATAGGTCCTTGCTGTGTTTAGGAGTGGCTGCTAACGTTGGGCTTTCCCTTGAATTTATTTCTTTCTTAAAGCTATCTCACAGATTTGAACACTGACCTTTGTATAATCAGGGAAAACAGTTTTAAATTTTAGTAGAGGAATTGGAAATGGTAGAACAGGCTTTAAGGAAGAATATTGTGTGTGTGTGTGCTGTATGTGGCTTTTTGGGGAGGGGAATTACTTGTGGTGGTAGGTGTCTTATCCTTCCATGGATGTACGTAGGTTGTATTTGTTTCATCCAGTTGTACTGCCTTCAAAGAATTGTGGCCTCATTGATGAGGATGTGGCAGTGGGTTAGAGTATCTGTTCGCTCAGGTGAAACAGTGGCTTTATGGAGAATCTGAATATTGAAAGAGTTTGCCTTAAAGATTTGAGAAGCCTTTAACTAGAGAAACAAATGAAAGTTAAAAGTTCTTCTATTAAAAAAAAAAAGTGTTTGGTATTTACCTATCAAAAGTCCTGTATAGCCATTTCATTATTGTAGATTTGATTTAAATTTGAACATACATAAAGACAAATGTGCAACAAGAATTTTATAACTTCTGTGTATTTGTACTGACAAGGAAACATAGAAATAAATGGCTCTTCTTGATGCTGGAGGAAAGTTACAGAATGCATTACATGGCCTGCTGGGATTTTGGTTGTGCTCAAACTTTCTAAAAATCTTACATAGTCCTTAGTTTTTACTTTGTATTTGAAAGACCTGTTAAAACAAGGATTACCTGCTGCTGTGTTGTAATTATAAAATATTTTTCTATTTCCTCAAAAAATTTCAATACCGGAGCAGCTTGGATTGTTAGATACTGGTTGATGAAACATTTCTATTGTGTGTTTGTTGAACAGATTACAGTAAAATAACATATGCAGGTGATTAAGTCACTTGAGAATGCTTGTGTGCACTTTGTCTAAATAAGCAAAAAGGGGGAGAAGGGAATTTTTTTTTAAGAATAAGACCTCAAATAATATAAAACACAAGAGCCAGGGAAGCTTTCAGCAGTACCATTACCACTGCAGTAATTACTATTAGCGATAAAAAAGCAGAAAAACAGTCCCCTTTTATTTGTCGCGCTATCGAATCCAGTTTTGCTGATGGGTATATTTTTCAGTATCTCACCAAGGATATTCTGTATGTATATTTTGAAGCTAATTTGTAAAAAACCAAAGACACCTTGAAACACTTGGCAATATCAAACGAGGTCTATAAGGCAGTATGCCCAAATGAAGCATATCAGGTTAAAACCTTCAACTGTTCCAAAGCCATGGAAAAACTCGACTTTTGTGAGCCTGGAAGAATAGTTCTCTTGTAGCCCTGTCAGATATCTAACCAGCAACTAACAATAACTGAGCCATCTGTTTGATACGCATGGAGTGTTAGTTCCTGCTGTCTCATATTGTGATTATCTGTAAATATCTGCATATGAATTTTCATTGTAAGGGGTGTTTCATTTTTCAGTAATTTGAGAGGGAAATGGAGATAGTCCCCTCATCAGAGGGGCAGTTTTTCTTAATAAGAAAATTAAAGTTTTTTGTAAGTTTTCCCATTTGTTGCACAATAAATAGGGACCTGATGTGAAGATCAAAAAGCCTGTAATTTGCTGTCTTGTAGCAAGAACACAGAATGGAAAAAAAAAAATCACAATTTATTATACTTGGCTAACAGGAACTGAATTATAGCTGGTAATATTAAATACTAATTGGAGTTGTTGCTCAAATTTAAAATTGGGATGCTGAATAATAAATGTGTGCTCTTTTTTCTTTCTAATGAAATTTTGGAGATGTAATTTTTTGACTTAGAAAGGCATCTGAGATGAAAATGAGAATTTACATAGCACTAAGTTTACAAAATAAGAGAAGCTAACTTGAGACTGTCATTGTTGGAGTCAAGCCTTTCAGAAACTTAGCGTGTGCTATGATATTAAACACAACACAATTTTGCTCAGCTGACTTGAATTAAACGCAGTTTTGGATAGTATAAAGTGGTTTATGTCTTTCTACCCTAAGAAGTTTTGTCAACATAGACAGTTGCGGTTGGGCTAGATGATTGTTGTAGGTCCCTTTCAGTTGAAACTATTCTAATCCTTTGGCCTGTGTGCTCCCTGTTGTTTTATAAAGCATTATTTACAACTGACAAATTATTTTAATTGAGTTGTAATTACCCATAAACAATATTCGTTTCCTCTAAAATCACATATGCTTGACTTTCTTCTTTAGTTACAGTTGTATTGCTTTTATATGGCTGTATCTTGGACCTGAAGTAGCTCTATAATGTGTTCTGCCTCTTGAAAAGTAGCCTGTGGTTCAGTTGGGCATCATTATGTCCCACCGTATGGAGCACGCTTGCTAAACCTGATTGTGCTTCAAAGAAGCAAAATGCATCCAATTCCTATGTTTTCTGCTTTTCCAGTATCTGTGTAGTATAACTGGCTTTTTCCCAAGCCGCTCGTTGCCATCCGAGCCACGTTACTGCCAATAGATGCAGAGCAGTGTGTTTGAAATAATGACTAGCAGGAGTGCAGCCATCAGCAGTTTTCCCTCCTAGCTGCTAGACTGCAGCTTGAGATGGTGTTCCAAAAAGCAGATGGATGACAAAAGAGCTGTAGGAATCTGTTAGTTTGACCCCAGATCTGGCAACTCTAGCTTATTTTTCTGACTTACAGTGTACCCTTACAAAAGCAAACAAAACAACTAATCCTGAAATACCTGGAGACTTCCATTACACCAAGGGATATTTGACCAAAATGATTTATGGTTATTTTCTAAAAACTTAGAGCTTTGCAAAAGCAAGGATTTGTGGGGGAAGTACCTTAAAGCCAGGATAAACAAACCGGAATATACTTGTTCAGGATACTTACACCTCTACAGTTGGAGAAGAAAAAATGTATCACGGGGGAGGAAGCATGACAAATCTGTGTATGAGAGAGTACTTGAACTGAAATTCAGCTTTTTCCAATAAAACTGTTGCAAGCCTTGTTGAGGTTGCAGGCCAGTACCTGCTCCGCTGTACTGCCCAGGAGTTGCAATTCTGGCATGACTTAGCTGTGCCAGAAGGAGCCCTCTTTGTAGATGCTGTTAATGCAGGCAATTCTGGGCTCTTCTCAGTACCGCTTGTTTTACCTGCTGCTTTCCCTTTAATCCACTAGCCCAGAAGCATCGGCAAAAACAGTTCTGCCAGCACAGATTACAGCTACTCTAAATGCAGTTGTGTCACGTGTGTCAAGTGTTGAAGTGCCCCGAGCCAACAGTAATTACACATTTTTCACAGTAATGTCGTATTACAGAAACAGTCTGTTCTTTTGAGGTTGTAAGGCAGCACAGGTTTAAGATATGTGGCTGGTAAGCCCCCCCCAAATCATCAGACTTGCTGTGAATGTGCAATAGATCCATTTATTAGGCAGGGGAGGGTATACTGTAGATGTCCCTCTGAACTATCCTAGCTGAAAAGTTTTGCTGTAGCAAATGGGCCTTTTTAATGCCATCTATTATGTTACTTCCTCCCCCAGCTACTGTTACCTTGAGACAGAGAAGGCAGGAACATTTTAATCAAGGTGTCAGTGAAAAATTATGAAGACTGTGGGTGGATCTCATAGAATCATAGAATGTTTTGGGTTGGAAGGGACCCCTAGAGGTTACCCAGGCCAACCCCCTGCAGGGAGCAGGGACACCTTTAACCAGATCAGGTTGCTCACAGCCCCGTCCAACCTGGCCTGGAATGTTCCCAGGGATGGGGCAGCTACCGCCTCTCTGAGCAACCCATTCCAGTGTTTCACTGCTCTCATTGTAAAGAATTTCTTCCTTATATCCGGTCTAAATCTACCCTCCTTTAGTTTAAAATCATCACCCCTCGTCCTGTCACAGCAGGCTTTGCTAAAAAGATTGTCCCCATCTTTCCTGTAGGCCCCCTTTAAGTACCGAAAGGCTGCAATCAGGTCTCCCTGCAGCCTTCTCTTCTCTAGGATGAACAACCCCAACTCTCTCTCTGCCCTCGTCAGAGAGGTGCTCCAGCCCTTGGATCACTTTTGTGGCCTCTGGCCCTGCTCCAACAGGCCCTTGTCCTTCATTTCTCTCAGTTCTTCAGTGGTTCTTGTGACAGATAATCATGGATGTGTGGTTTTTTCCAGAGGTTTCTTTTTATGCCAGTGCCATGCATTATGTGGCTTCTGTTGTGTTCCATTGGGGACTGCTTACCCTATAAATGTATTTAAGGTGAATTTTGTTTGTATTATTGCAGTTTCAAATTCATTTAATGAGTATTTTTTTTTTTTTTTTACTAGCATATGCAGGCTTGGTTCAGCCTTGTGGTACAGGTGCAGGTGGGAGTACAATTTGGCAGAAGACTTCAGCACAGTTTATTCTATAACTGAAAGAGCGCTCTACTGAGAAAGACCAACAAAAATCTAACTTGCAAAGCTTGGGAGAGTTGACCTCATGGAATGGTTCATGGATACTCCCTATATTTGGAATAAGGCAATTGACATTTTCACTGTTTGATGTATATGTCAATTTATGCTTCAATAAGTAAGCTCTTCTTTTCTTACATATTTGAGGTTGCTACTGAAAAAAATATAGAGAGATAGCATAACATTTTCATGCATGACGGAATTGTTCTATGCAGATGGATGGCTGTTGTCTTCTAGATGGTTCATACAGTAGCTGTTTCTGCATAAACAAAGATAGATGCAGCCCAAAAGCCTATGTATTGCACTAACAGCACTTAGTAGGCATAGAAGGAGCAGGTAGGAAAAAGGGAAACTGAAGGAAGATTTGACTCTGCGCTTCAGGTATGGAAAAGAGCCAGAATTTGTTAAGAATTTACCTTGCAAACTCTATGACTGTGGTCATTGCCATCAACTTTACGAGTTTTTATGGGAAGTGTTAATTTAATTATAAGTTTGGGTGGATTGGTGTAGATTGAAATAGCTGATCACAGTTGGCTGCAAGCATTGTTAGGGTTTGAAAATTCTAGTTTTTCTAGTATGTTGAATTAAAGAATAAAACTGTCCCTTTTTTCAACCTTGGAATACTTGTAGCAGTTACTTTGGCCCACAGGAACCTTCTTCGATGTGTGTCTCTTGACAAGTGCCACTGCAACTTTCCTCTTCGTTGGGTTACAGTAGGAAATATTTCTGCTTTTTTATGAAAGTCCTGAGACTACATCTCGGGTTTGGAAAGATGTTTTTAGTAGTAAGTGTTTTCTGAATAGATTTATATTTTTTTTTTCCTGTTGTTTTGCTTACATGTAGCAAGCTGAAGTACACTGGAGCATAATTTTCATCTGTTTCGTGTACAACAGTGGCTATTTAATAAGGTTCTGAATAGAAGGTGAAGGGGTTTTGTTTTTAAATAAGTGGTTATTAAGTTAGTTTCAGGTAAGCCTATGTTTCTGGTCAGGCTGCTGGTAAATTGGTGCTGGAATCACACTGTGTCCTATATACAAAGCAAATGTAAGAAAGAAAAATAAGTTCTAGGATCTCTTAAAGAGGTATTCATGCTGTGCTGAGTTCAAGAATACTTTCTAAACTCAAAGAATTTTAGATAGGAAACACTTAAATAACATAGGCAGCAGGAAATTAGTAGGGAATATAAAATTAATTATTACAATGAATGTTTCTGAAAGTATTTGATTTTACAGTTGGCTTTAATTCTGTATCATACTGTTCCAAATCTGTTGTGATTTTTGATTTCTGTAGTCTTACACTGCTTCTTTTGTTTTTCTTGCTCAAAAATTTTCATATTTACAGAGAAGAAAAATTCTGTAAAACTTACGGTTTTATCTGCATCTTGTTCAAAGACAGTAACTTTCTTACTTATCAGTCTGAGTGCGCATGTGCAGCTCCTGTGTGGAGTTGTGCAAGCCATGCTAAAGTCCATACTGATGCATTTTTGTAGTTTATTGATTCCTAAATGTGCCTATATGTGTTCCAGTCACCTCCAGTAAATATGTTGTGTGCCTTGGAGATCTGTCAAAAGTAGAAAGTTCCATGTGTTAATCGTTCAGTAGAATGTGCAGGAGTACATAGCTATTCTCTATCCTTCTCATAAAGAGCAAT
Source organism: Egretta garzetta (assembly GCF_000687185.1). Classification (NCBI taxonomy): domain Eukaryota; kingdom Metazoa; phylum Chordata; class Aves; order Pelecaniformes; family Ardeidae; genus Egretta; species Egretta garzetta. The sequence goes on along the minus strand of NW_009260945.1, from coordinate 3,406,909 downwards.
GGAAGAAATGTTTAATAAAGTAGAGATGACTGATAAAATATTGTAAGGAACTGGAAAATTTTAATTTGGTGAGTTGCTTTCTTATATTAATAAGCTAGTGCTAAGTCTTCCTAAGGCATGAAGTGCCGGATACTAAGAGATGCAGATTTAGAAAAGTATACTGAAATTCAAGTCCTTATTTTCATCAAATTTTCCATGACTTTTTGTCATGATATTTAAATCTGAGCACCTGTGCAACTGCAGCCTTGTTGTCAAGACTGCTCAAATACTTCTATGTATTGTCTGCTTTTCATCTACATTGTTTTGCATTGTCTTCCATTTCCCTGTCTGCAGTTTTCCATAGACAGTATCTTTCAATATTTTCATTTTTTTTAGTCCTGTTAGAGGAAAGCAGAACTACTATGTAGTGAATCTTCTCAAACCGGATGTATTGGTTTCCTTGAACTTCCCACTGTTGAAGTTTGAAATAGTCAAGGTTATCTTTACTCACATTCCATGTTCTAATTTAGCAGGTAAGCTCATCTTTCTTATGTTTTCAGGAAATGAACGGAGTTCTAAAGAACATGCTTTCAGAGTGGTTCTCGACTGGATTCCTAAACTTGGAACGGGTCACTTGGCAATCACCTTGTGAAGTACTCCAGAAAGTTAGTGAGTAAGTACTAGAAGTTGCTAATCCTCGTTATGAAAAGGTCATGAAATGCTTGAGACTGCACAGATCCACTATTTTCAAGATACCGCTTTTCAATACTGAACCATAGGCAAAGTATAATTAAGGACTAGTTGCATTAAACACACTAAAGAGCACACTTTAAAAACTGAATTAAGTAAATGGTAAAGGGGATCATTTGTCCCATAATTTGATCCTTTAGCTCACATACTGCACTTCTCTGACTCCTATCTTTTCTCCCAACCTTCTCAGTTACTCTTGCCCCATTCCCAGAGGTGCTGCTGTTACTTTTCCTACAAACCTGGGTTCTTGCAGCACTGCCTTTCCCCCCACAGGTGCTGCTGCTACCTCCATCACCACTGCCACCACCTTCTCCCCTCAGTTTGCACCAGCAGCATTGGTGGAGAATCAGTATTTAGGTCTGCAGCATGGGGTGCCCAACACTGAAGAGCATCCAATGTAGTGAGGCTCCCCTTCCTGGCTGGAACTGGTGAGGTGCACAGAATTACTTGTTAACTGTATGTGGAGAGAGCACCTTGGGTTTTATGAATATTCCTTAAAATCTACAACATCTATTTCTGAATTTCTGTCAAATACTGAAAATTGTAGTGATGAAGTTGAAAATGACTGAACCAAAGTTATGTTGTGTGGCATTTTGTCATATAAAAAGCTAGGAGAAAAATTAATCTCTAAAGAGTTCTAAAAGTACTTACATAACTTAAATGTTGATGAGGCAAAGAAAAGAGATCTTATACAAACTACATTTCAAAATAAAAATAATTACTAATGTCCTACTTAATCTTCAAGGTATTTTGGCAAACACTAGACTTTCAATATGTACTAGAGAAAAAATGTTTTGAATGATTGGTTGAAGACGTGGCTGTGGGAGTGCTAACAGAATACTTTGCAGTTTAGGAAAATTAATTCCTTAGAGAGGTGTGTTTGGACTCATTCAGTGACTTGGGCATCTCAGTTGGTTGTCCTATACTGAACAGGAAGTGAAAGCTCAGATACGGAATAAGTGTATCCCAAAGAAAACTAGAGAGAGTGGGTAAGCAGTACGGCTTTACAATCTACTTTGTCACAGTTTGCTGATGAATTTTACTTTTTCCACTTACAGCCTGATTTTTCTCTTTTGATTGGAGAATTTTGTCACTGACTACAATGGGAAAAGCATTGAGCTTATAGGGTTGACAGCTGACCTCTGTTTTTAAATGGAAAAACCCCATAATTTTACTTTTTTCTTATTTTCTCATTGAGGTCTGAAGCTGTGCATCCTATTAGAAACTGGGTTGATATGAAGCATCGAGTTGGGCCATATAGAAGATGCTACTTTTTTTCTCACTGTGCAATCCCAGGAGAACCATTGATAGTCTTGCATGTTGCGTTAACCAGTGAGATCTCCAGCAGCATCCAGGTACAGTCACTGATGCACTTGGTACACAGCAAAGTGCTCAAATTGCAATGTGCTTTTAATTTTAAATTAATTTTTATAATTTCAAAATCTGTAATTCCTTATGATTTGAGAAGATTTGGATTTGTTTTTCTAAGAGATGGGAGAATTGGCACTTAAAATTACAGGGATATTCTGTATATCTCCTGTATTGTGGACGTTGAAATTTTGGTGGTTTGCTCAAGTGCAAGAAGAATAAGAAAAAATAAGAAATGAGATTAAAACTTCAAAGCAGTTGTGATTACTTCTGAAAATCTTAAACTACATTACAGTTGTTTCCCCGCACTTGCTAATGGGTTAAATAGCTCTTCTTTCTAGTTTTTGTTGTTTCTCATGGAGAGTAATGAGTAAAACAGTGGGGAAAAGTGTTAACACACTTGAAAGTTATTTTATTCTTGTTCTCCCAGGCCATAGTGAAAGAAGTGCCGCCTTTAGAAACGGAAGATACAGACAAAATTACAACAGCAATTTTCTACTCAATCAGTTTGACTCACCAAGGACTACAGGGTGTGGAACTTGGGACTTACCTCATCAAACGGGTTGTAAAAGAGCTGCAGGTAGGTGTGGCGGGGTGTACTTAAGATGCTGTTTGGCCAATGTGCTCCCTTTACATTGCTGGTTTAGTTTCCATTTCATGTCATTGCTCAAGGCAAGGAGCTGCTAGGTCTTCCCCTACACTTGTAGCTTCTTACCAGATCAATCTTTGAAGATGTGTAAAGACTTGGAAAAACATTTTCTGCTGTTGGTTAATGTTTGCTAAATATAGATACTGTACTGCATGAATTACTTGTGTTTGCCTAATCGTGTGCATAGGTTGCTTAAAAGTGAAGTTAGTACATTTCTATTGAAGGAGCTTTCATGTAGCTGTATTTTGCAATGTAGTGTATTAATATGCTTCACTACTGTCTGTCTGTTAAGTGGCTGGGGCATTGTTAATGCATGCTAACAGGCTCCCTTTGAGGCCTCTGATCAACATTTTCTCTCTTCAGTGTACCTGACTGTGCCTTTTTGAAAATCTTATGCCTGCTCCAGTAGTAAAAATAGCTCTTGTACATTAATTAATTAGTTTTCTTGTTTGTTATATTGAATTGCCACTGGTTATGTATGCAGTTTGCGTGCTTGCCTTGAATATGACTATTGGAAAAAAGAGATTTCTTTGGCCAGGCAGTTGTTGCAATGTAGTAAAGAAGACGTCTTTAACATTTGAAAGCCATAGGAACCAGTTACTTTATGCAAGTTAGTTCTATGAATTTTTATAAAATCACTGCATGCCATGGGATTATTGTTAATAGTTATGGGACTTGTTCTTGTAGAACCTTCTTCCAGCCAACTGGAGAAATGAATGAAAATCCATTAGTCTATATACAGAGAGATGTGAAAGAGATGGTCGCGTTTGTGTCGAGTGCATTATGTTGTTTAATAGTCTTTACTGCTTAAATTATTAACAAAGCTACCACTTAAAAGTAATGATCACCACTTGTGTTTATATTCATTGTTCCAACATCGGGATTAGTAATGATGTCTGGAAAATTGTGATTTAGAACTTCATTTCTGCTTAGAAAAGGAACTCAAAATTGGATGCCCCAAATTTCTACTACTACAAAATGATTGATTAGTCAACTACTGGATCATAGCTGGCTGCTCTGAAGTTCTTTATTTTATTTTTAATTGATATTTTGGCTGAATTTTGTTGCTTCTTGTTTTCAGAATGGCTTTTAGATTAATTGTCTCAAGTGCAGTAGTCCAGGTATAATGAGGTTGTGCCATCTGTCTGATCTTGACTGAGGGGAAATTGGAATAAATTCATGCAGTTACCTGCTTTCACATCTGAAAAATAATTTTTGGATAATTGAGTTGCTCTCATAAAATAACCCTATTGACGATGTATTTGTCCATCACTAAATTGCTTGCAACACTAGAAAAATTATGAGTTATAAAGGAAAACAGAAATATCATACTTAGATAACCTACATGCAAATTCTAAAATTTGGTGTGTCCAACAGAAGAATGTTTCTTATTTATACTTATGACAAAGTTTCTACATTTCACTATTGTGAAATCCAGCCCTTCTTTGATGTTTATCAAATACATGATGAATAGGAAACACTTTGGCTGAGATGCCTTTAAATACATTCTAATAATAAAATTATTGCCTCAAGCTTAAATAACTTATTTAATATTGAAAGCTAAGTGCCTTCCATATAATACCGAAGGTCTTCCTCTCTACTTAAATTTCATACACTGCTTTAAGATGTTACAAAAAATGTGCTGTTATTAGTAAGGTTTTATATGGCAAATTGGACGTGTACTTAATTGACTATGAAGTTGCAGCAAAGCTTGAACTGCTTGTTTAGTATAGAGGTATAGAATAAAGTTACAGCAACCTCCATGTATTGTCTCTACACAATTCTGTTTCTTGATGATAAACCTTGCTGGGGTTCCACTACAAGTCTAAAAATCATACGAAGGATAATCTAGCAATGTTTATTCATGATGGTTTTATTTCTGAAATAGTTTTTCTTCCACTCTTTGTGGTTAATATTTTTTCTTTTCTCTTCTTCCCACTTTCTTCCCACTCCTTCATGCTTTCTTCCTCTCCCTTCCAAAGTACTGTTCTTGAATTTGTTGTCCTGAATCCTGCAAGAACCATCTCCCATTACATATTTTACATCTGTGAAGTGGCCCTACATCATCATACTGTTATCAGAATTATTTGATGCCCTTCTGTAATGCCTGGTCATTCAGCTTTTGTTGTAAATGTTGTGACTCCCATCTCAGTGGACTTCACCTTTCAGTGGAGAGAAGCCCTGTGTATTTCAGCTTCCAAATACTCACACTTTGAAACGTCTGCAAAGTTAGATCGTTCAGGGCAAAGGCAGGGCATATGATGAGTAATACTCTTGGCAGCCTGTTTTACCTGTTTCCCAAAATTCTGGAAGCTCTACTTCAGTGCATTAATTGTGCACATGTGCTCTCTTGCTCTGGTCAGGTGTAAGCAAAGGACTTTCCAAGGTTGTCTGCAATCAGGTTGGACATAATTCTTTAGAGCAGCATTATAGTCACTTAACTTTAAAAGGGACAAATGGTATAGCAGTAGTGCTGAGTTGACTTGATGACAGCAACTGAAACAATATAGCCTCAGCAAAAAAACCTTGGGTCAAAAACTACATCTCATTAAGCAGGCTTCCAGCAGCCTTTGTAAAAATAGACAGTTGAGGTCTCTGATAGGAAGAGGGTTTTTTTCTTAATATAACCTTTGTATGGCTTTGCAATAAACAAATCTTTAAATAAAGTGCTGCTAAATCGCCAAGTGTTCCAGGTTACATAAATTGAGACTATCTCTAATTTAACTGATAATAAAATGCTTTGGGAAGAGGAGACCATTTGAAGAGGTTGAGGATTTTGTTTTTCATTATATTTGAATCGTTGATGATTAATACACTTTTAAAACTTGCCATTTGTTTGAGTTTACTTTTGTGGACATCTGTTTTTATCTGCAGGATGTTATTTGATTCATATTTTCTCAAGGCACTCCGAACTCTTAAAACTTTTTTTTTATCCTCTAGTGAAAATCCTTTATCTGACTTTGCCTTAACTTAACCTGCTTTGACACTTCTACTTGTAAGTGCCATTGTAACCTCAAAACGGAATTCTCAGCTGTCATTCTTCATAAGGAAAACTCCAAATTGGACCTGTCATGAATGTGTATCATTAGATCA
>NW_009260945.1:3369152-3401026 GCF_000687185.1 Egretta garzetta | reverse complement strand
CTTTATTTGGCAAGATTTTTAAAAACTGTACTGAAACCTTGATCTAGCAGGTATCTACACTATAAAGTTATGTCTATAAATTCAGTTGGGACCTGATTCCTTAACACAAAATTTCATTAATGGACAATTAAGATAGAGCTGAATTTTTTAGAAATGTTCTTGCTAATTCACCCGAACTGGTCACATACACTGCTAAACATGAACATGGGTAGGGAAGCACTTCTCACCTTCAAAGAATGTCAAGTACAGATTCCCGCATGAAAGTGTTTCTTGCAAATGGGTTTTTATTAGGACCGTTAGGAAAACTGCAGCAGTAGAGGCTCTGGCGAAGATTACAACCCTCAGTGTTAAGCACTGTTAGTTTGAGGCACTGCATAGAAGTTAACGGCCCCTGCTTTTGAGTCCTTCACTAATTTAAGCAGATGGAGGACGTATGAAGTTGAGTCACAGAAATGGGTCCCTCAGTTTCATCTCTTTATATGTGCACAGTTAGCAGTTTGAATCCATAATATCTGCCTAGACATTATGATTTGGCATTTGCCACAGGTATTGTAATATAATTGGGTAAAGGGGAGGGATGTAAAGGAGACCAGAATAGCACCTTAGGGATGTAGCTTGTGTCACGTATAAAGGGCATCCTGGGAGAAAGTGTGCTGCTCTAAATAGGAGATTTTCTTTTCTTTTTTTTTTTTGGTAGTTCTTCACAAAAGTTTGCTACACAAATAATTTAGAAGGGCTTTATAAAGAGGATTCTATTGTTATCTGAGCATCTCCTGTTTGGATTACTTTTGGTTGAGCAGTGGGGTGAATTCATTAGTCCACTGATGCCACTTTGGTCCCAGTTCTCCCTGTACAAATCTGAGAATAGGCTACCTATGCATTCTGTGTAGTCTCTTGGTTATATTAATGTATATAAAGCAGGGAGCAGACAACAGAAATAATCTTTTGTATTTCTTAAATTTGTATTTGTATTGTTCCCAGAAACAAATTGGATTTTGAAACAATTTCAGACAACTAGTAAGAAAACAAACAAACCCCAAATTGGGTGCTGGAAAACAAGCGGGCAGATGCATTTCTAGCAAGCTGATAGGTGCTGGTGAATGTGTAGACAGATAGATTTCTCATTAGACAGACATTTAATTCAGAATGTGTTTATAGCCACTCTAAATGGTCTGTAGCTCCACAGAAGGTACATCATAGCAATTCAGTCTGCAGATGACAGACACAGATAACTGTGGTGAAGCCTTTGAGAAAACTACTTAGAATTTTATAGCCTGTGGCATTTGGGGGAGAAAACTGATAGCTACTATGTGACTCAATAGAATGCTTAACAATTGGTGGCAGATTTTAGCTTTCTGGTTGGACTGTTGATAATTGCTACCTTAATTTGATCTAGGTGACCTGGGGAGATCATAATTTCTAAAACAGGCTTTGCTTTCATTGATGAAAAATGTGACCTTGGACTACAGCTTTCGGAGTGCAAGACAGTTTCAGATGAGATATGGATAATAGGAGAAATCTGCACTCTTCTGCAAGGGGGAGAAAAAACCACAAAAAAACAAACCTAAAAGACAACCAAAACCAGAAACCTACCCCAAAACAAAATGAGCAGCTGTTTCTTAATGGTGTGTGGGTTTCTGACAAGAAAATAAACATTAATGGATCTCCACCAATAGCCTTAGAAACTAGTACATAAATTTAGCAACAATATAAATGTACACACTTCGCTGCATCTATTTAGTTTTCTACAAGAAATGGCTGCCTCAGATAAGCTCCTAAGCTCAAATATTTATCAGATATGTGGTAGTCTGTACTGTAGCTTCAAAATGGGGTCATTTTACCATGTCTTACCTGTCCTGAGAAGTAAAAAAAAAAATAAAAAATGCACAGTTTCCCATTTTGTATTTATTAATACTAACTTCCAGATGAATATTTTGGGTTAGGTTTGGTTGAATGGGTCACTCCCAAAAGCGTAAACAAAGAGCAGTCAACATCACAAGGAAGCAGAATGTCAGGTGCTTAATTAGGAACTTTTCAGTTGTTATTATTAACACACAAGTATGGGAGGAAATTGTTCATTCTCACTTTTGTCATTGTGGATGGTGCATAGGTACCCTCTTGGCTTTGCAAGCTGGGAGGTGGGATTGGAATTGGTACCCTATGGAAGCAATGGGCATGGCTCAGCTCCTGTGCAAAAAGCCCCATTTGTTAGCTCTGTTCAATAGCAAAATAATATTTTCAAATGCTGTGGTTTCTTAGGAAAGGTGGTTTCCAGACGTGGCTTTGTGGCAAGCAGCCTTTCTCTTGGTCCAATCAGTTTTTCCTTTTACCTGAAAGAAGAGTTTCTGCTTCTCAAATTTCAACATTACCTTCTTTCTTCTTCTCTCAGGTTTTAACCTGAAGCATCTGTGAAGAATTCATGAAAGAGACCTAAGCAATATATTTTCAAAAGCACTGTCTTTTATAGGATGAGTAATATAGTTAGAAAAAAAAGGAAAACCTTGAAGGAATGTAATCCCATTTTTGGGTCAAAAAGAAACACATCTGGTATTCCTTGAATCTTTACCTAGAGGAAAATAAACTCTAATAGCCTTTTTCTCTTTTCTTTTCCCCTTCTTTTTCAGCCCCACTGCCCAACAGTAACATCTGTACTCCTTCTAGCAGCACATCTAGGATTTCTCATTAATAGGTTATTAATTTGAAAACTTTTACTGATTTATCCCTGTCCCTTGTGTTCTCTGTATTATGGACTAAGGACGAACTTTAAAGCACAACAGGGAATGAAGACCTAGAAGAGGTCCCCATTGTGAAATCCAGTGTCTTTTGGGGAGCAGCTTGCTGCTGCTTAAGGATGCTGACATGATAAAGAGTACTTCTCATTATAGGTTACAGGTTTGTGTTTCTGTACCTTCAGGTTCATTTGCAGGTCTGTCACACCCTGGACAGTTGCTGAGTTGTCATCCATCATTATTGTGTGGACAGGCAGAAGGGTCCTGGGTCATTGAATCTTCAGAAGGGAGTTGTGGCCCTCCCTTTTGGGCAGAAATTCATCTAGCTGCAATAAGAGCTGACATGCAAAAGGTCAGACTACTTGACAGCAGACTGTCTCAGCAGCTAAGCTACAGCCAGTCGCAGCAGAGTCACCACTGGTCAGCTTGCACTGCGCTGATGGAGGAATGAAGGTAGCAAGTGATGCTGCTTGTTACCATCTTGACAAAACTGAAAGCTATCAGCTTTTTCTCCAGGAACAAATATCTTTTAAAGTTATTTTCACTTATAATTCACTTCTACGCCATCTTTCTCCCTCCTCCTTCTGCAGGAGATCTGTGGGTTTGTGCTAGTAGTGTTGTCTTTGGTGGGAGGTAGTGTTCAATCAGGGAAAGCGTAGCTGACCAGGGGGGCGTCTGAGCATAGCTCTCCTCAACCACACTAATTAAGATCCTGCTGCTTTAAAAGAAAGTGGATTCCAAATGTGATGATGCGGTATACGCCTTGATTCAGAAACCCTACAAGGAGGTGGATGAAAGGTGATCAAAGGACGATTTAGTGAGTGCATTTGACTCTGTATTCAAGTTTTATAAAGTTACTTTGAATGGATTTGTGGTAAACAGTCTTTATATTCTTTATATCCATGGGGAAGTATTTAGCGTGGGGTTGGGAGGGGAAAGATTTTTTGAAGTGTATGGAGTTGCTTTGTTCTGTTCTCATTTTTACCTCTTTCTCCTCCCAGATATTGTTTTTATTTAATTTACTGTGTTCATCACTGTCTTTTTCAAAAGCAGAGGGGAAACTTTTCTAAAAAGGCTGAACTGTCTACTCCAAGAAACATTCTTTTAATTAAAACATATTTTCTATATCCATGCTTCCTGTAGCCATAGTCTGCAGTAGAGCACAACCCTAATAAACTATTTTGTTCTATAAATGCTGAATTCTCTAAAACTGTATGAAGAGGCGCTAAGATAGCAGCAGAAACTGCCTTCCACAGACATTTCTTTACGTCACTTTCTAAATAATATTTTTGCTTTTATGAAATGCGTATGTGAGAAACCTGATAGATTTATTTCACAGATCTTGTTACAGACTTACGCTTCAGAACTACTTTTAAAAATAAAATATCATGTCCTTTAATGCAGACTTGCAAAAATCACAGGAGAGCAATGCTTTACTAGTATTGCATTATCTGACCGTGGTAGCTATAGCAGTTGAGAATATGACACAGTCAGGACCTCCTGGTCTCTCTGACGTAAATGGTTGTTTTGTTTGATAAGATACAGAAGTGAGTGGTTTTATGAAATAATTTGCTTTTTCCTGTACCCAGTTCTCTAAGGAGATGAAATGGGATGTTTCTTTGTAAGTTGGTCTGCCTTTCTTGTTCCTGTCTGGTCCCAAGAGAATAATTCTTTGACTTCTGTATCTGTGTAATAGTCAAAGAACTTCAGATGAGGGGAGCAAGTGAAGTTACTCAGTTTATGCAGCTATAAGTCACAGAACTGAAGAGGTGGTAGATCTGAGCTGGCTGGTGTATTGCCGTGCCAGAAGCCAGCAGAACAGCAGTAAGCTATTAGGGAAGCTCTGTGTGGGAAGGAAAAAGATGTTGTAAATAACCAGTTGAATATTATTCCAGTTAATTGAAGTAATTAGAAATGGTACCTGGCTCCAGTCTGTAACAGAGGTGTGCCAGGCCTGCGTTCCCTGCCTTCTGCGTCCTCATGAAGTAGAACGCAGATGGCAGCGTTGTGTGGAGCGCAGCGGTACGTGCGGGTGCGACAGCGCAGGTGCAATACAACCAGCCTAGCAGCGTGTGTTCCATTAACATTTGCTAGTGGAAGGCAGTATCTGAGCCGTGATGACTTTTTAATAGTTATCTCAGTAATACTCAAAGTAGAAAAAAATGCATTTTGTAGTCATTTAAAGGCAATTTTCTGCTGACATTAAGATGCTTCTGTAATGTTGATGAATGTCTTGGTTCTCAGCACTTCTTTCTATATGAACAGTAATTAAAACAACACTGTGGTTGTTTCAGTTCAGCTCTGTCCTCCCTCTGTTCCTTGCCCCCCCATTCCTTCAGTAGGGTTGGCTGATGTAATTTTAGTTAATTCCAAGTGACAGTGAGTTTAACGACCTCCTCTATTCTTCACTTTTTGGTGTGCCCCAAAACTAACACACAGTTTCCTTCTTGTATATTTTGCTTCACATGATTACATCGTTAACAATTTTTACTCATAAATTAATACAAGAAGTAGTTTTATTTTGTTAAAACAAGTAATAACTGTGTGATTAATTTTTTCACTGCGAGTATATATTTCTTATCTTGCTATTTTATCAATGTAGTTTATGGCTTGGGAATAGCTTGAAAAATGGCTGGCTTGGGGATGGGGACCAAACCCAAAACAAACCAACCAAACCCAAAAAACCCAAACAAACAAAACCCCCCAGAAACCCCCAACCTCTTTCAAGACTTCAGGAAATACTACTCTCCATTAAAATCTAGAAACAGTACCTCTCCCGATTTTACAATGGACTGAAATAATAAACTGCCCTTGATTTAAAAAAAAAAAAAAAAGTTACATATGAAAAATAAATAATATTTTAGAGGTTTTGAAAACTTACATGTTTATTTTTTAAAAAATCTTATTCCTCTGATTAACTCTTCTATGGCATGTGATTGTATTTTTTTATTTCTACCTATAAAATGACATACCAGAATATAGTGTTCGTAAGTACTTTTATATAGATTGTGTGTGTGGACTCTAGTTCAGTCAGTGTTAAAATTTTCTTCATTCTCCAAGTGCGGTTGAGTCTTTAACCTGTTACTGGCAGGGGGATTTTTTTTTTTTTTTTTTTTTTTTTTTGGTCTATGTGTATCAGTTAATTCTCAGAATCCCTGGTCTTCGTTTGACATCCAGTGAAGGGTATCAGCTGTTCTTTCACTCAGACTTCTCATTGTCAGTCATGACAAAACTCATGAATTTTTCTTCTCTCCTTTTGTCTGCAGAAAGAACTTCCTCAGATAAAAGCTTTTTCTACTCTTTCACCTATCCCAGGATTCACAAAATGGCTTGTTGGTCTCCTCTCCTCACAAACAAAAGAACTGGAAAGAAATGAACTTTTTACAGAATCGGAATGGCAAGAAATCTATGAGATCACAGGAGACTCTACTACTGAAACACTAAAGAAACTTTTAAATAACAATGAGTGGGTGAGGTCCGAAAATTTAGTTAAAGCGCTCCATTCACCATTTATGAGACTCTGTGCCTGGTATTTGTATGGAGAGAAACATCGTGGCTATGCTCTTAATCCAGTAGCAAACTTTCATCTTCAGAATGGCTCTGTCATGTGGCGGATAAACTGGATGGGGGACACAAGCCCTCGGGGCATTGCTGCTTCTTGTGGCATGATGGTAAACTACCGATACTTCTTAGAGGATACAGCCAGTAATAGCGCAGCATACCTGGGAACTAAACACATTAAAGCCTCGGAGCAGGTTCTTTCCTTGGTGTCTCAGTTCCAGCAAAATAGCAAGCTTTAATTAAATATTATTGAAACTAAGAACAAGTGTTCCTTACCTATAAAGAGCTGTAATATTTTGCACTGTCTCTATTTAAACAAGAATGTCTGTTATAAACCACATTTACTCAGCACAGCAGGATGCCAGGTTATCTTAGATTATCAGTTGTCTTGCTTACATTGCCATATATTGAAAACCTGATTTGCTGTGATCAAGTTGCTGTAAGTTCTAGACATCTGTTATGTGCACATGGGTTGCAGGTACGTATTAAAGCGTGAGTAAAATTCAGTCAGTTATAACTCAGTGATAACTTGAATGGAAAATAGTTGAGCAGTACCATTATTCTGTTGATAATAAACCTGTATAAACCATGTCTTTAAAAGAAGCTGCACTCATTTGTCATAATACTATATAGATAGATCACTACCAAAGTACCTGGAAAGAAGTACTGAATGAAGGTAACTTTTTGATCAAATATATTAGCAAAACAGTAATCTACAATTTTATTTTAATAATACCTGTTTTTTTTTCTCCCTCAAAAACTCACATGTAAAATCTTTTGGTATTTCCCTTTTTCAAACCCACTAAAAATCTCGCTGAATCATTGCTTTGCTGGAGCATGGAAAAGCCTTGCATTAATATTGTTAAAAAAAATCAGGATCTCTCAGTGCAGCAGGTACGTAGTATTGCACTTGCACTTTTGTCTGCTAAAATATAATGAGTAAGAAGGAAGTTTTCAAATAAGAGAGGGGAGTAAGAGAGACTGATACTTAGGGATCGGTTGAGAAGTTTCCAAATTTGTATATTATACTATGGCTGTTGTAATTTTTAAGTTGATAAAGAGCCTTTTTATTAAAGAGGTAGGTGTGACCTATAAACCATTAAAATAAACTTTCTCAATAAATTATGTCTTGTGTATTTCAGCATGTACCTGCCTTCACTTAACAGCCCTCCTTGATAAGTGTCACCATAGCAGAAGGACCAATCTTAACAGAACTTCATGCTGTTCTGTAATTTCTGATCTATTCTGTGTCTAGTCAAATTCCAGTCTTGTTTTCAAGAAAAGAGTTATACAGAGGAATTGAAAGTGATAGAGTTCCTGCTCAGGTATGAAAACAAACAAAGAAAGCTGTAAGTGTCTGATTAGCCTTTCTCCTAGAATGGAATTACATAATTGGATACGCTTTTTTTCGTATTCATTATTGGAAGAAAATCCCATCCTCCAAGCTGGTAACCTGTTACGGGAGTCTATTATACATCTCTTCCAAGTAGAAAAAAACTTGATTTAACTTCTGTTCGTGGTAGATTTTTGCAACGCTAATAGTTAAAGGGGAGCATATATTCACTGCCCGTTATCCCCTTGAGAGCAGACATTTTTATGGAGCAGCTGGTCATCCATGGCAGTGATGCCACATTAGCAGTGGCAACTCTCCTATGCCGTGTTGCCCAGATGTTCAGTGACAGCAGAGTTTTCTTTTTTATTCTGTTTTTAAGAATAGTTCCAAAAAAGTCAACAGCTTTCTCATATATCAACAGGTTAAATTAGTTTATTGATTTTGATCAGATATGATTAAAAAAGAAATCCTATCATCCCCTTGCAAGCAAGATGTGTCCAGCAATTTTTCAGTTGCCAAGACTGCTAAGGAAAAGTTGAGTTCCCCTTGAATGGTGGTGGCGGCATTTTGGTGTGTATACCAGAGGCAATATGGTATAAGCCAAAATGCAAGTTAGGTTTTTTGGTTTTTTGCACCTTCTTTGGATAACTTGCTGAATGTGCACTAGGGAACACTGTAGAAGTATAAGCAAATAATTTTCAGATATCTTTATACTTTCTTTAGTCTCAACTGGGGAGCTAAGGACTAAGGATTAAACACTCAAAGCACTGTAAACTTTTAGTGAGAGACTTTGAACAGGCAACTCCATTCTGGCCAACCTGAGGAAAAAACTAAAGAGTGATTTTTGGATTTTTACTTCTGGATCAGTAGTTACGGTGAGTAGTCTGCACAACCACGTGTATGTATGGTCTTCATAGTACTTCATATGTAAGGTTTTAAAATTAAAGTCTGTGGGTCACCCTCAAGAAATGCTGTGAAAGTTGATCACAGGTATTGAACGATTGCATGTCCAGAGAAGATTCAAGCTGGAAAAGAGCTGGGTTGAAGGCAGCTGGACGATAGGAGTTAACTGTATATAATCTTTTGGATTAATTAAGACATGCCTTCACCTGGTATGGCATTGTTACAATAAGAACCTGGTTGCCACTTCTGTTGCAAACCCCACATTTTTAAGGCATTGTGATAATTTTGTTAAAGTTCCACCTGAATTTTGTTGTGCAAGTTTTAGAACACGAACATTAGGGAGTACATGGTGTGTGTATATATATGTTTAGCACCCTGTGTGAAAAGCTTACTAAAAAGTAGCTATATATAGTTTAGAATATCAGACCAGTATCAGAATATCAGACCGAGCAAACTATTTGCACATTGCTTTTTATTTTCTGTGTAGCATGTGCGTTTTGCTAGTCAGGTTTTTGTACAGAGCCTTAGCCATAAACATATGCACGTAACTGTATTGGTACAGAGATTTTCCCTGCACAAAGTACTACAGGACTTACTACTTCTGTTTTTAACACTGGTCAGAAGATTACCTCATTCTCCTGTTGGGCTTTCTAAGCTTTCTGAACTACTTCAGAATTCAGGTTTCAAGGTGAAATTTAGCTGCTTATATAAATATGTACAGGCTGTTCTTGGCTGGGAGGAACAGAGAAAGAGAACCCTCTCTCTTTGTTAGTTAAGCTCTTCAAGTTTGAAGAAACCAGGTCACTAATTCAGATGAAAGAGTTCTGAAAATGCAATGATTTTGAAAGATGTTTTTATTTTGAAACAGGAGGAGCTATGAGGGCAATTTAATGTGCATCCATCTGGCCATAGTTCAAAAAGAGCCTACACTCCTGCTTTATTGCAGATGGAAATACAACATAATCCTCTATTCTTAACAGCTGGACTCGAAAGATAATGAGTTTTTTCCACTTGGAGCCCCAAACATGTATGAGAATTGGTTCAGTGGCATGAAGTGATAGTAGCTTATAAGGAAGAAAAAGCAGAGCTGCTAACACTTCGTTGACACTTCAGTTATTTCCCTAGACCTCTGGCTTCTTGTGTCTAATACAGACACTACAGATCTGCCCTCAGCTTAATGGAAGCAGGCATATCTCGTTTGTTTGTTCTTCTTCTTCCTGCCAATCTTAAAGTAGATGTTGGTGTTTGGGCATGTCAAACCAGTCATAGGAGTTCCTCTTAAGTTCAAACCTTATGTATGCTGTGGTGCCAGGACTGATTGCTCAGCTGCTTAACAATGTACTTTAGCTGGCATGTCATGAACAGGTCTACCCCTTCTACCTCACCTCACGCATGTGCCACGTTTCTCTGGATACTGGATTACCAGTCACTCCTGCATTAGCAGTCAGTTTAATTTAGTCGGGCTCACAGGGGCTGTTCCAAGATGTTTGAGGTACGGGGCTGAGAAGCAGATTATAGGCAAAGATGTAGCAGTGTCTTACTGGAGCTCTTACGGATGGGTACATTCATCATATGACATCTGTTCTCCATCAGAACCCTAGCACCTGCAGAGCTATTTCCTTTTTAACAGTTGTTATGGTTTTGGTTATTTGTTGTGTTTTGCTTTCTGAGATCACTTCATCTGCTACAGTGATAAGTTAGCAATGCGAGGCCAAAAATTCCTACAGTGAGTTCTGTATCAGAATCACAGTACAAATTTAAGTGCAAAAGGATCATTTGCAGCTGAAGGTGGGACAGGCTGGTCATAAAAGCCATCAGCTGTTAAGTGCTATTAGTTTTCTTTCTTTGGTCATTGACTCTTAAGTGTCTAACAGTGCTTGGATTTTCCAACTTGCTACTAAAGAGGGATTTTTATCATGAACGATGCTGAAGAGAAAAAATATTCACCACCTGCACTACTTACTAGGGCAATAACTGTGTCACTAGAGAGAGATGTTATTCTATCAAAGAGAGTCTTCACAGCTCAGAAAGAAGAGAGAAGTCCAGTTTCTTGAAGAGCATGAACATAATTTTAAAGAAGTGGTCACTGCCTGTCCTTTAAGGAAGCTGAAATACTAAAAGTTCTCAAAGTCATTGCTTCCTGTTAGTATAGTAATGCGTTTCAAACAATGTGTTTTAAGATTAATTTTAGGTATGTAATACCGCACTGTGTTTCACTTTGAAGTGCCCAGGCTGAAATTGTGAGTAGATTTTTCCCTTCTGGGGATTGTTCTTGAGTAAAAAACCTAATAAATACCTTCCCATTTTTCTGAACAGCTTCTCGGGTGATTTCACTTCATCGCAAATACTGTTCTATTGCTAGCGACTGAGAGGTCCAGCAGCCATGCGTGGGTCGTGTTACGGAGCTGGCTGGGCTGCGTTGCCAGCTCTGAGCTGTCCTGCATGAAAGCTGCCCTGGAACATCGCAGCAGAAGCTGGCACAGCTGGCGTACACCAGATCCATGCTACAGCCCTTCCCCTTCCCATCCTGAACATGAGAGGCTTCTTAAATGTACCTCGTGGGAGTCACCTCTTCTGCAACTGCTAGATTAGCAAAAGGCTCCCTATAGTTATTGGGGCTTAAGCTGTTAGAAGTAGTGGTATTGATAGCTGTAGAATAATACCCAAAGGTTGTCTTACGGGTGGAAAAACTGGCATTAATAAAAGGGCAATAGGTTAAAATCGATCCCTTCTTCCGTTACTGGGTTCTAAAATGAGGCATAGTAAAGACTGAGAATTGTTTGGTGAAGTTACAGCTCTCTATTGCTGGCTTACATCTACTTTTCAGGAGCCTTCACAGTTCTAATTTTATTCTAGAATTCGAACAGGGCAACCTGGAAGTTTCTGCACTGGGTAGGCAGTGGATTTGCGTGCAGGCTTTTAACCAGTACTGCTGAACAGGAGGTGACACTGGGTCGTGATGCAACGCTGCGGCAGTAAACAGAAGTATGAAACGTGAAGTATCTGGAGCATTATATAGGACTGTAGCCTGTAGGACTTGACTTTTAAGTCAGACTTTATTTCAGCCCTTAAAGCGCTGGGAGGAGGCACACCATGTTCAGGTCAGGGGCTGCTTTGTTTTCTGCCGTCATTTTCTCAGCTGCTCTACTCAATGCAGTCGGCAGCAAACAAAATACTCCTAAGTTACAGTGCTATTCATTCCTCATAGAAACACACCTGACAGCAGCTCCTGCTAGAAACCCCTCCAAGATAAAGTAATGCTATTGCCTTGTTAAGAGCAAAGGCTTTGCCAGTAGGCTTTGCCAACAGTTCTGGCCCTTCAGCCTGCATCCCGGACTCTTTCAGGACACTGTCTGTTACCACGTGTCTAGAAAGAAACAGTGGTGGCTGGTTTCAGAGGCTCACTCCCTCAGTAAGCAGTGGTGGCTGCTGTGCTCTTAGGTGCAGCATATAAAAGCATCGCAGTTTCACAGCTGCATCCTGCTTTTGAAAGCAAATCAATAGAAATTATGTTACTTTGTCACTTATGCTTGTTTTATGATCGACTTACACAATTTTTCTTGTCACAGGCATAGGGCCTCTCTTTGTACAAGTTGTATGGAGTTGAGTAGGACCTGTGTTTTAACATGTGCCCTGGATGGGTAATGAGAGGCCAAAATACTGCTTGACTGGAGGATATTCAATTTGCAGATGCTGAGCCAGCACACTGTCCTGTTAAAAGAAAGGAGTAAGTGCTGCTTAAATCAGACAAACTTTCCATGTATGTCAATGTAGTTTATTTTAGTTATTTACTGTCATAACCTCCAAAGCATGCCTCCTGTGGTGTCCTTGTGGAAACGGGTACAAAGGTTTATTAAACTGGATAGAGCAAGGTAAGGGTAGTCTGATTCTTCAATCTCTCAACGAGGAAACTCCCCCAGGAAGGGAGAGATCAGTGTCAAGGTCAGCATGCCAGGAGCAGTTCACACATTTTTAGCATTGTTTTCTTTAGAAAATAAGGAATAAGCAATCACATTTATTGTCTTTTTTACTGCTTCAAAAAGCATTTGAATTTTTCAACAAATCTGATAGAACAGCAGATATTTTGAAGATGCTAATTTCCAAACACAACAAAGATAGGGGGAAGAAAAAGATGGTGTTAATATCGCTCAGAGGTGAAAGCCCCCAATGTTTCTCAAGCACGTGTGCTAACCACTGGGATGCTGTTTAGATGTTCGTCACCATTTAGTACCTGTCTTCAGAAGAGGACTCCTAAATGGACCTAAAGGGAAGCTGTGTCCTAAACCTGTTCAGATGTGCTCCTGAGCTTATTCAAGCGACTGTTTGTTGATTGATATTTTTCCACATGCAGCTCCCGTAAATCCTCCATCAAGGCATTGACTACGCGGTATGCAGGGTACTAAGGCAAGTTGAATTGCTTTGATGTGTCACATCCAAGTTAGATGCTTATAGTTAGGGAACTAAGCATAGTGCAAGTGCGTTAGATTCAAGGCACTTTGTAGTCAGACTTAAGTTTTGTTTTTGCTTGAGGATACGCGAAACTATTCCGAAAAAAATCACTTGTTGCCACATTAGATATAATAAATGAACGCATACTCATTCCTCTTAAAATAAATCTGTACCGGGACTGATAAGTACTTGGAGAATGCTGAGATACAGCAATATGTAATCTGACATGCTGGATAAGTTATTAAACCTTATACTCAGATTGTAGCTGAAAGCCCGAGGACAGCTTAGCATGGGATTCTGTCTTCCAGTCGCTGTTTTCAACAGTGGTTTGTTATGGCAGTGCCTGGAAGCTGTTACCCACCTGATAAGCCTTGCAGTAGAGGGTAGTTCACGCAACACGCGTCAAACCCTGCTAAAGTTGTCATGGTTCGTTGGCTTTTTTGGCTTCGGTACTAGCCTACTTGTTAGCTACTACTCCTGGAAAGAGCTTGGGCTAGTTTCCTGAGGTTCTCTTAATTCCCTCACTGGTGCGGGGCTGGAAGAACAGCTTCTGGCATTTTAGCCAACTTTTGTTATCAATGAGTGTTATCGAGAAGTCTGGTATCAACTCCAGATGCTTGCTGTCTATGCAGACTGCTTAAGGTGAGGCTCAGAAGTTCCCTTTTAATTTGCTTTGCTAAATGCTAGAATCTGCTGATCTTGTTTAAGTGCTACCACTGTTGACGTCAGCAGAGTTGTTTTCTTCAAAAGTGTGGGATTTGGGTTGTATTGATTGTTTTGTCACAGTGAAGTCTTTATAAATACAAACTCAAGATCTATATGCTGCCAAGGCTGTAATGAACATGTGAAAATACAGGGGTTTTTTTTTTTTTTTTTTTTTTTTTTTGAGGTGTTGCATTCATTTTTCATGTGGCTATTTCTGGAGATGCAGTAACTCCCTGCAGGATGCATAAGCTTACTGCGATAGCTCACCTGTTGAAAAAGAGAAGAAGGTTGTATTGCATTTTTGTATTCTGTATAATATTTATTGATACCCATTTCTTCCTCTTGATTATCTCTTAATTGTGGGTAGAATTAAGAATTATCGTCTCTGAAAGGCAGCACCTGCAACTAAACTAGTAGCTGAAAGAGCTAAACTAGGCAGGCATTGGGTTGGTAGGGTTGTGAGGAAATAAAAGATATTCTGGTTCCATTTTTAAGAAATGGCAATCAAAAAAGCAATTTTTAATACAGTTGTTCAGACTAATAGACCCTTTTTTATGAAAGAATGGGAAGTACAAAGGAAAATTAAGGTAACTAATTTGCTGAAACAGATAGGCAAAGTTCTCCCCCAAATGTGATTTTTTTTTTTTTTTTATTTTTTAAACCAGACGACTCATGAACCCAATTACTGGGGATTAGACTGGAATCATTTACTGAATCTTAACCAGAGTCTGAATTTGGGACTGTTGGGGGAGTGGTGGAGAAAGGGAAAGAATGAGAAACAAAATGACCTAGGTTGTTTCTGCTTAATTACAAAAAAAGGAAATGATGCAAGAACTTTAAATAGTGCAAAAATCATTAAGTTACTGCAGTCTATCTAAGAATATACTTAGATAGGCTTTATGTTCCAGAACGGTATTTAAAATGCAATTTAAATATTTAAGATATGTTTGCTTACATTTTTAAAATAAATATTGTTGTGCTTTTTTTCAAAGAATATTCTCCTGACAAGGTGGCCTTGAAAGTTCATCTACTTACTGCAAGTAAAGCTCTCGTAACAAATTATGTTAAAGTTAAGAGGATGGCCTTAGGGAAAGGATAAAGTTTTAATTGGATTTTTGAATAATCATCTTTTGAGTTCTAACCAAATTTCAGATCTGTGTTTGAAATGCGTATTACACCATAGATCTTTAATCTTGTGCTCAAAACCCGAAGGTCTATGCTTTATTTATGGCACACTAGTCAAGCCTTTCTTTAACATGACAGTTGCAGATTTTGTCATGAGATGTGTGTCACCGTGGTGCTTGACGGGGTTGTTAGCTCCGCCGCAGAAGAAGCAGGGTAACTGCTGCTGAGCCGTGCCTGACAGCCCTGTCCCGCTAATTCTGAGAGCCCGACATGAGGTGACTGCAGCTTGATCCTAGCTAGTACTTTTGTAGAGCATTATTTGTGCAAAGCGGAGTTCCTGTTTGTTGACTGTAGTCTACGCTGCTTGACAACTTTATGAACTGGGACTCGGATGTCTCTTGCTTGAGGCTCAGAAACAATGGGGGAAAAAACCCTCCTGTGCCTGTGAAAGCCTAGGCTGGGGCTAGTTCTTCAGAATCTTAAAGAAAATATAGGAAGAGGCTCTAGTAAAATTCAGCTCTGTGGGTGGACATCAGATCTCTGCTTCTCAGCTGCCCATTGACCCCCTTATAGCATCGCTTTCCTTCCTGCTTTACTTTGGTTAGGCTCCCCCTGCTTTTTTTCTTTTGGTGACCAGGAGCAAAACTGAGATTGCAGGAGACTCTTTGCTTGCATCTGGTCAAAGGGCCCAGTGCTGCACCCTGCTCTGGGTGCCAGGGACACAGCTACAAGGGAAATTCTTGCTCAGACCCTGCAATCCCCACATGGAGCATGCCGGTATAGCTAAACACTTCAGAGACTTTACCTGTGATTATTTTTCCCCTGAGCCTGTGCAAGCAAAGATTTTCAGAGGCTTACAATCAGAACAATTTGTCCGTCTGTTCATGGGAACAAGGTGATCTCCCAGTTTCATCACCAGAGCACTGGGAGGGAGGGTGGGGAAGGTGCTAAAGCATCTCTGTGAAATAGCAGTAATGTACACTTGAGCAAAGTGGTACCCGTTCCTCATAACTTTGCTCTGAAAGAGCCGTCTAGGGCTTTTCTCCTTGCTGAAAACTTTTACCAACAAGCAGTTACAATGGTGTAAGGATTGCACAGGAACTTTCACGCGGAATGGACTAAGCATGGAGACAGGCAAATGAATGTACAGCTTTTTGAACTAATACTGGGCTTGCCTAATTAGGGACATCTGTCCACTGTTCCCATCCCACCTTTTCCCGGTCAGCCTGTAGAGGGATGCTTGACAGACCCATGGTGGAAAAACAAAGGTCATATTTAATATGATTTTAAGAAATTATTCTGTGAATCAGAGCAGGATAGGTATATTTCTGTTTTTCATTATGAATTTGATTAAAATCACTCAGAAAAAATCATAAACCCAAAAAAGGCTGTTGTTGATCCCAGTTATGCAGTTTAATCAGAAGCCTGTGAAATGTTAGGTGAGAGAGCATTAACAGAATGAATGATGTAGGAGTAAACGCTTTTAAAGCAGAACAAGGTTGTTTTCACTTCTACATAGATTTATCATTTATTTTCCAGAAGGAAATGATTCTGAGGATTTGAGTACATTCAAGCTGAAACAAGTGGCTGAGAAAGGGAGCACTGAAAGAACAGGTTTTTGATATAAAATATATTGAAGTAAGATATCATGTGAGCACTTTGCGCTGGAGGTTGGACTAGATGACCTCTAGGGGTCCCTTCCAACCCAAAACATTCTATGATTTCTCCTCCCTCCTTAATGTAGAGTGTGTATATACTACCAGTATGCATTTGATAGGCTTTGATGCATACATAATAGAAAAAAGGAGGAAAGAAAATGCTCAGATCGCCTTGTTTGTAGAAACATTCGTAATGAGAATAACCCAGTGTTTGAGGTGAATGCATGTTTGGGTCTGTTCCTTGAAGTAATCAAACCATTTTCTTTCTTCAGCCCCTACTAAACCCTAGGGTGGTTACAGGTTTATGTGAGGAAAAGAAATGTTAGAAAAGAGTGAACCAAGTCTTAACTATTAGTAAGTTCCGCTTTTTTTTCTCAGTGAGCTTATTTATTGGCATATCAGTGAGTATCATTTCCCGTAACCAAGCTTATAAAAGTGGGTGAGAAAAGAACAATAATTAGATAATCTCTCTGACTTTTATAGGATTAAAAACTTCCTACCCACAGACAGACAGCTGAAATACTGGCTCTATCGAAATCAACATCGAAACTCCTAATGACTTTCAGGGAGCCAACAGTGATTTGTCTGTCTGCTTGCTCATTTGGTCTATCTTGATTTATCTCAGGTTTGCTCTTCTTTTGTGTGCTTATTGCTCTTGATGCAGCCTATCAAGCCATGCACCCCCCCTATGATAGCTCTGTGGAGATATATTTAATTTGATTTGCTGCTGTCCCCAGGAGTTTATTCTCTGTCAAACAGCTGCCTGTTGCAGTGAAACCTCAATATAGAAGAGCATAACGGTTTATGGATGGAGCATTTAACAACCACCACTGAATGGCATATGTCTGAAAAATATGTTCGAAACATAGTCGTGGCATATGTAAAGGCCATTGTTCTGGAACAGTTATAGGGATGCATCTACGAATGCAACACAGCAGAGAATCACCTGACAAATGTATTCAAGAGTTTATAAACACCTCTGCTATTTGGATGTTTCTGTACTGTACATTTTAGTCCGTTACTTCTGGTCAGGTTCTTAATATAAGAATAAGGTGGCTTCAGTATTCATTCCTGTGCTTTGTTACTCTGCCATTCTTAATCTCTCTCTATCACTGCTTGTTGCTCTCCCCTCTACCTCAAAAGAAAAAAAAAAGATGAAATAAGTCTCTGCTGAGGATGACTGAAAAAAGCTATGTTAGCAGGGAATTAACTGAGGTTGCTAAAGCAAAAAAAAAGACACAAAAAGGCACATCATTTGCATGTGCTAATGGGAATAAGGAAACTAAAAAATAGAAAGTGTCTGTGCTCCACCATGGCCAGAGCAGTCATTTGAGCTACCCTGACACTGATCTACTGCCACTGGCTTCCTGCCAGAGTACATCCAGTAAGTGAAGTCCTGCCCTTGGTGGAAGTGCTTTGATATTAATTTCAACAGAGCCTGGATTTTATGCATTTAACAGAGTGATTAATTCCTATTTGTATGTTGCTTCTCACATACTCTTGGGATCATACAGATGAGCAGTAAAACTGAAAATGGGAACGCTAGGATGTCATGTTAGAAAGACATTTTCAACCAGGCCTAAAAATGTTACTTTAAACCTTAATGAAGTTTCATGGGAGCTGGATGCCACATTCCCTAACAACTTGCCTGCCCACTCTGTCTTCGAGGTGCTATCCACCCACAGACTCCTCATCGCTTCAGGCGGTTCCTTTCCCCTCAGACCTTCCAGCTCAATGGCTGCCAGGATTATTCACAAACATATTTCAGGGTTCCAAAGACCTCCCTGGCGTTTAAAGTGTTTGAGCCAAATCAGTTCATTAAGATGTTCCCCAGTTGGCGCATCAGAAAGGGCTCCAGCCTCCAGTGAGCGGATGCCAGCATGCACCTAGGGGGTTCAGATAAAAAAACTTTAGCCAGCACAGCTGGAAAGGGAAAAGGTGTGAACAAGCCCTTACTCTTATCCTTTGAAAATCCTGACCCCATGGATCAAATCCTGTCTTCGCATAGAGCAGAGGAGCTGGTCTGTGTCTACAAGGACCCTTTTGAAATTAAGCTGAGCATCATGTACGTGGAGTCAAATTCAAGTTTGCCTTGCCTGACGTCGTGATTCCTCCTGCTGTAGTTGTGATTCCTCCTGCTGTAGTCATATTGTTGTTTGGCCCCGAGTCCAGCTGATTTACCACCTGGGTTTCTGAAGTCTGTATTCATCCAGCTCCTCACACAGTGAGGATTTACTCACTGGGCTTAGGTACTCACATGCATACAGGTCCGTTCGCTCTTCGGAGCATCGAACAGATGCAAAACCAGCCCAACTTGATCTCTAGACCCCAGCATCATCTCACAGGCTGGGCAGCCGGCACATTAAGTATGGTCCAAAGGTCCTCAGGAACCAGTACCAAAGGGCCATTTTTCACAACTACGCTTCAGTGCCAGAGCCCTGCTTTTCGGGTAGATACTTACTTCTAAAGTGCTGTTGGTGAATCCCAGTTCTCAAAAATCCAAAATTATAACAGATAAAACAAACCAAAGTAGTTTCTCTTTAAAGAGATACCTTCTTTCCCAGGTAAACCATGAACTAGTTTTTTACTTTTGTTAACTGGTGAGTAACGCACTTAACGGCAGCTCCATGCTAATTATCGCGTGAAAAAAATGGCCTGTACAGTTACCGGGATTTACAGGGATATGTCTCCAGTTTAGATTCTGTTAGTTTTCTTTATAGGAGGGGTCAACGTTTGTCCTGAAAATATTTTGGTTTTGAAGACTACCTACCAGTGTCTAGCATCATCAGCACAAATTTGTCATCAGAATTGGGATGAGGAAGAAAAAAATCATGCTTCCTCACATGCTGTCAATCAAGTGACTGACACTCACATTGTGGTCTCAGCTGAGCTCTTCACATGAAACTATGGCGTATTACTGCCAAGTTCCAGGGAATTGACCTTTTTAAGGGAGAGAAAAAAAAAAAAGAAGAAAAATTATATTTCACAAGCTCATTCTGTGAGCGACAGACCATCCTAGAGGGGTCACACGTGCTCTAGCAATAAGAGGCATTAAGACATTTTGAGGGGAAAATCTGCAGAATAACTAATCCAAGTAAATCAGAAAATAGTTATAATCAGTAATAGGATTGGAGTTCTGTTCCAGACCTCTTTTCATAATTTCTGTAGGAAATACTGTTGCAACGTTGTATCAACAGCGTAGAGCGTATACCAGTGCCAGAATACAGGAGTAGATGAATAATTAAAAATAAAATAACAACAACCAGAAAAACATTTTATTTAATTATTTTTAATTAAAAAAAAAAATATTTTAAATGTATGTGGAGGTACCAGCTGTCAAGTCCCCCTCATGTCTCCTGGGGTCATCTTAGATCGGTCACCACGTGCAGGTTTTGAACATACCTTTCTTTAACCCTTTTTGGAGCCCTGAGGAGCTGCTAATGTGAATGCCATGAACACAGGCAGTTCTGAGACCTTCTGCGTGCTCCTTGTGGTGCCTCCAAATCCAGGTATTCCCGTTTGTTCTCCATTCACACTAATGCACAGCTTTCCATTGCAGTTCCTTATGGTTCTACCTCAAATCTCAGAGGTTGTCTTAGTTGAAATCCTCAAAAGATGCCTATAGACTGTTACGGAGTTTGCAGTCTCCATGGTAGCCTTTACAATCCTCTCATACATGCAGTTTTTTCCTCTGCATTGCTAGTCTTACACCTAGCTTTAGTAATTGTTTTATACGATTCTTCAGACAGTGAATCTTTTCTGTGTTGTAGTAATGCAGTGTCATCTTCTGGAAAAGTATTGGCTATCTTTAATGAGTTTTATGGGATGTGTGTACCCCCCTGAATAACAAGACTGTGGTTTGTGTGTTTTCAGTTGGTTTTGGTGCCTTGGGCTTGAGGTCTTTTTCTGCTTCTTGGAGAGTACAGAAGCTTCAGGATATAGCTAAGAGGTCTAAGGAAAATTTCAAAATAAAAACAAAGTTCTTGATGAAGGAGAGTAAGCAAAAGGTGATTGTAGGAGAAAACTAGATTAAAATGAAACTTATCACAGGTCTCGCTTCTGCTGGGTCGGTATCAGTCTGCCCTGAATCGTCTGATGTCCTTGAAGTTTTTCTTGAGGAATTTGAAATGTTGTTTATTCTGTGCTCTCAAACAAGAAATATACTTATGTATTTTTAAACAAAGTGTTGTTTTGTCTGGATGTATTGTTCTCGGAGTAGGATGTTGCTGTGCATTTCGAATGGGCAAACAATCCAATTAGAGAAGCATGAGGAGGTCTGATAAATAGCGCTTGAAGTGGAAAAAGAAAAATGTCTGGAGGCACCAACAAAACGTGTCTTTTGAACGGTAACAAAAAACCACTTAATGCTTTATGGTAAACCCATCCACATCTCTAAGATTCTGGAGAGGACGTGAGTACGTGCTCAGGGCCTGTATGTGTATTGCAGATTATTATAGGAGTGATCTGGGTTATATTTTGAAGCCTTTCTTATGAATAGAGAAGTGTGGAAGAACGTAGTATGTTTAGTTTGTAAAAAGACCAGCTACAGAGTGAAAATCAGAGGAACCTTTGGAGGAATTAACACTACCTTTTTGATTCAGTAGGACTTTTCCAGCTTACCCTGGCTAGGATGTAACTCAGTAAGTGTAAAAACCACATTAAGAGACATGACGATATGAAATAAAGCAGCATGAATATTGTTTTTGCAATCCTTCCTTATGTGGCTTGAGGTTACTGCTTGATAAGAAAAGGAATTTATCTTGAAATTTGTCTAAAGGGATGGGGAGCAGCTGAACATGGAAATCATCAGAAGGGAACACGTAAAGCTTAAAGTTCAAAACCTTAGTTTTTCTTACTTCCACCTCATGAATCCATGTAAGTCTGCTTCACTTATTTCTGTGCCACGACAGTACTGTGTTGGTAGCTATATATACTAAAACATGCACACTACCTGTTTGTAGGGCTTTTTTTCATCCAGTAGCATCTGTAATTCTTTCTAATCTACTTAAGGGATTTAACCGAAGTATTATCATGAGCCAGAAGGCATAATGTTGTTATTCAGTCATAGAATAACATGAATATCCTTTAATATAGGTAATGTCTATGCTTCATACCTCCGCTTTTCTATACTTTACCTTTTCCTTCCTTTCTGTTCTTTGTTTTCTCTTTGGAAGTATGTCAGTTCCCTCCATCTCTGCTTATTTATATGATTAATAATTCAACACAAGGTATTTCCCCCCAAAAAACCCTGAAATAAGTCTAGGTGAGACTAAAGACACTGTCAAGGGATCTTCCAGAGTCTTCATTTTATCAGCTCCAATGCAACAAGCTACATAAATGTGTGCTGAGTCTTAAGCCTATGAGTGGTGCCATTTCTTGGACTTAATTACTGATGTACCCTGATGAATTAGGACTACATGTTGTATCAACATTGTATCAAATTATCTCAGACAAATCCAGCCTCTGTTCTCTATGCTCCAAACTGGGCAGATGTGAGCTAACTCCATATTGGAAACTGTACAGCCATATGAAATGAATGAAGTGGTTGCTTGGGGCTCATAAGCTTTGTTGATGAGCTAACTTGGGTACAAGTCTGGACTCGTGTGTTTAAATGGTTTCAGATCAGAGCAAGCTCATGTCCTACAGTTATACCACGGGCAACCCCTGTTTGCCATTCTCTTACCTCTGCAAAGGGGAGATGATCAGGTGGGACAAGTGATGAAGCCAGAGCCAGTGTGTACGGACAAGCGCCTTACCCAGGGCTCTGCTAGGTCTCCTTCTCAGCCGGAACCACTGGGCCAAGAGCTCGAGTCTGTGTCTCACATCCTTTGCAAAACCCAGACATGCGCTGACGCTGGTCACTCTAGTATAGCATTAGGCTGCTGGCAAACTGGGAGGATTCTAGACTGGTAGGTACTAAGGCTTCTGATCCATGCCTTTTTAAACCACCTTCAGAGGCAGAAAAACATTTTTGCTTCATTTCAATGCCTCTGCAAAAGATTTACTATTATCCTTGTTTGCAGTAGACAAACATACCCAAAGATTCTAAGGTTTGATTTGGCAATTGAGCTTATAAAATAACAAAGATAATCCTTCCATCCTTCACCGAACAGCTGGTGCAAACTTATTAAATGGCAACCGCATTTTGCTCTGGCTTCTGTTGGGTTTTTAGTTATTCTGCTCTCTGCATAGTGTGCTCACTCCACATGTTTTTCTTTCTTTTCTATATTTCCACTAGCCTTTCCTCTATTATTATTTGCATTTCAGTACCTACTGTTTTGTGTGATGTTTGATGCATTCCTTCATGTAGTATTACCTTTGATCTAATGCCTATTATCACCCCAAATGCTGTCATCATTCTTGACTTCCCACTCTATGATATTTCTGAACTACTTTTAAAATCAACGCTTTGTAACCTTTTCTAATTGGACTCCCTCCCCTACCACTCTGTGTTTGAAAACTTCTCGTATGCTTATTAAGGCATACCTCTTCATTGCTGTCTGTCTTCCCATCTGCTCGCAGTTCTTTGAGACCTCAGCCTATTCCACACACATTTTTCCACAGATAATCTGTGTTAGTGTTATTGGCCCTCTGTGCATCAGCAGATATTTAAGAGCCTTGCTGTTCAGCTTTCCTCAGATAAGATATAAGCAACACAGAATAAGGCTATATGGATTTTTTTACTTAGAGTGTGCATAGGAACAATAAACTCCTGGGAAGAGATAGTCGCACACAGAGCGTGCGCAATCACTCCGGTAATTAACCCAGATTCGAGTACCTGGCTCCCACATGACAAAAGTTTAGCCTAACTCTGGAAAGAGTTTACCTCGTACTGGATACTCTCGCGCTGCCTGCTGCAGCTTTAGCTGTAATACTTACATTAATTTACTACTTCTTGACTAAACATTTTTTTCTTCTATTAGGACAAAATTAAAAAAAACCTGTAGAAGTGCTGTTTAATGATTTTCCTATAGTGGTGTAAGTGTGGGTGCAAGTGTCTCGCTAAATACATAACCGTAGATAATCCTTGCTTTCTCTCTTCTTCCAGGCAATATTTTTTCCTTTATAACTCATCCCTGGAGAAAGGTTCATGAGTGAAAAATCATTGCTAACTTCATTTTTTGCCTTCACTGTGAATTTCTTTCCTGGAGCAATAAGAAGAAATAATGGGTGTGATGCTTTACTTCAGAATCCATAGGATGTAACAAATTGTCTGTTGTTTTATTTGTTGTTGCCATATTTAAGTGTATTAATTTTTCTCCTTGGTTTATCTATTTTGTTGTAAGCTCAGAGGGCCTTCCAAACCTTTTTTCTTTTTGTGATATTGTTTTAGGAGCCAGATCGGTTTCGTAGTTAGATATGGAGCAGAAGATTCAGCTCTCAAGTCTCCCACTTCATTCCTGGATTAACTTCAGCAGTTCCCTTTTTTTTTTTTTTTTTGAGCAATCACCAATAGCCAGTTGTAGGTGCCCAGCTTAATAAACAGATTGTAAAGCAAAGTCAGTCAGAGGCTACAGCTTAAACTGGCATAAGAAGAGAGGTAGTTTCTTGGTGTCCCCCAAATGCAGACAAGCTAAGCCACAGAAATCGGTGTTTTGTTAGTCTTAATCCCTGCATGTCTCAATTTACCTTTTTGTAAGATGGTTATAACATATGATTCACAAAGAAGGAATGTTCAGTCTATTTAAAGCTTGTGAAACGTTGCAGAGCTCTAAGTGGATTGCCTTTGATGGGTGCTGAGTTAAATGGTGATATTATTTTCTGTCATTGTGAGATGGTTCTGCTTAAAACTGATTTGGAAAAAATGGTTGGATGGGCAGATTCTTTTGTTGTATCTGAACAAATTTAGCAAATCCAAGGACAAAAAAAACTTCCTCAGTTATAGCTTTGTGACCCTGCTTTCTTCCTTAGTTCATTAGTTAGAAGAAGAGACATTTCTAAGTGTGTGTGGTATGAATAATAACCTAGTGTTCACTTTTTGGTCTGTAGGTCCAACTTACTTTGACAAGTGAGGAGTCTCATTAAGGGTGGGAAAATGGAGACTGAAGAATCTGAAGTCTGCACTGTCTGGGTCAGACTTGCCGGGACCTGATCTGTGCCAATAGTCTGTGTCCTCCTGGGCAGAAGGTTGGAGGGACAGAGTGACAACGCAGGCTCCCCATCCTTCTAAGTGCTTCAGCAGAGTAATGCAGTCACAGACTGCAAGGCATCCTCATTCAAGGCTAAAGTGGCACTCGGTGTGGGATTCATCTTCGTGCTCTGTGTCAGTAGCACGGGAAGCACCTCACTGGCCTTGATCTCCTGCTAGACACCCAAACCATTCCACCATGCTGCTGAGATCTGTACGTTAAAGAAAACAGGGTTTGCAGGCATACAAATTACTCTGAGAGGTCTCTCAGAGCTCTTAAAAGAAAAAAAAAAAGGAAATAAGACATTAAAATATTGGTTTAAAAAGTCTTTTTAGTATCTCTTCAGATTTGAGGAGAATCTATCTGTTGTCATTTTCTTTTCTGCTCCTTTGGTTTTTGAAGATATACAGCTGCTTGCTTGACAGAAGTAATGGATTTGAGGACACGTGTTCTCAACTACACTGCAAAAAACCGAAGACCTTTCTTTCCATGGTATTCTTAAAGGTTCAGTTTTACAGAATCACTGTAAATACAGAACTGGTGCTTGGGCATTTCATCCAGCAAACAGGAGCTCCCATTTCATGGACATGTGAAGCAGTGAAATGTAGTCTTAGGAGCATAAGCATGGGAATGGTGACTGCCGAGTTGTTTGGCTTACAGGCACGGTTTGGCATGGGGGGATTTGTTTCCTCAATTCTTTCTGGCTAATATTTGCTGAGTGATTTTTCAGGAATAATTTAATCTCTTTTGGCTCCTTTGCAAAATGGGTAGCATTCTGTTCTTACTCACATAAACGTTGTTTGATGGTACACTGAGATCTTGAAATGAAAGCTGCTGTGTAACTTCAAAACACTGTCATTAAGCTAAAAGTGAAGCAGCAGCACGAAGTATGGATTCGGCTACTAAAGCTGGAGACTGGAAAAAATACAAGGGAGTTTTGATCTGGTATTCTAGATCTAGACGACTTGTAGGGCCCTAGTAGATTGTTTCAAAACCAACAGTATTCCAGTGCCTCACCCAAGCAGATCCCAAATAAAGCAGGATGACACTTTAAGCAGGAGAATTTGAGGTCTTCATTTTCACCATAGCATTTAGTATAGATAGTGAGTGATTTCTTTTTCCTTGGCTTCCATTCCAGATGGGAAAGTTTTGCCTAGGCAGCTCAGTTTGGCTTTCCAGGTAGTTCTCGCATTAGGTTCTTTTGATGGTGGTAATTTGCAGTGCAATTGTAGTTTACACTATATGAGATTACTATTATACTTTGCAATCGTATAATTTCTAAATTTCTTTTTATAGCTGCAAACCAAAAAAAGATTGTTTTTCTTTTCTTGGGAAAAATTAAACGCGCATTTTACTGTTTTGTTATTAAATGCCACTTATGTTATTCCACTTGTGCAAAGCAAAGAATGGACCCTTTTAAAAATAATAAAAACTAATTTACCCTTGCATCCAACCTATGGCTAATCTGTCCTTTACCTTACAAAAAATATTTGTAATAATCTTTAAAAAATTTGCACATCCCACCAGTATTCCTTTCCAAACCCAAGCTACACTTTTTTTCTTGTCACCTATACATATCTAATATACTTTGGGACTTATAAAACAATATGTCTTAGGCCAACAAGCACACAGCTGTTCAAAGCAGGTTTTAAATTATGTTCTTGGCCTGTAGCTAACAGTATGCTTATAACAGAGAATAGTAACAGTAAATAAAAGGCAAAGAAATAACCAGGAAATATAATCAAGAAAGAAGAAAATAATCTCCCTTAATAAAAAGGAGATTGCATTACATAGTCATGACTCCAAGTGCCATTAGGATGTTGGGTCTCCATTATCTCTAATACCTGAAATATTTAATTTGCAGCTATGAGTAATCTTTAACACACAAAAAGGCAGGGCTCATGTAGAAGTAATTTGGAAGTAGCCAAATGCCCCAACTTCCAGCCTCTCTTTATTGTCTGAGATGTGATTGCTGTACTGTAGAATATATTTTTCACACTGTCAGATTCCTTATTTGCATTGTTGTGTAACTTTGTCTTCTTTCCTCCTCCTCCTTTTTTTGGGGTCTATAACAAATTCAGGGCTGGTGAGTTGCCATTAAAGGAACGACTGCAGTGTCCTAAAGAAAACCACTGTGAAATCAGGGACCTGCTCACAAGATATTAATGAGAGGGGTAGGTATAAAACCAGGAGATTCAAATCAATGAAGCCGTCTTATAGGATGAATATTGGTACTGTGTTTTCCAGTGATGTGTTAGCAAGGCCTTCATTTGCACAGCCACAAGGAGCTGCCTGCTTACTGAAGTGCTTCATTACATTCCCGCCTGTGGCATAAATATACATATATTCATTGGCAAGATGCAGCTCTGAACAGGAAAACATTCCCATGGGGATGTGGAATTTCTATTGTACTAAGGTATTCCAGATTTTACAAGCTTGAGTAAATTTGGAGGTAGGCACCTTTTGCAGAACTGATAAGGAACACCTGCATGGGAAATAAAGTGTAAGATTTCATGCTGCAAGACTGAGGCAGAGTTATATGATTTGGTGCAACAACTGCGCTAGTTTGTCCTGAGGATCCCCAACCTGGCCCCTAAAGTGACATAATACGCCTTATTTCTGTTGATGTCACTTGAATTACGATGGCTTACTCAAGCTGAGGATCTGATCCTGTAAGTTAGTGGAAAGATACTTCCCCTTTAGTGACTTTGAGCCAAAACAGAATAGAACTGTGACAGTGGGAAACTGAATTAGTCATAGGCGATAATTCAGGAGCGCTGGCCCGAAGCTCCGCTCAGGGCACAAGAGGGGACGAGGCGAGATGCTCCCTAGTTCAGGGCACGAACGTAAGTCTTTATGCAAGTTACGCTGCTGGGAAGTAAAGCTACGCTAGCGATGTTGTGTGCTTTTAACCTTCAGTACATTTATGTGAGAAAGCAGGGGGAACGAAAATGTGTAAATGTGCCTGTCAGAAACCTTGATCAGTCTGGGAGGTTTCTAATATGCTTGTAAAAATATACTATGGTCTATGGCTTTTCTATGGTAGTTCTTGGGACGGAATCACAATTTTTTAAATAACTGATACTTAAGTCATAGGAGAGCAAGTCATAAAGAAAATTGTACTGAGATATTTTTCTCATGTTAAAAGGCTTTGTGACTTTAACAAATGAAATGTTTCAGCCTTCATCAAGCAGCCTCTTATTCTGTACATATTTATTCATCTGCTTAACCTTGGGCTCTGTGAATTGTCCCATTAACAGCCCCCCTGATGCCCTGCCTTAATATCAGTTAGTTAAGCTGGGTAACAGCGAGGAACCCTGGAGAGAGCTCGGGATGCTATTGCACTAAGTGCTGTACAGACACAAAATAAAAAAGACAGTCTCTGCCCCCAAAGCCTTCCAGGTAAAGCCAAGAGAAAACAGATGGATGCGGAGAAGCAGGCTCAGAGAGTGTATAGAAAGCGCCAAAATGTTATGGTCAGCCTGAAAGTCAGAAGTCTAGCCAGGCCTGACTTTTGGCAGGCTTAGTGTTACTGAAGGGTTTAAAAGAAAACAAGCAATTTGTTTCAGAGCTAGGTGAAGAGTACATGCCATAGGGGTGAATCGGTGAGAGGACAAATGAAAGTTCCCCCTGGAAAACTTAAACCGGTGGGATGAAAATTATGCATATCCACAAATCTTTGCGGGACTGGTGCCTATGTGTTCAGGGTGGTTTTGCACATGTTTCTTGTTATGTATTTGGGTTGTATAGTCAAATCTTATATGCTTAGCTCTGTGGGGGAAAATAATGAAAGACTAATAAACAGATTCAGCACGAGAAAATTCTAATTATGAATAGGCCGAGTTCTTCAGCTTGGAGAAATGTAAGAACAGATATATAGGAGCTGTGTGTGAATAATTTCCTTAAGGTTGGTATTACTTAAAGGCAAATATAGCTTTCACTATTTATGACTCTTCCCTTGGATGGTTGCTTTGGTTTTTTTAAAAAAATTGGTATTTCCTTAATTTCTTTCTTTTCATTCCTATATTCTCTCTGCCATGGTTGAGGAATTGCCACCATTAATATTTCATAACCTCCAGAGTACGTGCTAAAAACACGGAAATGTAGAAACAAATCACCTTTTGGTATTAATGCAATATTGCGGAGTGTAGTTCTCAAGGCTGTGCAAAGAAAGGATTAGACTTTATGGGGGAAAAAACCGTAGCAGTAAAAATGTGTCTAGCAAAAAACATTGAGAGTTTTTAAACAGTTTAAACAATTTTATCACATCCTGTAGTGACTTATTAACAGTGTCTTCAACCTTTATATATTCCAATAACAACCTGATGTCTTCATCTTATCTTATGGAACTATAATTGGCTGGATCCAGGTACCAGTGCCTGGAGGCCATACAGTCTTACAGGCTTTAATGGCTCATTAGGTATTTATTCACTTTAACTTAAACAGCTCAGCCATTTGTGGAAAATGAGCCTTTAAAATAGAATTAGTTTTTTTTTTTTTTTTTTACCTAAGTGTAGTGTGTAACCTGAACTGCCACTGAATTTAAATTTCCAAACCTGCCAGCTTAATTTGGCCTTGCTGTCTTCCCTTTTAAAAATGGGTTATAGCTTTGTAATAACTTCTTATGCTGAAGAAATATGCTGATGGTACTTAAACCTGCTTGAATTAAACAGAATGGTTCCTTTAGTTAAAAAACAAACCCACCCCCACTAGATGTGTGGTTAATGTGTTTCGATAACTCATGCTGACAGGTGTCATCTCTACAGGCTAGCTCTAGCCTTTAATCATCAGAAAGCAGAGACTGGAGGGGTCCTAATTAATCTGAATTTTAGCCAGGGTGGTGGGTGGTTCTACTGCACTGTTCAAAATAGCACAAGCCTCAACACACATGGTGCACCTTGGGTTGTGTCCAAAAACGTGAGCCTGCGAGAGAGAGGGGCTGTAAAAGATCACAGAGGATGGGGGGGATGTGATGGTGAGGTGCCTTTGACAGTTCCAGCTAAAGCCTGCACTTTGCATGTTGAACAGCTGTCACACAACAGGCAAACCTAGTCTCCTCTTTTGCTTACTGATCTGGAAGGCTTGACGCAGAGAAAAACGTGGTCGGTGTGCAGGGTTTCACAGCTCTGTGCAGGAGACCGCAGGAGGATGCTGGGCTCACGGTGATGCAGAATGTAAAACTTACACGTTCTTTGCAATAAGACTGCCTTTTCCAGGAAATATGATGCATATGTATACCTTTGTCCTATATAAACTGTATGCTTTTGGTTGTGCGGCGTGCACATTAGGCGGAAATATCGCCAGCGCCATGAATAAAGAACGCCTGCTTTCTAAAACTTCAAGATGAGCCTTAGAGAGTTTTCCACAAGCTGTAGTTTTTGGTATCAATGGCAATCCCTGGCTGAAGAACCAGCATCCTCTCTGTGAAAGGCCGACTGTGGTACAGCAGGCAGGGGCCTGCCGGCTTGTTAAAACTGAACCTAGCGCTACCCAGGAGTGGTTTGGGAGAACAGCTCTGCTGGACACACGCTCCCTCGTGTCTCCCATTCACGCAGATTCTCTCTGCGCACCTTAAAGGTGACTGGGAGTCAGCTCCTTCCGTGCTGTTTGGAGTCTGGTTTTTTTCTTAAAAAAATACAGTTAGTTCAATGAAACTGTACAATAGCCATCGTGTTGAATGGTTTTGTTGCAAATTACTATGCAAGGGGACATGCTCTTGGGCTTAAAGGAAGTTCATTTCTGTAATGTGGATGGCTTTATGCAGCAGTCGCTGATTTTCTCAGAGCGTGCAAATTTTGCGAAAGTATACTCTTGTCCTTCACTGCCCAGTGCTGCCATGCTGGGGGCAATGACAACGTGGGCATGTGGCATACGAAAAAGAGAATTATGTGAAGGACGACATGGAATTTATTGCTGCATGAGGCTTTTTGGTTCATCAGGTTCTCTGTAGGAAAGGTGAGGAAGGCTGGGGAGAGTTCTTGCCCCTCGAGATGCCGGCTCTGGTCGCTTAGTGACGATGACAGGTGAAAATTCTGCTCTAGAGCCAAGCTACGCAATTTTCCATTCTAGTAGGTCTATGGCTTTCAGACACCTGTATCGTTAGTCTCAGGCTTCACAACCTAAGAGAAGTTTTATTTTATGAACGCACAACATAATATCTGGCAATTGCTTTTAAACTGCGATTTTTTTCATGTTTCCTTTGTTTGTTCATTTCCGTTATTTAAAGGGTCTGAACATTTCCATATTTGCTCTATTTTGTTGAAAAAGATGCTATACATTTTGCTGGGGGAGGGTTTGGATTGGTTTGTAAATGGGAAAATATAAGTCTCTTAAAACGCTTAGGAATTAAAACGGTATCTTTAGCATGAATGGACTGTGATGGACTGGGCATGCTTCAGCCTCCTGCAGGCAGGGAGGTGGGGGCTAAGATCCAACATGGGTAGAGTTGTGGTCTGAGTGAGCAGGGGGAAACTGAGGAGGAGGAGGAGGAGGAGGAGGAGGAGGAGGTGTCGTTTGTTCCAGGGTTCAGGGCTAAAGTAGCAGTAAAACAGGGAAGGATTCTGCCTCTTTCAAAGCCATCATTAAGTTAGTTACTTTAATTCACTTAGAGTGGTGCTTAAGGACAATTTGTTCCTGATTCCCCCCTGCCAGCTGAAGCAAACGGCTTGCTTTTCTTTTCCTCCCTTTTTACTTGATGAGACCACAAAAAGGCATGTGAAGTGGGAATGGCCAGAGACAGAAGCTTGCTTACTCATGCCATGTCCCCTTTTCATTATCCCGTGTCTGTTTTCTGCATGCTGAACAGTATCTACAACTTTAATACCCAATTTAAATTGATTTCAAATAAGTGGCACAGGAATGCATAAGCAGTGAACTGAAGAGCAGGGATGGTGGCTTGGTGACCGTTTCCTTTAAGCTCCTATAGCCCGTGCTGCTCTGACGCTACCTCCGTCGATCGGCACCTTTGACAAATGAGTCTATTATGGTCCATACGAAATGTTTCTATGGGTCATTTTTTAAAAAGCAATATATCTACAAAATTACCCCCTGGACAGCTTTTAAGACTGTCCCTCTCCCCCAATAACACGGTTACACTTGGAAAAGGTGCCTCGATGTTTAATTACTGCATGCGACTGGGATGATATCTGTTATCTATACTATTGAAAAGGTAACAGCGATAGCATCGTCAGGACTGTATGATGCACATCAAATGCTGCTCTATCCTCTACTGTACCAGAAAGACTCTACCCATCGCCTCCTATAGTGAATAACGGGGGCACAC
>NW_009260945.1:3356678-3369133 GCF_000687185.1 Egretta garzetta | reverse complement strand
TTCCATCCCAAGAAACATCATTAGGATAATGGTTCTTCTGGGGCAAGAGAGTTACCACTAAATCAACATTACTTCCTAATGAATCACAGTTTTCCGTGGAGCTCTTGAGCTGGGCCTAGCTCTGCTTAATTTAAAGTAGCTGTGTTGACATAATATATTTAGACTTCTGTAATGTGTTTGACTTAGTACTGCACAACATTCTGATTAAAAACAATTATCGCTATACAAAATCGGTGTTGTACATATTAAACGGCTCCCAAACTGTCTCGACAGTAGCTTGT
Organism: Egretta garzetta; assembly: GCF_000687185.1. Taxonomy (NCBI): domain Eukaryota; kingdom Metazoa; phylum Chordata; class Aves; order Pelecaniformes; family Ardeidae; genus Egretta; species Egretta garzetta. The sequence goes on along the minus strand of NW_009260945.1, from coordinate 3,368,852 downwards.
GGAAGGGAGCTCTCAATCAGGAATTGGCACTTGAGGGAAGTTTCCAGTTCCTCTGGGGTCTCGCCCGGATTCACCACCAAAGGTCTGCTGGCGTGGACGAGGCTGATTTCCATAGCATGTTGTGGCTGTGTGGTGGGTGGAAGTCGTCCGACGTCTGCTTTCAAATTATGAGACCCAGTCTCATAATTTAGGCTACACTTCTCCAGTAAGTGCTGCATAATAGAAGTGAATTAGTCTGAAAAGGTGTGGAGGACATCGCATGTACCCAACAGCTTGTGGCCGCTCAGAGTAACGGGGGTAACTGAGGTGGCTGATGCACGACTGTACAGGCAAGTACGATGAGGCAGGTTGTACTGCTTTGCTAATGTTCTGGCCGAGGAACACCCTGCCAGCTTTTGGAAACTGCATTTCTTTTTTTTTAAAGCTTCTGTACAGGGTGTTGGGGTGTGGGTGCTGGCCGTGAGAGCTGCAGGGCCTCTGTGAGGTGAGGCTGGGCTGCCCCGTGCCAGTTCCGGGCGGTTCCGGGCGGTTCTAGGTGGTTCCGGGCGGTTCTAGGCAGTTCCAGGCGGTTCTAGGTGGTTTCGGGTGGCTCTGGGCAGTTCCACAGCTGCCCCACCGCCTGCCACAGCTGAGCCCGTCAGCGGTGTGGCCCCGAGGGAAGCCCGTTTAAGAAAGGGGCAAAACGCTGCCTGGGGGTGAGGGAAAAAGTGTTAGAGAGAGCAGTGTGAACCCCAGGGGCAGAGGAGGTAGAAGAGGAAGAATAAGAAGGGGGGCTGCAGGCGCGGGAGCAGGCATTCCATGCAGCCCCTGGAGGACCCCACACAGGAGCGGGTGGGCAAGTCCTGAGGGAAGCTGCAGCCTGCGGAGGGGACTCACGCCAGAGCGGGGGGAAAGCGTGAGGAGAAAGGAGCCCCAGAGAGGACCCATCAGGTACTGACCATAACCCCCTGTTCCCATCCCCTGTGCTGCTCGGGGAGGGGAAGCAGAGGAGCTGGGAATGAAGGAGTGAAGCTGAGCCTGGGGAAAATGGCGGGAGGTGGGGGGAGCAGTGAGGAGGGATGGTGTGGTTTTAATTTTGTCTTTTTCTCACCATCCAAATCTATTTTAATTGGCAATAAATTAACTTTCCCCAAGTCAAATCTGCTTTGCCTGTGACGGTAATTGGTAAGTGATCTCCCTGTCCTTATCTTGACCCACAAGCTTTTTCATCTTATTGTCTGCCCCCCATCCTGTTGAGGCAAGGGAATAAGAGACCAGCTGGGTGGGCGTCTGGATGCAGCCCAAGGCCGACCCACCACTGCTTCCTTTCTGAAAATGTTCAGAATACACATACAAGAATCTTATGTGGAAAACTCAAGGTAATCAGCATATTAATCTGGTTGAAATGAAGGTTTTGATGTACTTTGATTAAAGCCTATGTGAGAGAACAGCTTGTGTGAGGCACAGCAGATATTTCCTTAGTTTAACAAGCAACGTCAGGATAAGATCCAGTTAACTTTGCTTAAACTATACTGACTTACTCAAATTGAAGATCTGGACCTATAGGTCAGTGGAAAAATAACTGACCTGCATTGACTTTGAGCCAAAATGCAGTAACTTAGCAACTGAAAGCAGGATGAGACCTGGTGGCAGACAACTGGAGCCAGCAGAAATCCAGGTTAGACTTCAGGTGCTAAAATTTCACACAGAAAGTACCCAAACATTGGAATGATTTGCAGAGAGCTATAGAAGAGTTTTCATTATTCCATTTTATTATCTTTCTAAAAAAATCTGTTTTAAGTCCTACCACAAAATATGATCAGGATTCAGGAATTACCAAGTGACACATTTTGACCTGGATTATACTGGAAGTCAAATAGATAAACGTGGTATTCCTTTCTGCTATAAAAATTCCATGAGGCTGAATGAGAACACAGCCTGCAATGATAGCGTTCACTGTCTCAAAGCGCCACAAATGATTAGAAGCAGGGTGGTTTCATGTCGGAGGACAATGCTTTATTACTGTTTGATTTACTTAGTAACATAGGTACATTGAATCAGAGCAGGGGAAACTGCTTTAGAATTAATTTTTTCATTGGCTCAGTTATTTTTGTTTTGTTCTTTCTGGTGACCTTCATCTGAGTGGAAGGGTTCCTATAAGACAGGGATGTGATGATTTTCTTTAACTTATGATTCACCCAAATACAGCACTAGTGAAATGGCAATCTGCCAAGATGACAAAGGAGATTGAAGGGATTTGGCAATAAACTGATGACCTAAATATTAACATAGAATGGATTCTTTCTGCAATTGCCATGAATATGATAACAGCTACTGTTGATTACTAGGTGGCCACTGTTGAGTCACGTTTATGTGCTCAGGTGGGAATTTATACCATTTAATTTTCCCATGTATAAGGTAAATCTGGTCCAATTTAGGTTTATAGGTTCTCTCTACAGTCCAATGGGAAGAATTAAGCCTCTCCAAAGATGATCATCCCATAATCAGGTAAGTTCCTGAGACAGGTGGGCTAACATAACTTCTAGAAATATCTGTATTGCTACATATCATTAGAGGTATTCTAAACAGGCACCTAACTTTTAGATACCAACAGAAAAAATGTTCAGTGCTGGCTTGAACAGCCCTGTCAGAGAGAAACCTCTGGTTGCTCATTCCATGCTGCCCATTTAGTAGTGTCAGCCGTTTGTGGAGCTGTGCCATGAGTTGCTGGGGAACTGTCCTACTCCCTGCTGCAAGGGCATGACGGGAGGGTGGTGAGATGGTGGGGAATAATTAGAGCAAGAAAAAGAAATCTTTGTGCAGTTGTATCCTTGAGCAGCTAAAGCAGGGAGATAAGCATACTTAGGTGCTCACACTGGACCAAATAAATAAGGGGATTTGCAGTTGGAAAACTCAGCATTTGATGCAATCTGTCTAGATCAGCATGGGCAGTGTAGGACAGGGACTAAGATCTGTAGCTGTGATTTAATGAAGACGGTGATCCTTAACTTTCCATTAAGGCTAATTCAGTATTTTTCATGGGCACTTAAATTCACATAAAAAATACATTCTTTGTTATTGTATGGTTTCTGTCACATTAACCCCCGAGTACCCCACCCTCAAAGGTAACGCTGTTGTGTTAACTGTAGCAATCTGACATACCACATCTTCAGTGAATGCATTGCCCTTGGGTACACCAGGGGTTAGTTAAGCAGTATTTCTGGATGTCTGATTGCCATGTTGAGTTAATTAATGGGCTGAATGTGATCTCTATTAATTAGACCACGCTCAAGCCTTGATAAGTTGTATGTCCTTATAGTACAGCATAATAGTTTCACAAATCCGCTACAAACTGTGGTTAGTTACAAGCTCATAATGATTTCGGGATTTAAGGGAAGGAAAAAAAGATATAAACCTTTTTTAAATGGTTGTAAAATGGTTCTAAGAAAAATATTCCATGAAGTGAAAGTAAGGATGCTTTTCTGAAGATGAAATGGTTGGGTGGAAAGAAACATTTTTTCTTTTAGAAAACAGTTTCACAGCTTTCCTCTAACTACGTCATCTGTGGGAGGAACAAGTTTAGGAAGGGAAAAAAGATGGGGGGACACACTGTTTCAGTGGAGAGGAAGAAAGACAGTAACCTATAGTTACTATTTCTTTAAATTTGATAGTCAGCTCTGCTCAGCAGTGTAAACTCCCCTTCCCAAATGCTGTGAGAGCACACCTACCAATTCTCACATCACAGGCTCCCATCATAGAAAACCTGGCTTCATTCCTGCAATTTAGTTTTCATCCTAGTTGTCCTTGGTTTCAACCCCTTTGACTGCTACACTCCTGTGGATGCTCAGAGGCAAAGACATGTGAACATATTTGATAGCAGGGCCGCAGTGCCTACTCTCTTCAGGCAGAAGATCACATAGATTGGTTTGGTACAACAGATACTGGTTCCCTGCCAACTCTAAAGGGTCAAATTCAAGAGTAAATAAGCAAATTAAACAGAGCTAATTGACAACTGCCTGCAGTAGGCAATCAGTGGCTGCCAGGCAATTTGTATGTACAATTCTAATGCACTATTGACACTTTTCTGAAAATGCACCTTCAAAAAAAAAGAACAACTAATTAACTTTTTACTGATAGTGTGTGTTCCTTCATTTTGATGTTCCTGCCATTTGAGCTGTAAAGCAGGATTACCAGTTCAATCTCTGCGTTCGTGCCAGTTTGGCTTTTGGATTTGTACACTCCCACAAAGTCCTTATGATTGGTGTGGGGTCCAAAGAGCAGCTTCCTAGTGAACATTATTACTTATGCTGCGTCTATAGAAACACCCACATTTTTTCTGTCTGTATTGATCCAGACCCTGCAGTTCTTTGCCTCTACTCCGGCACAGCTGCCCTTATGGTCTACAAGAGTTTCGGTTGAGCACGGAGGACTTTGTCTCACTGCGTTCCATAACATTCTTAAAAAATAAGTAACATGTAATACTAAATATAGTAGTTAATATATTTATTATACACAAATATGTCTCATATAAATATTTAATAAAATTAAAATTTGATGAACTATGTGGAACTGTATTTAAATTACAGTTTTGCTCTTTCCTCAGTTATCTGAAGAGCAGAGTCCTTCTGCAACATTAATAATTGTGTGCTTAAACTGATCCACTGCAGCATCATTTGACCTCTTCCAACTGTTCCTCTCCATAGGATAACGGCTTACTGCATGGCAACACCAATGCAATGGTAAGCTCAAATATAAATTAAAAACATTATCAAAGCAGATTAGAGCATATTTGTTCAGTTATTGTCTATCCAAGTCATTTTGCAGGACATGAAAAGCAATCAGCTTCATTTTAGGAGAGCTGCTTCACTTACCAAGCATCTTGATTAAGATAGATACATATGCAACTCTGGCTGTCTTTAAACTGATGGCTGATCATAACTCTTCTAATCTAAGACCTCATTTAAAATTAATACAGGAGATGTTATGGTTGCTGGGGAAAAAGTAGCATGTGCTACCCAGACAAAGCACTTGTCTGGGTAGACAAACAGCTTTCAAAAAGAAAAGGAGGAGAAATCCAGGGAAAAAAAGCAGAAAAAAGGAAGCATAAGAAAAAATCCCCACCTCAGTAGGAGCTGAGATTATTCAATACTTCTTACAACAAAGTGGGAAGAATGTTTCTCAGCACTGTTGGATCAAACCATCTTAAAAGAAGTTCTAGTGCACTGTAAAAGCAAGATAAACTTTTCCATTTCCCTGTAGAAACAAGCAACAGTCTTAGAACACGACACATTTCTCCTGCTTTGACTTCCTTTTCTTAAACTTAACTGGAGTGTAGCCAGTGGCAGGACATATACCTAAGTAAACTACAGGCTCACGAAAGTCAGGTGGTTTCGTTCATAAACCCAGCTTGAACACAGAGATCGCTTATTCTTTCCGGTACCAGATAGGTGGCAACTAACAACAGAGATTTAGTATTCACTTGTACCTTGCAGCACAAGGAAGGAGAGCAAATAAGAGAGGGATGTAAAGTTGAGGGGTTAATTTTGAGGAGGCTGAAAGCAGGTGAGTGAGGTGAAGAGGAGCACACAGCAGCTGCTTTCCTGTAGATGGCTCCATTATACACCAGACTGTCCTGCAGCTCCTGCACCTCTCCCCAGTGAACCTGTGTTTTGTGTCAAGCAAACCTTTTAACACAAAACAGATGCACAGATCTTTGCCTTTTTATTTGGGCACGGGTGTCAAGCGTAGGTGACTTTTTTATTATTACTGGTTTTCCTCCCGATCATAATATGTAATTACGAAACCATAACAACAGGAACTTTCACAGCTAAACCCCAGGATATAGAATAAACCAGCACTTGGTAAGCTGATAGGCTGTGTGAGGACTAATAGCTGATGTAGAGAGTTCTGTTGAATTATTGGTTGTACATCTATTCAGATAAAATTTAACAAGGTCAATTAAAGCCTTTTGTTTAACGCAAGGTTACTTCACAAATGGTATTTCCAATTTCAGAATTTTTGCTGTTTTGTTTCTTGCAAAGAGCACAATATGGGATTGATGAGTCTTGTTATTTTGCCTATAAAGAGAGGTCTTAAATGCTTACAAATGCCTGCCAAGTGCAGCCATTCAGTTCTACACCACAGAACTAGATGAGTTTTTCTCGAGTTATAAAATGCATTAATTTAAGATTATACCCCTGTATGCTGTGGAACATATGTAGGTACAGCACAAAGCTGACAATTTGTCAGGCCCTTCTCCAAGCCTTTTTCATGAAGAATGAGATCCCATTTGGATCAATTACAAGTGACTAGACATTATACAGTCAAAATCATGCCTTTGTTGCTTAACAGGGCAAAATATTGTTGGTATAATTATTTTTGTGCAGTCCTCTTGCCCTGTGGCATCAATCCAAGTGTGAGTCCAACTCTACCTGGCTCTAACCCAAGATGACTCCACATTAGTCCCTCAGGATCCTAATTCTCTCATTCAACTAACTGTGGCCAGTGTCTGTGGTTTTGGTTCAACGTACAATGGTCTGTGCGGGGAAATCCAAACATTGTTCTAGTTGTCAGTGGCCCTCTGCAAAAATTGGTACCAATCTCTTGTACAGTACAAGTTCTTGATAGATTTCCCCTATGTATTTGATACACTTTTAAGTTCTATATCCCTGAATATCTTTATGTGACACTATTTCTTCACTTTGGCCCCTGATGTTTTTGGAGACATTATATCATTCTGATTTTTAACTCCCAATACATCTGTTGCATTACACACAAGCAGCCATGCATGCAAATAAAATCAATTCCCCAAATACCCTTTTTAACTGGGGTACCAGATCCATTTTGAGTAGCGTGTAATTCAGAAGGCAGATGGAGCATATGACATATGAGCAGAGGGTGGGAGAACTGGGTTTGTTTAGCCTGGAGAGGAGACGGCTGAGGGAATTCTAGCCTTCCAATACATAAAGGAGGGTTATAAACAAGTCAGAGCCAATTCTGCTGAGAAGGGCACTACAGAACAGCAAGACACAACAGTTACAAATTTTAACTTGAAAAATTCCAACTGGACGTGAAGAAAAAACTCTTCACAGTGAGGATTTTTGAGCACTGGGACTGGGGCCAAAAGAGCAAAAGGAGAGGTATCAATATTTCCATTTTGGATATTTTCAGGATTTAACTGGACAAAGCCCTTGGCAACCTTATACAACTCCACACCCAACCCTGCTGGGAGCAGGAGCTTGGATTAGATGACCTCCTGAGGTCTCTGCCATAGCATTTCTCCACAATTCTATGAACAACATCTCTCCTGGTTTTTTGGGGTTTTTTTCACCTCGTAAGAAAGTTGTACCTAATAAATTTTTCTAGAAGTTTTGGATGAAGTAATCCAGGACAAACTTCCTTGAATTAGAAGGACTTGAAATTTGTGATGCTGTTTAGATCTTTGGGAGGAAAGAGGAAGAGAGACAAAGTCTAGGTTTGGCTATTAGGTCAGTTCATTTTTCTACAAAGATGTGGATTATAATTATAAAACTTTTCTTTATGCCACAGAAGCAATGATGTTTAACCGTGGTGCTCATTCTTGTGTCCTCATGTTGGACACAGGCTGTTGAGTGTGTTATAGATACCTCCAGTCTAACAAGACTCCACTTCTGCTTCCTGGAATCCTCAAACACTTATCCGTACTTTTATGTCTCTGAAAACTGAATGGAAAACAAGTCTAATGTCTTATGCTGGACTGTACTACTGAGCTGAGGGGGTATAGCTTTCTGTACCAATTGAAGTTTGGTAATGGGTTCTTTCTGTTCCTGTCCTAGCAAGATTAACTCTGGACCCCTCAGATGCTGCAATTTGACACATCAGTCTTTGACTAAAACTAAGGCTAACAGTCCCCTGATTCAGGAACGTGTCCTGTACTTTGGTGTACGCAACAGAACCCACAGTTTCTCTGATGCCTTTAAAAGAGTTGGAGAGAGATGGAGTTGGGCACTGTGGTCATAGATTTATGCTTCTGTATACATCTTTAGAGGGCACGAAGGAGGTACTTTTTACATTTACCTGTAACCCATTGCAGCAACATGGAAGATACTTTCTCTCTTAGACATTACAAACAGATAATCAAGTCCAAGCTTTTCTCAGAAATAACTTGCAAGAAACAGCTCTTCATGCTACATAACATAAACAATTGCTAAAATATGTAGATCAGGAAAACTAATGATGTGTAATACTATAATGTTTTAAATGTCTTAATTTAGTTTATAGGCACTCCAAAAAAAACCTCTTAAGGAGCCAAGCATCAATAATGTGAGCCTGTGCTAGCTGAGTAATTACCTCTCGGTGCTGAATTCTTAAATATTAATTTGCTATATGCTATTCATCATGTGCAACACGGTAATCTGTGAAGGCAAGGTAGAATCAAGGCTCCAAAGTAGAAGGAGAGAGCTTTTTCAGCCAAGGTTCAGAGTTGCCCCTTCTTCAGACTTGCATCTCCCCCACTTCTTGACAGTTGTGCATATGACAGAGTTTCCACTGCCTGTTTTCATGGCAAGTACAAATACTGACATGACATCACTACATACTCTTCACAGCACTGTTGCAGCAACCAGCTTCATGTCATTGTTGGTAGGGAGTAGGTATACACATCGAGGTACTTACAAGTTTACCAATTTGCTCCTAAATTACTGCCGCATTACTTTTATTTCCTTGTGAAGCAGCCAAAGAAATACTCATGAGTTTATTTTTGCCCTTAGCACAGCAGTGCAGTTCCTGTTGTTAGTGGGGTCAGTGACTATCTTTGCAGAACAACTTCTATGCAATCAAATCGGGGTATATTTGCATTGCAAAGTGCAGTATAGTAAAGACACCCAAGCTAAGTTCAAATGAATGAGGTCAGATACTAAAGGCACTTCAGCTGCAGTAGTATACAACAAACCCAACTTACTTACTGTCTCATAGACTGTAAGGAAAAACCCCACGTATTTAACTTTGAGTCCCGAAATGTCATATTTAAAATGGATCTAACATTATATCTCATGCTTTTCTACTAGGAAAACTTCACTTTCGGACTTCAGCTCTTCTTTGTCCTATGAGAGAGGCAATCTGTATCTGAGACAGGTAAACAGAGGGGGAAATTGGTGTATTTCACATGCCCTGAAAATAAATAAAATTGATTGGGAGAGTTTTGTCCTAGGCTGAGCAGGCTGTATTGGTTGGGCAGGCAGTCTTTTAATGCAAAACTACATTCTGCTGCTATGGTTATGGTTATGCTGTAGTCACGGTTATTACGGTTATGTGTGGTTGCTATTGCTAGCTGTAGCAATTACTAGCATAACAGATTTCTGACTTGAGAGGGAGGGAAACCTGAACCCTGATGGAAGTCTCTAGTTCTGCTATTAAGAAGATTGCTACACAAGGTGCCTAATAGACAATGCCAATAAACACTGGCGTGGAAAAAAAATATTCTGCTTTTATTACTTATTTGGTGTAGGATTCTTGTTAACTGATTTCAGCCACTTGGGGCCTCAAGGGTCTAATTTAGGTGGCAAGTCTCCACAGAGCCTGGGAAGTTACAATACTTAGTGGCAGAAATAGGAATAAAAATTGCTCCTTTTTCGTCGTGCTTCTTGTTACAATGCGTTCATTTGATGGGTGAGATCCATCAGGGTGAGTGTTTTCCTTCATTTGGACAACCAAAATTAGGGAGAGAATGCTTGCTCCTTTTGTCTCTTTCATAATGGTTTATCCGGTAATAAAATAAGGGTGATTCCACTGACACTCTCACAGGAGTGCTGTGGAGTGCAGGAATTTTCCCAGGTCCTTCACAAATTTCCTGCAGAGTTTTACGCTGGGTCTATAAGCCAAGGCATAAATCCGTGGGTGGGTATAACATGTTTGCAGCTGTCTGAAAGGCCATGGCTCTCTGATCTTTCTGGGTATTATGAAGTAGAGGGTGTTTTTAATCCTATGAGAGGACAAAATTCTAGGCAAAAAGTAGTGGAAAAAATATCTCCACGTGGGCTCAGTTTTAAGATCTGTAGGCTTTCAGCCAAAATTCAGAACATGTCTGTCCACCTTTGCTTGTGCATTCCCTGTCTGCTCACGCTTCCTATCACAGCCTTCTTCATCCCGAGCCAGTGAGGGTATCCCAAGATCATGTGTGTGTGTGTGTGTGTGTGCTACAAATATGTACTCTTATTAAAGAGTGGCTAGCAGAATCATGTTCTAGTTCATCACTTCCTCAAAGAGCAAAGTCTCCTGGGAATGAAGATTGCAAAATGAGACAGCACATTCAGACCTGAACTTTTGCCAGCTGATCACAGAGACACACGCAATGTGTTCCTTGGGCTGATCCTTCAGGGAAGCATGTTTTGCAGTCCTGTGTCATCCAGTTTGGAAATTGTTTACCTTTTTTAACCCAATTTTTTTAAATGATACTTAATCACACCAAAAAGCTTTCTTTTCCTCAGACAAATTATGTATTTACATACAATTCTCTAATTGCTTACAATATGTTGTCTTCCAAATGTAACACCTGTGTATGGATGCTGCTAATTTAGATGTAACAAGATAAACAATAGAGTTCTACATTTTATAAGCAGGAGAAAAATAATTTAAAAAATATAATTGATTACATCATAGCTGGGATAAAAATAATGATTTTTTCATATTTCATAGCTTCTATAGAAAATGATTTATTTTTCTACTGATTAAGGGCATATTTCTAGGACAATTTTGCTTTGTTATATGACAGAAATGAAAAGAAAAATCATGCCTCCTATTTAAAAATTAGGATATTTTAAAGACATGCAGCTTTATAACAAATAAAAGAGCATATTATTTGGCATATGCAAATCGAGTAGAAAGAACTCTTATTCTGAGAAGTTGGCTACAGCTCAGTGCAGGTGCGGTACCTGTCTGCAGAGTGGCATCTGCACTTCAGAATCCCACTTCAGGCTTTGCAAGGGCACGGTGTAAAGTTGTTGGCTTAGGGCTGGCAGGGTCTTTGCATCCTGCTTCAGTGCTCTTATAGAGGCAGACATCTATGTCTTTGCTGAGTGACGGTATTACGATGATTCCCTCAGCATATGCTTGATTTCTGCGTCTGCCACTGTCACTTTGCATCCTTGAGTCTTTCTTTATAGCTGCCACTGTGCCCACCGGAGCTAAGATGGAACATATTGATTTTCTCTGTCTCTACTTTTTGCTTTCTTTTGCTTTCCCGGCTCTTACTGGAGAGACCTCTCTCCAAAACCTTTTTCTTCCATTTGCGTCCGCCTGCACAGTACAGTGGGGAGTAAATGCTCTTTGACCATGGGGGTTCCAAAGGCAAGGTTAGGTAATTGTTGATAGGTAGCGCTGTGTCTGTCCTCGTGGAAGTTGTGCCGTTCATAGTTGCTGCCTTTACTGACAAAAATGAGTTTCTGTTACATTTAGTTTGCTTGTCTTGTTCTGCTCTGTGCATCATAAACTAAAAGGCCTATTTGGTTGTGGCTGCAAAAATGTTGGTTGAGATGAAGCACGGGGAGATGACCTAGGCTGAGAAAAGCATTTTGAGTTTCACTATGTTTTGAATATTGTCTGAGACCATTCATAGAAAATAACTGTATAGGGATGTTGTGGCATCTTTTTATTCCTACCACTCAATTTCATTTGCTTTTTTTTCTTCCTCCCTAGGACATAGCTTTTCTTTTCTGAAGACCTGAAAGTGCTTCACAAATTACTGTTTTCTCAACCTCATATGTAGTTAAATGTAGTTTGTCTCCTTTTTAAAATTGAGGGAAAATAGGATGCCTCCTTTGTCCACTGTGTCCAGGCAGATGGGTTCTTGCCTCCAAGATTGGTTTTGGTTCATTCAGTGAGTTTCTGAGTTGCAGCAAACCCAGTTCCCTATGGCTCCAGAAATGTTTTTCCTTTTCTCTGTGGCCTGATTGTCTGCTCTTCCCATTCTTGTCATGAGCCACAGGTTCTCGACTCTGCTGCAAATCTCCCACCTACCATCCTTGAAACCCCAAAGAATTTTCAACTGCCCATCAGAATCCAGCTATGTCCATTCCCTCCCATCCCCCATATTTCACCTGAGTTGTTTTTAAAAGAAATGTAACACAACCTGATAACGAAACAAACCCATCACAGAAAGGGTTTTAGCTGGTCTTTGTGGACTCACACGGGAGTCTGAACCAAAACTCAGATCCTGTCCAT
>NW_009260945.1:3338652-3356639 GCF_000687185.1 Egretta garzetta | reverse complement strand
ATGTAAAGATGGCTCTATTAAATTTAGTGCAGTGCCTTTGATGACTGCTGTGACAAAGTGTAGTCAGGCCACACAATGCCATGCTCTCTGATTTCTGTGGCCTGAGAATATTTACAGAATTGTACAAAGCCACTTTGGAAATTTTTTTTTTTTCTGAGGAACATATTTCATTTCATATCTGAGTCTTACTAAATCCTAAATGAGCATATATGGAAGGGCCAGGAGGGGGCTGTGAAACAATAAAGCCTTTTCCTTCATACTTGAAGTCCATTCTGTGCTGTAAGCAAGCAAATAGCTTTGCCACCTGCAGCCGTTTGCAAGCCAAAATGAAATGAGCTGATGTTCTCTAGCCTATTCCAAGCATACAGGTGTCCACTGTATGAAAAGTGTTATTGCCATTGGCATCATTGTTAATAGTGTCAGCAGAGAAACCAAATGGCTCTGTTTGGAAATTGCCCTTTACACTGAACTGGGACATGCTGGCTAGCAGTATGGATGAGCTTTGTCACAAGGCTGTACCTCATTAGCAAGGAAACAGGATTTCAGTCTTTAATGTTTGTAGTCCAACATCAGCACCTAGAATATAATTCAAAGTTCATTAAATCACTGTGGTCTGTTTATTGAATGCAAAGAGCTTTAAATAAGATCTTGAAGTCCTTTTTGAAAAATTACCGAGCTTAAATTACAAGGTAGACCAGACTTCCTCTATCCTTGTCTATCTTCTTGTCTCTGATAGCATTGTTACCCACATTTTCTTAGGATCATAGAATCATAGAATAAATTGGGTTGGAAGGGACCCCTAGAGGTCATCTAGTCCAACCCCCCTGCAGTGAGCAGGGACACCTTTAACCAGATCAGGTTGCTCAGAGCCTTGTCCAGCCTGATCTTGAACATTTCCAAGGATGGGGCATCTACCGCCTCCCTGGGTGACCCGTGCCAGTGTTTCACTGTTTTCATTGTAAAAAATTTCTTCCTTACATCTATTCAGCGGAACCTGTTGGAATGGTGCTGTGGCAAAAATGTAGTGGTGTTGAAACAAAAACTTTCCGTGGAAATATACTTGCTAGTTTTGACAGGAAGGATGTCTTAAATTGAAGGTAGAATTTCATTAGTGTATTAGCTTAGTTGCAAAAAGAAACAAGGCAGCGATCAGGGCACTCCTTTGCCTGCATCGTCCATCCGCCAGGATTCCTCTGACTGGGAAGGCAGGAGTTTACCACGTTGACAGAACACAAAACTTTATTCATCTGTGCTTCATTCATAAGCATATTCACGTACCAAAACAACTGGCCTTGCCTCCCTTTCGTTGTATCCAAGAATCTAAAAACTTTCAAAATTTTGAAACATTTTCAATGGGCAGTGAAACCATTCTCCTCAACACTACTTTGTAATTCCTTCCACTGCCCCAGCCCAGAAATCTTAGACTTTATTGTTACTGTTATTATTTTTTTTGAAACCTAAAGGTAGTTACTGAATTCAGCTCTGAAAGCCAGATGTTTAGAAGTCTTATTCTCATAACTCTTCTGATACTGTTATTAAATCTGGTGAAAGGTGACCATAATTTCAGCTGCCATGTCAAAGTATTGGCTATTTTAGTCGTCTTATTGGCTTCTGAGCAACACTGAAGAGCCAATACAGACTGTGAAAGCAGCATCGGCCGAGAATCCCCTCCACCTGAATCCTGGTCCAGTTCAGAAGTGAGCATGAGAGAACTGGAAAGTAAAGGCTGTGAAACAGCAAGGGAGTCAGCAAAATAAGAAGTCCTGTCTGAAGCAAGAGGGAAAAAATAACAGTGATGTAAATCAAAGCAGATAGGCAGGTGAAAAACACACATTGAGGCAGTCGAGTTAATAGGGACTCAGAAAAATCATGTTATCATTTGGTTGGAAACCCCATCAAATGTACTTGGCAGAAGAAATTTATTTAGATATAACTTCAGAAAATCCCACAAAGGATCCATTCTGACATGTGAATGCCTCGCATTATCTACGAACACACAGGTGGCTTTTGGATGCAACATGCTGCATAACAGATGCCTTTGCCTGTGTCTCAGGAGCCACTCTTTGTGCATTCATTTTCAGCCAAACCACTTTGACAATGCAAAAGATTTGGGAAAGGCTGCTTGGCTCATGCTTGTGTTGTGAAGTGAGCATTTAAAACAGAAAATCTGGATTGTTTTCATTGGTCATTAGAGGATAGTTTAACTAGCTTACTGCTTTTATTCCCATAAAACTACTTAAGATAATTGTGGAGACTGAACCATTGCAAAATAACCCGTGTTTATATGTATGTATATTGACATCACTGTCCAATTTGGTCTTTGGTACAAATTTCATTAGCACAGAATGCATAAACACAAGTCTCAAACAGCAATCAATACTTCACTAATATGCCATAAAGTGCTACATCATACATTTACATAAATGATTAAAACTTCTGCTTTGCTAATGCATGCGAACTTGGTGCAGTGCAGATAACCATGCTGCACTCACGGCATTTATTAGCGCTGTCTTCGGCATTACTAAAGTTCAGAGATAGGGCTCAGGAAACTGCAGCAATACGGAGCCATTAAGTAAGAACTCTTGCCTGCAATGTGAGGGTTCTACTCAAAGAAATGCAGTGGGGTTTTTTCCTTTTAGGGATGACAGTGATTGTGAGAACAAGTCAACCCCTTTGTCAGCTGTATCTGTTTCTGGGGTCTAAGACTGCTAGGGTTTAGTTATTTGCAACAATTCTCTTGGAAGAACAATTCTGTGGTTATTTCCATGATTTAAATATGTAAGGGAAATGATTGTTGTGCTCCTGGCCCACAGATATGTCTGTAACTTAAACTTTCCCATATAAGTTATGGAAATATTGCTGATTATTGTGACTCATGGTCCTATAGTTTGGGTGACATGGGTGGGAATAGATCACATGGGACATTATCAGATCCATGTGCCCAGAACTACAGTCTTTTGCATGTCTTTCAGCAAGATTTGGATTAGCTCCTCACGAGAAAAGGAGTTTATCCATCTGTATGCAGAGTCCCCATCTCCCAAAATTCACAGCATCCCTCTGAAGTATTTGTAAACATTTCAATATTTTCATTGCTATGCTACTGCTTGTCCAGTCTTTTGCAGAAGTACATTCTTATTTCCCGTTTCTGGAGGGATGTTTGCTTATCTTCTTTCAGCTGTCTTGGCCTTCAGGAAATTGAAACAGAAGGGCTAAGACCCCCTGCAAGAGATTTTGTTTCACCGTTCTGTGGTACTCTTTATTGCTGAATGATGAATATCAATTTAATTATACTTGGGAGCGCGGGCTGTGTTTTCTTTTGTTAAGTCAGAAGTGTAGAAATGAGTTTCAGCTACTGTTAAAAAATTGCTACAATACTACTATAAAATACAGAATCTCCACTGTATCTGGCTTGTTCTACAGCCCTTTAAATTGAACTCAATTAGGCTGCATGTCTCCTTTATTGTCAAAGATATAGAACTGCGACAGTCACATGTGGGATGTGGTAATGCATTAAATCAGGAGATTTGTCAATATCTCTAAACTGTGTCCTAAGGTGCCCTTTGCTGAAGCTCCTTTTAAACTAGTGTGAATGACTGCAGGTATTATAAATACATCTTTAGCTATATTTAAGATATTTATTACATAATGGAACCAAGGGTGTGCCGTAAGACAAAGAAGCATTTTGCCACTTTAAGCCTTGTGAGCAGTGTTTGTGTGCATAGATGGATAAATGAGTAGGATCACCATAAAATTTCTTTTAAGGGTGTGCCGTAAGACAAAGAAGCATTTTGCCGCTTTAAGCCTTGTAAGCAGTGTTTGTGTGCATAGAGTAGGATCACCATAAAATTTCTTTAGTGACATGGGTAAGGAACCTTCCTATAGATACATTTTGCTTGAGTTTGGTCTTTCTGCAGAAATATTGTAGATGACATATGCTTCTGGCATAAGCTGGTGCCTTTCCTGAGTTTTCAATGAAGTTTCATCACTTAACATTGGCAGAAAATTTGACCTTGTTTTGGAGAAAACAAACCAAAGCAAAACATGTAAGAATATGATGCAAAATTCCTTTAAGTTCTCAGAAAGTGTCAGTGACATCCATGGGTACTTCATGAAGCACTAAAATTATGCATAATATCTGTATTTGAGTAATTTTGCCTCTATTTATTGCTGGGTCTTTCCCCACCCCCATTAAACTTTACTAAGCAACACTGGTATTGAAGTAATATTTCCTAAAATATGTGCTCTAGCTCACAAAATGTCAGCATACTGTTAAACAAAAAAAAAAAAAAAGAAAAAGAAAATGTATTCATTTTTTCCTGAAGAAGTGAGATGAGATGAAAAGCCCCATTGTCAGACACCTATCAGAGTAGGCAATTAAGAAGCAGCAGTATACTATTCACATTCAGAGCATAATTCAATAAATACATACTGCATATTCACATGCCACAACTAGTAATTACAAACAGATGCAATCAACAGGTCTTTTTCAACATTTTTACAAATCTCATCGAACTGTTAAGAAACCACAAACAGGAGTTAATTCAGAAGTACGCCCCACCACGCACTCTCTGCTCAAATGTGTATGCTTGTAGCACGCCTTACGGACCACTCCCCCCCCCAAGAAATAAATAAATAAATAGAGAAACAGAAATGTGTGGGCAGGAAGGATTTATATAAGGAGAGAATTAAAAATGCATCACGATTTCAATTATAGTACAGTGCCCCAAATGTCAACTTTTAAAACAGACTGGGTCTAGATTCTCAGTCCCCATCACTTCCCATTGTGATGGGTAAACTGCAGCACAGCGGTTGCCTTTAGGGAGGATGTAGTTACTCTGTGATGCCAAGGTGGCAAGTCAGAAGCAGTGCCTGTGGCTGAGCTCCTCTGTAGTCAAAACACCCAGGGGGAGAAAGTGTCAAGGAAGAAGATACACGCAAAAGGAAGTTTCCTCCTTCTTCCTCTTGGGTGTAAAAATGTCATTCAGAAATGCCACATTCTCTTGATGTGTGGGAGTGGCAATGCCTATTCAAACCTAAATGTTATTTTCATACATTTTAACAGCTGTTGAAACACAACTAACACTTGCAGTTCCACCCGCAGTTTTCCTTCTGCACCCTCAGACCAGCATCAAACAAGAAATTGTGATTATAAGACATGTTTGTTTTTCAGAGTGGTGTGGCAGTTTATGTTATAAGAGGCATAATCTAAAACATGGGGGAAGTTCTGGAATGAACACCAAATATTTCTGTGAATAAGCTCAAAGCATTACATTCATTGAGTGTATATACTTCAAAGAGAGGACGTGGTATGAAAATGCCCCTCACAATATCAATGTAGTTATCACTTAATGTTCCAAATACAAAGCAATCGTGTACGCTGTAATGCCATTCTGCTTTCCTGCCTTAAGAAAAGGATGCCATAGCGTTGACTGTCAGCACCATGAGCAGACCTCTCATGGAGAGGGAGAAGTCTCAGATTGCTCATTATAAGGAGAAGGTGAAAGATGTAAGAAGTCCTGGTGACCTTGAGCGGACTGGGAAGGAATGATCTGGAGGGATTCAGGTTTTGTTACACTTTTCCTTCCCAGAGTTCTGAAAGTTTGTAACTTCCTTATTGCTTGCTTGGTTCCAAAAAGAGCAGGGAATTTTCTTCCTGTTTACAACTTAGTTTGCTGCAGAATTGATAAAAAGTTGTAGCTAATAAAAGAGGGGTCTCTGGAACATAGATGGATAGGGCACTAGTAGAGGCATCAGGAGCTCTAACACTGATTTATGGGACAAGTGACTTGGGGCCACATGCAGTAAATAACTTGACCATTGTTCACAATCTTTAAATTATATCCCCAAACAATTCCAGCTGAATACTGTAATCACCCAGCTATGTTTTTTAGTGCTCCCATTTCTGGCTTAATGAATCTTGAATTCCTCCCTGCACAGGGGCCAGCTTTAAGAGGGCAG
This sequence comes from Egretta garzetta, assembly GCF_000687185.1. NCBI lineage: Eukaryota > Metazoa > Chordata > Aves > Pelecaniformes > Ardeidae > Egretta > Egretta garzetta. The sequence goes on along the minus strand of NW_009260945.1, from coordinate 3,350,681 downwards.
TTGCAAGGTAGTATTCATTTTGTGACAGTCTTTCCTCCTCTGAAATCTCCTCTTTCAGATAATTTCCCAGTCTCTAGGATATAACTGTTCTGGGAAAACTCATTGGAATAAATCTCTGTGAGAAATGGCTAGGGGAGACCGCACCAACACAATCAAAGGGATCATTGGTGGACAGCTAATTTCTGCATCTCATCATGGTCAGTTGCAAGTGGGAGCTCTTCCTAGGGCAGAGGCTGGAAGTCTTTCTCGGTAACATGCAAGACCATGTTTATTTTTCTCGAATTATAAGTAAGGATGGTGTTAGAAACTTACAGGGGTCTGGGGCATAATGTATCTCAGAGGGATAAGCTACTACCAATCAAGCGATAAGCAGTATCATCACCCCCTCTGCAAGGCAGAGGATATCTGTTGCCAGGTTTCACCAAGTTAACAAATTTGCTGAATGCTGTGTTTGTAATCATGTGTGTAAGTTGTTCAGTCTGAACTAGGAGCAAGAAATCCATTCCTCTTAAAAAAAAAAGATGATTCTGCACCATATGCTATGAAATGTAATTTTCAGGTACTCAGGGAAATTTTGACTAAAAGCTATATTACCTCTGGGAAAGATGGTCCTAAAGGACATGAAGAGGGAGCGTGAGTATACTTTGTAGTTAGGTACCTATATTCTGACTCAGCTTCATTTTATAATCTTCCATAATTGGATATAGTTTTTCTTCATGTCTTGAATGCTCATTTACCTTTGGAAAGGGGTTTGTGATCAATGGGTAGAACGTGTTTATTAAGCACGAAACATCACTTTATTTAGTTGATGATTGAGCTGAGAGACTCGTACAGGTTTATAGCAGAGCATAAACCAAGGCAAAGAGAAAGAAAAAATCATTTGGTTGAATTACAAACAAAAAGAAGCATGGCTTTGCTGCTGATTTACTCTAGCTGTATGAAATGCGCATAATTTTCATTATCTCTGGTAACAGAGGAAGGACACTTTCTTTATTCACACCCTTAAAATATACCAGTCCCAGAGTCTCCTGTAGCCTTCTTCACCCCACCCATCCCAAAATGCATTCCTTACTGAAACTGTGTAGGGGAATAATTTTCCCGAGAGCAAATTCCCCATAGGATAGAAGGCGGTGATTGCTCACTGTGAGCAGGACCGTTCTGGAGTGTCTGAGGCAGGTGTGATGGCCCTGAATCTCAGAGTTACCCCAGAGCAAACCTGCGCCCATTTGAAAAAAAGAACAGTTAGAGAGTTCTTCAGTCTTCTCCAAAGAGACCATTGCAGGTTTGATACCGATTTCTTTCTGGGAGGTGTTCGCCAGACCAGCTAGAAGGATGAGAGAGTCTCCAAGGTGTTCGTGGTGATGGCACATGGTCTGACTTCGAAATGGAGCACCAAATCAGCTATATAGGAAGTAAAATTCCCACTGATTTGAATTGCTACAGGACAGGTCCCAAAGGCTTTTTATATAATACGTTTCTGAAACAAGCAACAGTCCTGTTCTCCTCACGCTAGCTGTGTGGCCACTGAACCATCAGCCTTTAATTTGCTATAGCTCATCTTTTCTGATCAGATCTGCACATTCATCCAGCACACTGGAGTTTTCTCATTTCACTTTGTTTCCGTAAATGCAGCCAGTCATAAGCTCATAGATTCAGACATACTCTTTTAAGGCACCCCCTACCTATGCTGCTTCTGTATTCAACTAGACACAAGGGTCAGTAGTTTTCCGCACCACCATTTCTTTCTCATCTCTTGCTCTGCTTCTTTGAGCCTGGACGAATTTTTCATTAAGGAGAGCTCAGCAGTAGAAAGAACACATGTGGCAGCAAAAGCAGAATGGCTTTTCCCATTTCCTACTGCCATACGATTTTTTATTTTGAAATCTAAGCTCAACATGTGCCATGCTGTTCTTCAACTCAGTGAATTGGTAACTTGCTTCTCTGTATGTTGTCACTAGCAATCATGAACTGGAGAAAGGCAGTCTTTCCTAGTACTGTTCCTTCCTAGGCAAGGGTAATAGAAGCCTTGCCTTCTAGATGAAAGATTATTCATACCCTTCTACTCAGACAGTCTCATATGGTGATTTTTTTTGGAGAATACAAAAAAAAAAGTTGTAATTTGCACCATCAGGATCCTGTCTAAACACTGCAGTTTATTTCATGCCCTTAAGTCAGAACCGTGTTAATCAAAATACTTGCCATAGAATTTCTAACTGCGATTTACTGGCTAATCTGGTCCCTGAAATGTTCACGTGTGGGTTAAATGAAAGAGCAACAGGCCTTGATTTGCCTTTGCAGATTTTTATTCCTCCCTGTGTAAGGATGGTGAAGGGTACATTCTTAATTAGGGACATTTCTTTCAAGTAATCAAGCGCCTTATTTGCAATCACAGGGTCTGGAGTTTGAAGAGGCTCTACAGGTACGGCCAGATGATCAGAAGCAATTGCATTCACAAGCAATGCTGCCCATCTGCTGAGGGTGGTAGTTTTCAGGTAATGAGTGGTTATGTCTTAAGATGCACTAACTTGGTCTCTTGTGATCACCTATCCACATTCTTACTCTTGTTGGAGGTACAGTGCTGAAGGCTTAATTAAGTCCCAAGTCTCTTAAATATTAGGTAAGGAATTCTGCTTCCTGCTACAGTCTTTCTCCTTCACAGCCCCCAGTGCTGTAGACAGAGAACAAGGCGCCCTTAGTGCAAGTACAACACTGGGTTATGGTAAATGGCCACATTCAAATTCTAGCATAAGAATGAGACACGTCAAGAGGTCATCTACAGCATAGAATTAATAATACTGTGGAAATGCCAGGCTGTACCAGGCTAGGAGGCAGGCCACAGGCAGAGCCTGAAAACCTTAACAGGAAGAATAGTGATTTCAAAGCACCTCTCATGTACTTTGCTTAGCCCTCCTGGAGAATCCCTCCCAGAAGTAGATGCTGCCATGGGAACAGAAAGGAAGAGCCCTTTAATATTCTGTGCATTAAGTAGACTTGCTATCAACATGCTTTTAGGATGGTAGCATTTCTGAGTTTAATGATTAAAGATGCAAAAGTATGCTTTGGTTTTGTACTTCCCAAGGAAAATTAGATCCTCCAGAGATTATGGATAAATGACTAGATATCCCAGAACGTAATTTGAGCAAGTTCCAGACCACTGACCAGAAGAAAATTCAACTCCTGAACACAAAGACATGTTTGCAGCCATGAACACTATCTGACAGGGTAACTAGATTATGTCAGATTTTGCTTACAGGCAACTGAAAGTAAATAAACCTGAAAAATTACTTTACAGTGTATGACTGTAGGTGGTGAAAAATACCACTCATGAAGAATTATGATCCAAGCCAGAATTACCTTTATGTCCCTAATCTCCTTTCAAGGCTTCCTTTTTGTCTTTAAAATAAAAAAAAGATACAACCTTAATATTTCTTACATGTCAGCTCAGACCCCCTTGGGTTAATACATTCCACAGTCTTGTTGTTTACTTCTCATTAAGCTAAATGTTTTATGCAAATCATCTGACATAAAGCCAGACGACCAATCTAGAAAGGCTGTAATTCCATCTGATGAGTTCATTCAACTGAAATCTGTACTTAATTTCCATAATTATAGTACCCTATTCTCATAATGTGAACTGATTGCTGCAAAAACACAAAATAACTAAAATGCATTCAGATTTAAAATATGAAAATGATATGTCCCTTTGGGCACAAGAGTTATATTTTACAAACAGTTTCTCTATTTTCTTTTTTTTCTCCCACAAAAAAATCTCTTTATTTAAGGCTGTGCCAGCCTAATTTAAAGACTATTAAAATGATAAGAACTATTTCTAATGCAGTTTTGTCTTGATAGTAAAAAAATGGAAGAGAAGAAAGGAGGAAGGGAAAAGAAAAGAAAATTGAGGAAAAAAATTACACCAGGACATTAACAATTATATTAATGTATTATACTCAGAAGCCTGAAGATTGCTATCTTCCTTGTCATGCAGCTTAAACTTAGAACAAACTGGCTGTGTTGTTGCTGACAAGTCTAAGTATCTTCTTAATTATAGAATCAGCCAAATTAAGTTACTACCGCACCAATCAGGCTGTAAAAGAGCTAGCGTAGCTACTTTTCACATGGCTTGAAGGAGCTGACAAGGAGCTGAGCTTTGGTTTAGGAAACTCATGCATTTCAAAACTCACACCCAAACATCTTGTTTGGTTGCCCAGAACCAGAAAGATAAGCCGTGCTGCTAGCTTTGAATTGGATTTATTGTGGTATTTGACAGACTCTAGCCTAACAAACAGTGATATCTATTCATCATGTTCCATCCAACAGGTTCCTAAAGTATTCCAAACTTTGAGCTCAGCATAGCTCCCCTAAAAACTCAAGTCGCTGAGTAACCAGAAGGCTTTTTATGTTTTTCTGCCTGGTTCTGTAACCACAGTCGTCTTACTGAGAACAACAGTTACAAAAAAGTTGTACTGTAAAAAGTGGAGCAATACTCAGAAAACCTGGTTAAAAGGGCAGGATGCAGAAGAGGCATTTAAAGAGGTTGCTGGGCACTAACCAGATGGTGTTACCACCCCCTGTTGGTGCACAGCCATTAGTGATCCATGAACAGCCTGCAAAATGAAACTTGTGGCTGTTACCCATAGAGTAAGAGCAAACTAATCACTCCATCTCGCACATGCTGTGTAGAAAGGTACTCCGATATTCAGAAATGTATGCTTCTGTTCAGTACAAAGCAACTTATTGTCTTTCTGTCTCCTGCATAGAATAAAAGCATTTTTTCCTTGGATTACTCAGAAAGATAGTGGCTATTTTCGGTAAAAGTCACTGACACTCTCAGGTTCTGCCAGTTACCCATGGACTGCGTGGTCTTCCTTCTCCAGTGTCAACTGGGGGTCCCTGAGTATATCATGATTTGTGACTACCCATTTGTCTGTCATCTAGGATTTGTGTTACCAAATAAATTTTTTTTTAATGTAGGTACACATCCTTGACTGGTAATCTCTCATTAGGAAGAAATGCCATAGCGATTCAGATCTACTAATGATAATTGTAATACTTGGCTTTGAAACCCAGCCTCCTTCTCTGTGGGGGAAAAGTGGAAATTGCAGCAGTTTTATTTCTATTATACTTTTAATCAGTCTTGTCTCAGATATTTCTTGTTCATCTAAACTTCTTTTGTGTGCGGTAGCTGGTTTTAGGATTTGCTTGAACTCTGTGTGCTCTTAATTTGCAAGGAGCTGAAAAATGTAGTTCAGTTTTTTGAAATCTTCCAGAGGCTTGAGTGTGTAGCAGACAGTTATATATGATGGATGGTGAAACCAGTTAAATATGCCACACCGCTGTGAGTCTGTGCAATAATATTGCTGCAGGAATTCTATAGAATGCAGATAATTTTGCTATTACCATGATGACCTTTCTGGGGGAAAAAAAAAAAAAGAGAGCAGAATCACATTATAGCTTTCTAATAAAAATAAGAAATAATCCTGTTAAATTCAAGCTCATCCAGCTAAATCACTTTAGCTTTCTCATATCCCTAGTTTAAATATCCTCAGCTGCCTTTCTTGAAATGAGAAACACTGGCAGATAAACAGCAACAGCCATTGCTATGTGGGGAGATGGATGGCAGCCCATCTGTCATCCTTGCCCGATAATGTTGAAATATGCACACTTACATCCTTTGGTCAGAGAGGAGTTCATAGGACACATGCATTTGGGAAGTGATTAAAGAACTGGGGCAAAGACAGTACTTCTGTGAAGTTGCCTGAACCTCCATTTAATGATTTGTTCTAAGAAGATATGTGTACTTCAACACAGCTCCTTGCTGGGATACTTGCTGGTTATGCTTCAGAAGGAACAGCGTTGCTTACTTAATTGGCAGCATCACTTTCTGGAGCAACTGGTTATTCTGGAAGAACGAATTCTCACTTATTCAATTAGTTTAATGGACTGGAAGTGTCTAAACCCAAATGCTCACTCCAGCTAACTGAAAAGCTTTCTGTAGTGAATACAAAGGTTCTTCATAGCCTTACGGATTATTAAGTTTATACTTTTTAATCAGAACTCAGAAGAAAATATTGTTCCATAAGCCAACTTCTGTGCATTTTACAGTTGAGAGAAGTCCCTTTAAGAAACTAAATTGCATTTTATTTGTATGCGGGAAAGGCTAATGAAGCCAATTTGAAAAGGATGTCATTTGTTCTGAAAAGTGTCGGCCATTGTAGATTCCTTCATCTATTGGAGAGAATGACCTAATTTTACACAAGATGAGCCTAGCTCTGGATCTAGCAGTTTGGATTTGTATGCACTGAATGAATCTGCTTTTGCTGGTCTTATTTGCATGAAGCAATTTGGATGCAGTTTGGTCATAAAAAGACTCTTGTCTGTATTTCACTGGAGTTTTCTAAGTGGCAAAGCATAGTAATTACTTAATGAGGAATATAAGAATATTTTTTTCAGTGTCTATGGCTCCCTGGAATTTACCTTGAATTGATCTCAGTATGTTACTGCAACAGTGTTCACCAAATACATATTTTGCTTATTTCTCTCCTCCCTTCCTATTCCTGCCACTCAAAATTACATTAAAACAGATGGGTTGGTTTTCTATTACATGAAATTTCCATGGGTTGCAGCACTGATTTGCTTACCAGTTGAGCAGACTTAACAATGAATAGTATTTTTATTCTGGTTATAAGTACTACCACTTTAATTTACTACACAAATATCACCGCTTTTATTTTTATCTTGATTTCTCCTTTAATGAGATACCTGTGTGCGTCACAGAACTTGTTGTTTTGTGCATCGGAGGAATGGAGTAAACTAACCTGCTGTGAGCACTCTATTGCCATTGCTATTCTCCCTCCAGTATCTTGTAGCTTGTTTACAGCTAGCTTCTCTCTCCATACACTGTTCTGCAGGCTGTAACACAGGCACACCCAAGATTGTTTTCCTATGACAATTTCTCAGTATATTGATAAAAAATCTAGAGGATAAAAGCATTGTAGCTGCAGATGGCTGTTGCTGGAAATACCTTTTCCATGTTCAGCCAATTTACAAAGTGCCCAGTTAAAGTAATATCCAACAATTAATAACAGAAAATGTGGTTCTTAAGGCTTAGCTGCAGATCTTCTAAATAGCAGACCTTGGGAGTGGAGGGAGTCGAATAGTCATCAAGAAAATGACTCAGAAAAAGGTTCTCAGAGTGACTGTTCACTGCCTTCAAGACAGCAGTTCCCTAAGCGGAGCCTTCCCACTGAGGATGCTTTGAGCTATTCTCAACCCAGTGTTAACCTACGATGATAAAAGACCCAAACTCAACTGGCTTATGGAGACGTGCAAGCAAGTTACTTCATTTTCTTGGCCTCAATTCAGGAAGGCAGTTAAGCATGTGCTTCTGCCTCATTGGAGTCCAATGGTGCTTTAAACCCATCCCTTAAAAAGGAGTTTTAATGTTGTTTGCACCAGGTGGAACGAAAATAGTTAGGATGAAATAAGCAACTAAAGAGAGACTTGAGGGATAGCAGGGGAACACTATATATAGAGAAAACGTTTAGTATGAAAATAAGTATTTATGAACATGTACAAATATTATTGCATTGTACATGAAGCACCTCTGGTAACAGCTTAATATTTTTCCAGGCTAAAGGGAGATTCAATAGTAGAATCTTCCCTTTGCTAGAAGATCTTTCTGTGAGAAGAGGATAAGGGTGCAGAAGCAGCAGAATATAGGGCTGCCTCTGGGGAAAGAAAAGGAATTAAATTGAGGGGTGTGGGTGGAAATCTGCTTTGCAGACTCACACCAATTTCACAGACCCCCAAAATAATTGAAGTGATTCAGGGAAGCTTGAACTATTGGATAGATTTACTCACTTGGTCTAAAAGTTTTCATTGAAAATATACTCCCTGAATCCTGGATGAATAATTGGAGTTCACGTACTGGCTACTAATTGAATGGCTAATCAAAATCTATTACTGCAGCTCCTACTAACAAAAAATATGTTCTGGAGTGTGATTCAACTCAAATTATCTACCATATGTATAGATTCAGCCCTCCTAATCTTCAGAGAAACAATTGTGCAGAGCAACTATTGACACATCATGTATATGTCAAGTTGCCATCTCCATTGCTCTGATTTTTTGCATTCCATTTGAAAAATGAACTTGATTTTAATTTGTCTCTAAACCTCATACCTTAATCCATGCATGTTTACTTTACAAAGAAGCTGTCTAATTAGTAGACTTCTAATTAAGTTCATATACAAAATGGTTATATTAGGTCAACATTTCAAGCAATAGGTTCTTTGGAGCTCCCAGAATTGCTTGTGGCCCTGAGTGACATCCCCATTTGCATGAAGTGCACAGTGTTTTAAAGTACTGACTAAGTTCATGTGCTTTTGCTTAATAGATTTAATAACAAATTTTGCATTGCTCTTACAAGTTTAGCCTGAAGAAGCATGATGAGGTTAAGCTGCCCAAGATCCTTGGGATGTTTATGAGACATCAAGATCATCACTAGGGTCTTGATCTGGCTGTAAATTCACTGACAAAACTAATGCCATGGACATGATTTTGCAAGCTTATGTAGGTGAAATCAAATATCTGCCCACAAGTCACAATCATGGACACTCTGTTACTAGCTCAAGAATAAAATTAGAATTAGTAATTATCTTATTTTTATACTGCTTGTACAGCACAGAGAGTGGTACCCTGAGTGGTACATTTGCTCAGTAGAGCATAGCACCAAGGGGATATGGTAGAGTAGGTCTTGAAAAAGCACTGTTGACACATGCTTATGGTGCATCCTTGTGTTAATACCTAATCCCGCCTATTCACCCTGCTTGAGTGAAATACCTTGCTAGCAGTTTCCTAGTGTCAGAATTTACTCAGTCTCCTGGAGCTGTACATTATGCTGTGTTGTGCAGAGTAAAGAAATAAATTCATTATCTACTTAGTCTCAGTGTTGACAGTATGGCCATACATAGTGAGAGCTGAATTTGGTTGTTAATTCTGCATATGCAATTAGTTTCTCTTCCAAGTATATGTCCAGTTTCTCCTTGAGTCCCTGTAAATTTCTGGCATCTGTAGCATCCTTTTGCAGAGTTTCCCAAACCTGCTACCCCTTGCAGTGGTAGGAATTATTTCCTTTCAGTAGTTTTGGGCATGCCCCCCTTACTTCACTTGATGCCCCTACTCTTGCATGAATGAGATATAGTGAACAGTTAGTAAAAAGTTACTCCCTCTCCATCCTTTCAGAATTTTGTACACTTCTATCATATCCTACCAAATGATTCTTTTCCTAGGTTGAATAGTCCCAATTTACTCTATTATTGCTTTTATGGAGAGTTATTGCACAGCTTAGTTTCCACTTTCTGAATATTTTCCAATTCTAATGTATTGCTTTTGAGATGAGAGAACCAGCCCTACACACAGTTTTCAAGGTCTTTTTATAGTGCCTCTTTATATGGCGCATATGATTGTGTCCTCCCTTTCCTCCAGGCCTGAGATGTTCAGGTCTCTTAGATGTCCCCTTCAAGGGCATTTAGACTAGCTTTGGAAGAGTCTGGCATTATTATGTAATCACTTTTGCTTCCTCCTTTTTTTCTTTGATTTTTATAGGCATTTCAGGAATATTCGAGAGATATGGTTATGTCTCTTTAAAGAATTTGCCTGTATGATTTTTGTGATGTGTACCCTTTAACAGATAACTGTATCTACAGGAACCATAAAACAATCACTTGTCCACCATGCAGAGAAGCCAGCAATTCACTTTGTGAATTGCTAAGGAGCACAGTTACTTGTAACTCAGCTGTGTCTCTGGGGCTTTTCCTATTATTTTTATTCACTGAAGAGCAAAAAAAATAATGAAAATACAGAATTTGAAACTTATTTTGTTATTAGCCTGAATCTTGGAGCTCCTTATCCTACTAGTCAGACCTTGTCATGGATGCAGTCCAATGCCATCTAAATTCCAGCTCATCTAAATTTGCAACCCCATCAATGGCAGAAGCATTGTGAGAACATCACTTTCATTTTAATTGGTAGTTTCTGGAGATTTGGCTGCCTGTAGGGGCCAGCAGTTTGCCCCAAAAGGTAAAACAAAAGTGTATTACCCACTTTTCAGGAGTACCCTCCAGATTACCTTTGTTATGGTTCTCAGTGATGCTTCATTCACTTTTTGTGAAAGCATGTTCATCTGTGAGACTGTAACAAGCAGGTTATTAGAAGCCAGGAATATTGTACTTTGATTCTTTGGAGAGATGACAAGCTCTCTGCATCATCGGAATGACTTGAGCAATCAAGCTCAGCAGGAGCTTATTTTCTAGTTCTAGTCCATTTATATTCCATACAATATTTCACTGTACTTTCACTAAAGGCATATGTTCACTTTCATATATATTTTATATGGACTTTACATTGTGGCTTCTTAGATGAGAGTCTTCACATGAGATCATGCGTATACTACCAACATACAAATAAATGATACATGTTCTATTAATGCTCATTTTTCTTCCATTGCCTGTCACGTATGAATCGAGACACCAAAAATATATATTAAATGGCTTGCAGTGGTGCTTAGGATATTCTCACTTTTCTGATATGTTACATATTTCTATTTATTGGACTAGAATGAAGATTAAAATTGGAAAAGACATTTTCATAGTTTTTCTACTTGGGAAGAGAAATCAAACAGAATGAACTGATTACTGCATCAATGGACACATAGATTTAGTGTTAGCTTGTAGGAGAGAGACAGTGATTGGAATGAGAAATGATTTTGGTTGGTAGCTTACATTTACGATGGATTATAAAATACAATGATTTACTTTTTAATGCAGGGGGAAGAACTGTGGCATTCTTAAGCTTTGATTCAGGGAGGGAATGAAATATTCACACAATTTTCAGCACACAAGTGGCCCATGTTATTCTAATAAAAATCCTCATACGTTGTAAGTCAGGCACCAGCCTTAGTTGTAGGTAAGCCTTTGTAGTAACCATGGTATCATTGACTTTTTAATAGCAGCCACTGGAGTAAGGATGATCAGGAATTAAAGATGCTAAAGTGAATCATCTGTTGAATGACTGGGTAATTAAGTACCCCTTTTCTGAACATAACCTTCTAGAGGGCTTTGAAACGTTAGAAGAACTTGCTGTAAAAGATGAATAGCAGAAGGGGCTTGGAGTTGTGATGAGCAGCCTGTAGTTCTCCCTGTAAGCACATGTGAAAATCTTGTTTTTCCAGTGCTTAGGTGTAAAAAAAAAAAAAGTGGCAGATACCCCTAGATTCCAGGTCAACATTTCCTCCCAGAGTGATACTCTCATACAGGTAATTGTGGCCATCTATGAAATGTGATGAGCACAGAATGACTATTTCTTCCCAGTAAATGCATTTCAGGATGTTAATTAGAATTCATTAGTGAAATGCAGCTATACTGCAAAATATATATCCTCTCAGTGCGCATTATGGGGTTTGGATCAAGAACATTGAGGAAAATGGCATGATTTTGATGCCTGACTGTTCTGTGTACTGGACTGAAGGCTGGTAGAATACTTTTCATTTACCTCTCCCACGTTCCCTCTTGAATACTTATTTAAGTTCTGAAAAGAACCTTCATCAAAACTGAGTTCGGTCCTTTTTCAGACTTCATTTCTTGTGAATCTTCCACCAAGCAATTTTAATCAAAAGAGCCAACCTAAGAGTAATTTTAACAGAAGGCACATTTGTAACTGTCGGTGTTCATTCCAGAAACCTTGATCTAAATGTTAAATTTTGGGAAACACAAATATAGAACAAATTCTATGTATGCAGCTGAAACAATTTATATTCTTAATACTGAATATTTGTAAATGAGCACCCAGCCAATAACCATTCGAGTAAATTTATTGGCACTAAAATAACGTCAGAAATTTATGAGCTGTTAATGTACAATTCAGCAGAAAGAGGTGAAATAACTTACAACTGTAGCTTGAATTTTCTGCACCAAGACATTCTTGCTCCCTCTCCCCCTATATCTCCCTTTCCCCCCCCCCCAACACCT
>NW_009260945.1:3291643-3338454 GCF_000687185.1 Egretta garzetta | reverse complement strand
CCCCCCATATCTCTCTTCCTCAGTAGCAAAAGGATGAATCCTTTCTGGAGAGATTTTCTCAATGCCAGGGTGCTGAATATGTGTGATAATATGCTGAGACATTACTAATAAGAAACCAAGCTAACTCCTTAGATCTGATTCCTTAGTGTTGCAACCAATTTTGGTTGTGTGTCTGGTGTAAAATAGCTCATTTTCACCCTCTCCCTCTAGAGATGAGTTAAATTATCATGGGAGGGGAAATCCAACTCGGAAAGGGCTTCCTCCAGGGAGATATTTCAGTGAATGTTTGCCACTTCATTTTCAACACCAACCGTGGCTTAGAGACAGAGGACTGTGGTTAAACCTCTCCTTCAGGCCGGTTGCCCAGATGGGCTCCAGATAGCGTGCAGCCAGCGTGGCGCTGGCAGACTTAAAACCAGCCAAAGTTCAGGGAATTTCAAACACAACTTAAAGCCACCTTTACTCAACACCTCCTCTGCTGCAGCATGTTTTTCTCAGCAACAGCTGAGGACCATGTTTCTTCATTAAGTTACCTTCAATAAGAGACATTTTGATCTAAATTGATTGTCCTCAGTTCCCAAAGCAGTCCTTGAAATAAATGCCCTCCTCATGCATTCATTCTTGGTTGGCAACACCCACGCAAGACCTAACAGCACTCGTCTCCTATTCATCTGCTCTGTGGCATGGCACTGTGGATCTAATCCAAATGCACTGCCGTAATTGTTTTTGGAAATAAGCTTGTACAATAGTTACATAAATAGGAAAAAATGCATTTCTAAGATGGGTAAAAATGCTGTAGATATAAAATGCATTTCCTTCCTGTAATGCCAATTCAGTAAGAAAACAGTCTTCTGACATATTCGATTGTACTGGATGCAGTATAATGCAGCCCTATACACTGCAGTCCTCATGCACCTACATCCTTTTCCCTGACCTCATTATTTGGATGACAGCACTCTAGAATTAAATTTTGAGCCCTATAGAAATAGACTATGCTCCTTACAGTGAGCATTCCTTTCCAGTAGAATTGTTGAACACCTTTTCTCTCTTTTTTTGTGCAGCAGTAGCTACGATCAGTCTATTCACATCTGTTCATCCAATGGCCCTAATTTAAAAAGACCCATCTCCTTGTCAGTAGATAGTATTCCCCTTAAATACTCAAGTCTTTTAAAAGAATAACTGTGTCAATGAGGACCATAAAATAAACTGGTGTTAAATGCAATGTGGAATCTAGTGGCTTTATTGTAAGCTGCAGGGTAAGGTCAATCGCAGATGAGTGGATTAGTCACACCAAGGTACAAGCAAACCTATATATTTTCTTACATTTCTATAAAAAGCATGCATAAATCAATTTTTTAATACTTCCCTTTTTCCCCAAAGGGTAAAGATAGATGTCGTTCAGCCCTGAGCTCATTTTTGGATGTTCTACTTTCCCTATTCATTAGCACAAATCGAAAAGCAAATCAACTGTGAGTGGAGAAAAGCTATTGTGCCGCCTTGAAGGAAGCAAGCTAAAGAAAGAAATGAACGGGACCTATGATAGTCTCCTCTTGGACTCAAGTGCCTAAGAGCAAGGTTTGAACAGCTTTTGCAGGGAGAAGGATTCTTGTCTCCCCAAACTTTAGCCCTGCCACTCAGCCAAAAAGAGAGCATCTGAGAGCAGTTAACATTTAACACAGCAGCAGGAGTGGAAGCTAGGTTATTATAGCAGACAAAAAAATCTTTAATAGGAAAACAAGACTTTTCTGAGAGGAGAAGGTTGCAGAAGACCTTGCATAAGGTCTAAAGGTGAGGAAGAAGATGCAGCATTTGATGCTTATGTCAAAATAGGTGTTTTCTTTGGTTGAAAATTTTATTCTTGGAACAATATGGCATGATGGCACTAAACCAACCCACTTGTTACATACTCCGCTTTCAAATACAGATATTGCAGGTATTTTAAAAGTACATGGAAGCTGACATAGCCTTGGACACTGACATGCCACAGGAAGTCATGAGGAAAAGCTACCTGGTTTTGACTGATTTGCAGGGCATTTGCAGAGGATGCCATGTAATATTGAGAACACAGATGCCAATCCCAGTGTAGGGTGACTGCCTTTCTTCCTCCTAACTGGTCTATGGAAACAGAAGAGGCATCCAAAATACTCAGGTATAACCCAGGAGGTTTTGGCTGCTAGAGCAGTGTCCACCATCTAAAGGAACCTATGTTTACAACCTTTGGAAAAAAGATGGTAGGCTGGTTGGATGTACCTTGTAGGTTAGATCTGCCCTATGACTGCGCCTGGCCTATGTTTATCTAAATTTTCCATCTCTAGTATGAAAGATCATGGATTTCTCCCATGCTGCTTTTGCTGAGGAGTGTTTTACTAAAACACCTTCTGTAAAGACACATCCAGACTGAATCAGAAGGAAAATATTTTAATTTTTTGGGGCCTCTATTCCATTCCCTTATCTTCCTGTCTTTTACTCCACCAGATTAAACAACTACAGGACATGGCATTTTTATCTTCTTCTTCATCCTCAAGACACCTTTTTTCTTTTTCATGATAAGCTAAATGGAGTGAGCTTTTAAGCACCTTATTGTAAAGCATCTATTTGAATGCACGAATTTCTTTATCAGACTCTTGAGTGTTCGCTGAGGAGATAAAAATCACATTTCTGTTTCTACTCACATTGCCGCTGTTTATATAAAGATTTCATTAGTTCTTTTTGGTACAGCGTCATCCTGGAAACTCATCCATTCAGCTCCATATCCACTCTGAGCAGCAAATCTTTTTGGAGTAATTTCTTTCCAGGCTATAAATCCTTTGTGTGATAGGCATGGCCAGCATTCCTTGTGTTTAGCTATGTCCAATTGCATTAGCCTGTGTATAAGTGTCCTGTGCTTGAATTCCCCCAAATTACCAAGAAGTTCTGTTCAGGTTTCTTACTAATTTTTCTCTCAAGCAATAGCTACAGCAGCCACCAATTTTCTCAATAGTGTTTTTATATTTAATTATGGATCACTGATTAAAAGATTGAATTCTAGTAGACAGTGATGCACTAAAATTCCATTTTTCCATGACAACTTTCCTTGAAAATAAGTTTGTAAAATCTGCCATATGGCTGGTTATTAATCCACTTAATGTTTATCTTAAGAAGGTACAATACTAAATTTAAACAGAATATTGTGCATTACAATACTCTAACATTACATTTATAGGAATTCAAGTGTGTTACCTCTACAAACTGCACTTGTAATTTTACCAAGATATGAAATTAGGTTAGTCTGGCAAAACTTTCTTCCACAGAACCATGGTAGCTCACAGTCCCTTTTAATTCTTTATCAGACAAGTTCCTTTTCAAATTTTTGATGATAAGCTAACAAGCTTTTGCTGAGCCATTTCACTTGGTCTTCCTGAATGCTGTCTCGACATATGCACTCTTACACATTTCCAAAGTTTTTCAGTGGTTTACTTGAGTAGTCTAGGTATCTCCTAAACCTGTTCTCACTGAACTCTTGAAAGATATCTGTTCTTTCTGATCTTTGATTTTCTGATAGACTTTATTGAACATGCCCTTGGAAAGTATTTAATAATCCTTATGACTGGAAGGCACTTCCGTGTTTCTTTCACTACAGCATAGAAAGACTTATAAAAATAGAATGTAGGTAGAAAGCCAGTCACTTGCTGTTGAGCCCTCCTTGCGCTTGGGGGTTTTGTTTTCCTTCTTCTCCCTGACCAACTAAAATACAAATATAAGAATTTGTTTTGCTGAAAGAACCCTTCTGTCTCTCAGGATTTCTTCCTGCTTCTAAAATTCCACTATACTTGGTTTGGAAAGACTTTGGGGTATGCTAATTTCAGTAAATTCAGTATATATGTACTGTTTGAGCTGAAGTCAGCTGGGCACTGGGAATTTAAAAGAGGAGCCACAGGAACAAAGCAGTTTGGGAAGGAGAAAAAAAAAGATCTCCTTTGAAAAGCAGAGAGTTCTTTTCCTGGTTTTCCCTGGATACATTTAATAGGAGGAAAAAGACTCTTGCAGTGACACCTAATTGCTTTTGTTCCTGTATATTCCCTCTGCAAAACATTAAAAGTTGCAGATCTTTTTCTGGATTTGAGGACAGTTGTGAATCACTTTTCTCTGGCAAAAAGACAAAGGATCACAGCTACATATGAATATATTTTCTGTATTTCCTGGCACAGTATTTTTTCTTATTTCTGGGCGTACACTCATTTCATACATCATGTTACCTCCATCACCTGTAGGACTTGCACCACTGGGTCAAAAAATGCCCCATATTGGCTGGTCACCCTTCAGGTGACAAGATGTGGCAGAAGGTGGACTTGCCAGGTGCAATAGTAATCTCATTTGAGCAAATTGATAAGCAAATACTCACAGATCCCCTGATAACAGGGTGCATTCTTCCTAAACTTGAATACGATCTTGTTATTAAAGTCTTTACACCTCGGTCTACATGACAAGTTTTTCAAGCTTTAATATTGGTCTAGAATTGAAAAGAAAACAATGTTTACTTTCTAATTGCCCTACTTATTTTTAGTTTGATCTCATTTATTTAGCATTAAAATGAAATATTTCCAAAGCAACTGCTCCATAAACCAAAGTGACAGCACTTAACATTGCTCCAGCACATATGTCTGTCACTCAAATAGACAGCCGTCTGTAAACACATATAAGCAACTTCATTCTTCCATCAGAAGCCTTGCTGTTCCCAAGTCAAAACAGAAACATGAGTAGAATATAATTGTTTTGAGAACTTGTTCCACAGTTTCTGTGCTGCAATACTGGCCTAATTTCACTGGGGAAGAATAGAAGTTTTATGGAGCTGGGAAAACCAGTGTTCAAAAATTACTTATAATTTATATGTGCCAAATGGTACTTCTGGCACCTTAATTATTCCTTGTTTCATTATCCCTGGATTCATGATAGCAGACTGATTCATAGCTTTCACTTTTTCTCACTCTAAGATAATACAGGGAGAGGCAAAGCAGCTGCTGTTTTCAGCAATATCTGTCACGGGGAGAGTCCTGAGTAGTGCCTAGGGGAGTCCTTTGAAGAAGGTCTATATGATGTGCTGGTCTCTTTGAGGAGCTGTGGAATACTTTGAAAGTTAGTTTAATGATGCTCACTATTTTGTGGGAATGAATTACCTGAAATTCAGCAGTGATAATAACTATATTCATAATCATGTCATTCTGCAATAAGTCTCAGAAAATGGACTGCACGCAAAAGGCAACGCATACAGGAGCGCTCTCCCAAAGGCAAGCAAACAAAACACACAGGAACATCACTTGTACAAGCCATTGCTTTTTTTTCTTGTAGTGAGTGAGCATCATCCATGTGGGCTCAGAGTTCCGCTCTGGCTTGTAATCATATTCTGCATACAGAGACTCCCTACAGTTATGTATTTGGGAGGAGAGGGACACAGCATTGCAATCACAAATTCATCAGCCTGATGTGATCTCTGTCCCATTTTTCTGAAGTGTCAGTGCTTTATGAGTTAAGTTGCAAGGTTTGATTTGAAAAACCAGAGCCTGTGGTAGACACAACCACTGTGTGCACAGTAGGAATGGGAGCAAGACACGATCTCAGTGTGTGGGTCCTTCATGGTGCCAAGGTGCTTGCATCACGTCTTCCACTTGCATTGCTCCAGGAACTCTGAAGATAGTTCATTAGGCTGGAATGATTGTGCTTTGGGAAAAAGAAAAAAATGTTCATTTTGAAATTCAGAGTCAGTGAACAACTTTGTCCACCAAATTCTGTAACAGTTGAACAAGATGTGTTAGGTATGCTCGAGGAACAGTGAAGTGTGTGGTTCTTCAGATCCTCATGGCCTTGCCCAGCCTCTGCACATATTAGTCTGCTGTGCTGCTTTGTAGGTAGATGAGTGAGAGTTTTCTGGAGGCTGATTATATTTCTGTGGCACTATATAAAAAATTCCACTCATGGCTGTCATAACTCAGCTCAATTTAAACCGAATAACACCTAACTATAGAGAGAGTGGCATACTGTACTTAACCAGATCTGGCATTGCATGATGGTGTTTGTAATGAATGCCCCTTTTCCTTCATCGCTCACTCCTAAATTCTTTCCTTCTCTAAACATTCTTTTTATTTGCAAAATTGAGTTGAAATGTCAGTGCTTCATGCTGACATGCTTCAGTTTCTGATGGATTCATTTCTTCTGTGCTTCTCTGTGTTTCTTTTCATTTGTTCTATATAAGAAAAAAGTAATAACTAAATTAGATTTCCAGGGTTAACAACTTGTGTGTAATTTATATTTTGAAGGACCTTACATAGTGCTAAATGTGAATAACTCTTCGGGCTGTTTGAAAAGGCTCTCTCATATAGCTTTTTATGATTGTTTCCTTTGGTTGTTGTTGTGATTTCTTTGGCAATTACTTTATATTTGTTTTTGAAAAAAGCATATTAACAAAATCTACTAATTTTTGCTGAGTACTTTCACTTTCCTGTTAATAAAACATATTCCCTCTTCTTAAAAGGAACCTAAAAACTAGTTAGAATAATGAGAAACAAGAAAAAGTAATTTTTTAGAAAGAAATTCTTAACTTCCTTACAGCATAGGCATAGCTATGCAGTCTCATTTCTATAATGGCCCTTGAAACCGTTCAATGAAAGGTGCTCTAATAGGGCAAATTATAAAGAAGCTGCTATTTGCAAGGCCATATTGACAACAAGTATTAATTCACTGTGTGAAGAGTTGGGACCTCAGTAAAATGAGATGAAAGCCAGTCCTTATAAGTCTCTTTGTGCTTTCTTAGTTATGTCCACATTCTAGCATTTATTTTTCAACAGTATCTTATGCATGTCCTGGAGTGTATTGCCAGTATCATTCTTTTACTATCAGAAATTATCCAGGATATCTTCTATCCACAATTTAGTTTCGTGTTGCAGTTGGAGGAGGCATTGATTCTGTGTGATTTACACAAGAGGGTTTTTTTTTTCCAGCCTGTACTCAAAATTCTCCCATTGTTAATCAATAGGTAATAGCAAGGACAAAGCATGCTAGGTATTCCTCAAGTTCCTTTAGCAGTCTTAAGTGATTCTGCCCTCCATTTTCATTAATTCATTTAAAAATTGTAAATTTTAGACATAATGGGACTAAGAGAATATTTTTCTCATTTGCTCTGGACCTGTCACATACAAATGATTTATTTGTAGTTGGGCAGCTCCATTTCTAACAGGGTAAAAAATATTGATCATCTTATGCATTTTCCTTCTAAGTAGAAGGACAATTTAGATTACAGAAATCCACACGACTGTGTATTATGGATGTGTGACCTGTTGAAGAAGATAAAATATGAACCAGACTCTTCCTGGAATGTGAAATGAATCTGGAAGAACAGGTTTAAAACTACTCAGAGATCTTGCAACTATTCATTCCCTTACAGTCCTCTATTTCCTCCTTCTGTGAAGGGCAACGGACCTATTTTTGAGAGCCACTTAGCACTCGCAACCTTCTCGGAATTCTCTGGGTTTTGAAGCTGAAAGGTGAAATTCACCTATACACTGAAAGCAGGCACTTTTTTCATCCCATTAAATGGGTCTCCTATATAGGAAAAAAAAAGTAGCAAAAAAGTGTCATATTAACTTTTCAGTAATGTATATGAGAAATATAAACCACAAGGAAATCTGCTTCTTGGTATTAAGGTAGAAAGTTACAATTAAAAAATCTTATGAGCTTTCCAGCCAAGCTGAGTATCCCCAAGATGTCTGCCTAATTTATACACAGTCTAAACTTTTATAAACAGTAATTGTAACAATTTCATACAATACCATATACTCCCATATCACTTTGCAGAGATAGAAGACAAGGTCCCCTTTCTAATAAACTTACTGCCCAAACGAGCAGCTAACAAGGTTGAATGCAGCTTGTTGGTGAGAGGTAGCAGCAGTTTCTCCCATTGCATGACATTTTACATGCACCTTTTTAAGGCTATGCCAGTGACAGGAATTACACTTTCCTCAATCCCCCAGATAGATTCAGGTCTCAAAACCCCATAACATATGGATGTTCCTGCAAAGTGAATCCTGTCTTTCCATGAAATTTGTCCTTCATTAGGCTGCGTGCTGTTGTTATACCCAGCAAGCAAGTAAACTGACACACAGCCAACTTGTCATGATTTTAAAATTATTATTACTCTTTTTTTTGTGTTGACTGAGCCCTACAATCCTCACTCACATCAGTAATCTTCCTCCTGGTACCCAGAGCAGTGTCAGGCATTTCACTGTCCTAGTAGAAAAATGCTGGAGGATCTGACTTGTGTCTGCTAAAACCTGATGCTTCCAGCATCTCTTTCTACGCAAGCAGAACACAAAGATGTGTCATTTTCACTTGCTGCTTAAATTACTTAAAATTTCATTTAGACAATTTTAAAAGGTGCAAAAATGCAATCAAGAGCTGCCAACCCATACTAAATTATTCAGATTCTCCATCAGAAGGGGGATGTGAAAAAATAAGGTTTGTTAATGTTTCTAGTTTGTGTTGTCTTGCTGTGGCAATTATACTTTCAAATATGATGTGCCTGGATATGCAAGGACTGTGTGCATAACTGATTGAGAAGCTGCGAATGAGCTACCTGCGCTGTGCTAATTTGAGACAGACAGAAGGCTCCAGAATGTTCCCAGGCTGGGGTTCGTATGGCACATGCCCAGGGCTGAGGCTAGAGCTGTGTGCCTTCTGGGGCAGGTCAGCTCTGACAGATTTGCACCTATTTTTATTAGCTTATACTAAGGAGCTTGTGACAGGAAGGAAGTTCTTGCCGGTAGTAAACCAGTGGTACATCTTGAGACAATTTTTTTGATTTTATTTCATGACTTGTCATGAGGGGATGGGCTCTGCCTTGGATCTCTTTGCCTCTTGTCCTTCAAGCAAGTGTACCAAGAATACATAAAGGGCTTTATAAATTCTAGAGCTAGGTCTGATTAGAAGAGAGCCTAGAATCATGAGCTTTTAAAAACAGAAAAAATTTCTAAGCGAGACAGAGTAGCAATGTAAACAACTCATCCCCCTACATACATACCTTGTGGCTTTGCAGCCCTTCTCTTCAGCTTTGCTCTCAGCCCAGCAACCTCAAGTAGTTTCCTGGGCTGCCACAATCTCAATACACTTTTCTTTCATACTTTGAGATTTTTTTTCCTTTCCACTGCATCTAAAGCTTGTTTTGAGTCTCCTCTCTCCTTTTCTCAGTCATCTCCTTCTGCATACATTGCAGGGTCCCTGCTGGCTGTATCTCTTTTTCCCTGCCCACGTCATCCTGCACTGCTGTATATTATTTCCTTAGCCGTTACAGTTTCCTCTCAAAGAAGATGCAGTGGTCTCCCCATGCTGTGTGCAGTAGCCATCACAAAGAAAAAAAGAAGGCTGCCTTTTCTGTGGTCCCACCACAGAGCTTTAAAAGAAAATTGCACACAGTACAAGCAGTAGCTGTGAGCAGATGCATTAAATCATTACATAGTCTACTGCAAGCAGTATTCAATGTCAAATCAACGGTGCACATGTTACACAATCAAAAGGAAATGATGGGGTTAGAGGACTTCCAGCACAGCAATTGAAATTCGGCTGAGTGGTCACCAATATTTTGAGATACAGTTTTCCCAGAAGAGAAGGAAGGAAGGAAGGAAGAAAGAAAGGAAAAAGCTGTTTTAGTAGTAAAGCTCCAGAAAAGGCGACATGGTAAAGCTTAAGAAGTGGCCTTGCTTAGGAGTAGCTGGAAAAAGGTACTGTGTGGGGATGGTTTCTGTCTACCCTTCCACCTGTTCTGAGGCCTTCTCTTTCTTCACCTTCACTGATGGGGAGCTGCACTTGCTTTCCTTTTCTCCACCATACAATTACTGCATAAATTTCTTTTCTCATGGGTGCAACTTCAA
The DNA here is from genome assembly GCF_000687185.1 of Egretta garzetta. Classification (NCBI taxonomy): domain Eukaryota; kingdom Metazoa; phylum Chordata; class Aves; order Pelecaniformes; family Ardeidae; genus Egretta; species Egretta garzetta. The sequence continues at coordinate 3,328,561 of NW_009260945.1, read as the reverse complement.
TGCCAAGCCTACTTCATATTTTATTCTTAAACAGGTGTACAAATCCTGGCTAAATATCACGGGATATATCCCGCTCAAGCTTGGTGAGAATGGGAAACAGGAATACACACTCTCACACTGAAAGTGTCTTCCTCTTCTTTTACATGTATTCCAGGATGTGTTGCAAGGAGCAGACCCATGTGCTTCTGTCCAAACTAATCAACACATAGGGACAGAGTTTCTTGGATGCTGAGGGCAGCTAAACACTCAGATCCTCCACAGTAATTTGCCTGTTTAACACCACTGTTACAGCTCAGGCTCTCTCCATTTAGTCTTTTCATAATTGTTCTTCAGAATGTTCCTCTAAATAAATACCTCCTGTGGCTTGCAGTGAAGACAGGTAACACCTGGTTGTTTGGCTGTCTATTTGTGAAGGATCAAGTTCAGCTGTTTTGCAAGTGGGTACAATTCTGGAGATGTTGCTACAGTTCCATTCACTGTCACAAAAAGGGAATTTAGCCCATCAACTCCTTCCTTAGAAATCACATCTTGGCTTTTGTTCCTCCTTGATGGATTTATTTCCTTTCCTGCCACGTGTCCTGGCAGGTAAGCAGCAGGATTAGGTTATAATGAATACAAATGGATCTACATATTGAGGCTGCTGGACACAGATAGACTCTGCTTTTCCACCTGGCTTTTCAAGCTGCCAAAGGGACTGCACATGCCGGTTCTGGTTTGTGTCACCACTTTGAACATCCATCCTGCAGGCAGCAGTCATTTGAGGGGTGATGCCACACTTTCAGCTGCTTTGGTTCTGCCAGAGAACTGTGGCTTGTCCCTTATCATTATTGTTAATGCCTGTTTGGGGGGACTTAGCCTATCATTTTACACAGTGTTTTTTCCCTTCTCTGAAACTGTCAGGGATCCTCTTAATAGAAATGGAAAATTAATTTCCACTTCAGAAGTTGCTTTGAAATAGGAAATATACTGCAATTTGATTTTTGGTATAGCATCTTTCCTACATGCTGAATCCATATCTCTTCAGTGATTTTGTTATTATAAAAAAACAATGGGCAATATAGTTTATCCGCCCCCCTCTCCCCCTCCCAAATATTTTTAAAACTTAGAAAATAGCCTAAGGAGTTCGTTCTTCATACCCACCATTTAGAATCATTAACATCAAATCTTTTACAGGCTGGACATTATCTTGTCTTAGCATCACTTACCAAGATATAAACCACTGGGGGGTTAATAGTGTAGAGGAATGTCTTGCCTACCAGAGCTTATGGACGGACTAGTTAAATGACTCGGTTATATTCTCCATAAAAAGAGATTTTCATGCATTACTCCCAGCACACTGAGACATGAATGTGTCTTACTGCCTACATCTTAAGGTGTCCTTGAGAAAATTTCCTATGACAGGAATGATTTGTTCTATGAGCTTCAAGGATTCACATCCAGGAAAAGACAGAAGCAATGGCAACAGTGAATACATTCTTGGTATTGAGACAGCAGATACTGCAAATGAGGCTTGTATTTTCACAGATGCACTATTTTCAAGTAGGTAAAGCTGAGAACTCAGAAATGGAGAGCTGCCCTTTCAGATATTACTCTCTCTTTCTTAGCCCTCAGTACTTCAATGCCTAGCCTCAGTTTCTCTGCCAGATGGCAGCAACAGTACTTGCATATTTTAAAGGTGAACTTGTAATTGAGTCCTTCACAAGACTCCTTAAGAGTACTTGATGATATCATATAGGATGCTCATAAGGAGCATCTTTATTGGTACTTCTCAAACTGCAGCTGGTTCTAACTAATTTAAAACACTGTGATGGTTCCTGGCACTTCTCTTTCCTTGCAACCCAGGTGAGGATTTTTAAGGTCGTTGTTTGTGTGTGCAGGAGAGACAGAAGTGATGGGGAGAGCAAAAGGAACAAAACAAATCCAAGAGTTCAAATTCTGCATGATGTAAAATCGTTGTGCATTGGGAGACCAATAGAAAAGGATGTCCTGAAATCAGAGCTGGATTTTAGGCATACAGAAATGGGGATATATTGTAGTATGCATATCCAAAGTGAGAAAATAAAAGAGCAAATCAAATAGTCGGCTGAATCATGGGGGAAATTCTGTAGCATGCGTGACTGTCATTGCACAATGGGTGGGCAGCCCTCAATCAAAGCAGTCAATTCCAGTCAATGCATTGGAAAGAATATTATGGCACTTGAAAAAAGAGGAACATGAGAGTAAAGCATTGACATTGTTGCCTTCAGCTTTAAAAGAATGAGTTATGAGGACTAGTTTAAAACCTTAACCTCAGAAAAAAAGTTGAATAAGGGAATCTAATTAAAGAGCTCAAACTCTGTAATGGTAGAGCTAATGTCAGCATTATTCATAACTCAATGTGGAAAATTTGACAAAAGAGCACAAATGGAATTTAAATTGAAATAAAGACACAGGGGAGCATCTTTTCTGTCTGAAAGTAATAAATGTTTGGAGCGAACTACCTGGCAAGGTTTAAGAGGTGATGACACCAAGGGCATTTTTGAGAAGCACCTAAATTCTGCTCTGTGGAAACAAGGTATTAATATGGATGAGCTCAGATAAGCCAAATAGCCAATTCTCATTCTCATATGTTTGCTGCCAGCACCAGCAGCTGCTTGATCTCTAATGAGCGGGAGATTGGCAATGGCAAATGGCGTCCTCTTGCAGGCTGATGGCATGAGCAAGACCCTATAATGGATAAAGACATGTTTACCTTGGATTCGTGTTTGATGTCGTCTTTACTGTAATCTTTATGAAAATGCTCTTTTCCCTGGAGATATGCTGTCTTCCTGTGCATATATATACCCCTGAAATATTTTACAGCCAAGGAAAAAAATGGTTATTTTTTTTTTACTTGCCACAGAGCTAAAATAAGCCATTTATTGCTACTTGTTCATAAAATGTAATAAAAAATGAAGAAGGAAAGGGGAGGAGAATGGTTTTGAGTCAGCTTTACTAAAAGATATTTTAAAGATCAATTTTTACCTTTCGCTGGCCCTTACTAACACCTTTTCTCACACATTAGATTTCATCATTGATCCCAGATGAAATGCTGCTCATATTGGCATTTGGGCTGTCTCTGGAAATGTATACCTCTTTCAAGGCTCAGTATTTCCCTGCTGTCTCTGGCCTGATGAGTTCTATTCTGGTTTTGACTTTTTTTCTTTTTTTTCCCCAAACTCAGGCCACTGCTAAAATGTTATGACTCTCACAGAGGAGTTTAATTCCATAATGACATGACAATAGTTGTTTTGACAGCTCTTTGAAGATTCAGTATAAACACGGGTGTTCTGAAGGAATAGCACAGTTTCATTTTCATCCATAAACACAGTGGAAATTAAAAATCTTTAATCAATCATCACTGGTCATTATGAGTTTTGAAAAGACCATAAGCAATCTCCCTTGTATTTTAAGGTGCACATTTCTCCTTCCAGTTATATCTTGAGAAGATATTTCTGGTGACTCTGTTGACATTTTCTGGATATAGAGTCTGAACTGTGTTCACTGAAAGTGTAAACCTATGTCTTTATAAAAATTTCAGTAGAAATGCTCCCAAAAGTCAGCTGTTGTTGTATGAAGCAAGGCTCTTTACCGATTAGCACAACGGAGCATGAAACAGGTTTTGGGGGTTCCATTCTTGATTTTGCCACTTAACTGCTTTGTAACTGTGAATTATTTGTGGATTTAAGGACAAATGTCAAAGCCTGGTAAAGTTAATTCTTGTCTTTCAATCTGTTTCAGTAGGATCTGAGAATAAGACCTGTTTCCATTTGGACGAATTGATCTTCTTTATGCAGATCCAGATTAATCAAATTCTTTCTGTAAACTTATTCTGGATTTCATGCAAAAGCATTAATTCAGTGCCTTGATTTTCTCGTCTTTTTTTTTTTTTAAGCACCCTTGCGTGCTTCATTAAATATTTGACTGTCTAGAGAAAGTTTCATGAGAATCACCAGAATTTTTATCTGGGGGGAATTTAGGCATTTGCAGTGGTAGTTTTTCTGGCAAAAATTAACATACAAGTAGAATACACATGGTTGTTTTCGCAGCTGCCATAAAAGTCATCATTACATCCATCTGCGTGTGTATCAATGTTATTTGTTTCAAATAGGCCAATTCTTAACCTATTTGCAAGTCCAGACTCATCTGACATCCATATTGTTTGCATGCAACACATGGACTAGCACAGTGCGTACACTTTATGACCAAGCTGCAGCCAGACTAAGAGGCTGCTGCAAAGCTGAATTGCTGCAGGCCACAGTTTCCTGCGCTTAAGTCTTTTCACGAGCCCATTCTTAATCTTCTAATATAGAAATAGCCAGAAATCTGTAGTTTCCAAATATATGATCTCCCACAACTCCGATAAGAAATTAAGGTAGATTTTAATTGGGTCCTCAAGAAGCTTTATATAATTGCATGTCATGTCTGTATCAGCTAAATTGCATTTGTTATGGTGCTTTCAAATTATGTTCTACAGTTCTGCTCTTTTTGGAGAAATTCCCCATAGCCCTAACTACCAAGTTAAATTGTATCTTTGTCATCCAGGTCCTTAGAGGTTGTATGCAATTTCACTACTTTTATAAGTTTGGTCCTTTATGAAATCCTCCAGATTGCTCGATAGAGTGGGAGAAAAGATTCTGTAAGAAAGAGCTATTTAAAAAAAAGTGTTCTTTTAAAAATAATTAACTCCCTGCGAGCTGTATTTGTTGGGCAGGCAAAATGTACAGCAGTCTAGCTTTCAAATAAAACAAACTAAGGTCCTATGTAAAAATAAAACATTGCTAAGGGAAGCTGCAAACACAATAGAAGAAAAACTTCCTATGACTGATTTCTATTTTTAGCAGATTTCTACTTTCACTTTGCAAGACTGGAAATGTCAGATCAACTAATGCAATACTTTTAATTTAATCATCTTAATTTATTCACATTGACCAGAAACAGAAGTGCAGGGTTCTTTAATTAAATAATAGTCCCACAGAATGCAGGAAAAAAAGTGATATCCATAGGGGATTATTATTCCACCTTTCCTTCTTTCAATAAGGACTTTCAAAACCCTCAAGAGTCACTTATGGTCCTTTCCCAGTAATGAAATGATTAAAAGAACATCCTAATTACTCTTTAACAAGGCAAGACGTACTTCCCTCTGAGCCAAGGCGAAGAGCAAAGCAAGGATTATTCTAAAAAATTTGGTCAAACTACTGAGAGGTAAAGAGAGGAAGATAAAAAACCCCCAAAACCAAATTGTATTAAACTCAGGTATCAGATCCTTTACACTCTTCATTTGCAAATCCCACATGAAGGCAGTGGTTTCATGCAACCACTTGTATTTCTGCAGGACAATATGAATTATATTGAGGAATTAAATTTTAGCATTTACTGGAAATTTCCCTGCTCTTTCACCTCCATTTTATTTGTTCATTTTCTTATTAAAGTCAGACTATATGACTACTTAAACCTATGAATAAGCAGTCAATTTGAGCTTTAAAATGGTCTGACAAACTTTAAGAACATTTACCTACCATACCATAGAGCTAAAAGTTTGACCCCTAGAAGTTCTAAAACACAAGCTTGCTCTACCTCAGTCTGAGCTTACCAGAAGTTGTTATTGTATTAACATAGCACTGAATCCAAGCTAATAAACCTGCTGCCTGCTCAGGTATTAAATGTGCCTTTAGTCACGTCAAAGGGTTCCATACCCTGCAAATATTTTCACTATAGCCAGCGGATCTAATTTCTGCGGTTGTAAGTCAGCACAGCTTCAGGGCAGTCACTGGTACTCTGGCAATTTATATTAGCTGAGGCTTTGATTCACTATATCAGGAAACCACAACCTTGACAGCAGAGGGCTGTGTAAGAGTTCCTGCAATGTACGCTTTGCTGCTTGAAGCCTGGAGATCTCCAACCATAGTCCTGTCCATCCCATGGATAATGATATTCATGCCGCGCTACCATTAGCCTCTTCAGAGTTTATAGCGCAGCATCACCCTGTGCTGTGATCTTGCCATACATATTGAATCTTAATACCAAGATTTTGAAAAGCACCACACTCTCCTGAGTGCCTCAGAAGTAAGAGTGGGGTGTTCTGTATGCAAGGTGGGACAGCACAGATCTGTAGATCCAGGAAAGTTGTAGAGATACTGAGAAGCTGTGATGTGCTAGGCTTAAGTGTAGAAATTAGGAGACTTCAACAATCAGGCAAATTCTCTTGCTGATTCGCTGTGTAATTTTGGGGCAAGTCACTTAACCCCTGCTTTTTTCATCCGTTGACTGGTAGTTGATGGCATTAAATAAAAAATTCTGGTTCAAAGAGTATTAGTTAAAATAACACAAGAGCAAGTTACCTCACGCATTTAATGTATTTTATTCCTGGGTGGTGCCCTACAAAAATATCATGTCTAATAGGCAGTCTGTCTCCACGAGTCACAAATTACTACAGTTAGAATGGATTATAAATCTCAAGTAAAGCTTAGTCAATTCTACAAGTGATATATTTCTTTTATTACTGACCCTTTATTGCTTCTCTCTCTCACATACATCTATCTCTTTCTTGGACAGAGGGGGTGTCATGATGCATTAATATTCTCAGCAGCTTTTCTAGCCTGCCCCATTTTCTTTCCTTCTTGCATCAGGAAACTTGAATCACGTCGTGTGTCGTGTCCCGTCCCCTCTCCGTCCCCCCATACCCCCATCCCCAGCTAGTGCTTGCTTGACTATGTAACAGAATACAGGGATATCAAAGGTATTTAAAAAGAAAAGCTGGGAAATTCTGACATTTTAAATCCCCATTTTTCCCAAAACACAGGGATTCATTTACTATTACTATTTTTCAGGGTGTGTGTGTGTGTGTTGGAATAAAAGTTCCACTTCAGTTTAATTTTGCATCAGAAAAACAAACCTTCACATTAGGGAACAGCAATTTAATTGGTCTGGGCTGAAATTATGAGAAAGAAATAATTTTCTGTTTCTAAATAAAAATTCCTAGAAACATTTAATTCCCTGAAAAGTTTTTCTTCTCCAGTTTTCATCTTGGCTCACCTTGGGGAAAAAGAGTTGAATCACATCTAGGTGTTGCAGAGAAATACCAGTGTCCAAGTCTATTAGATGCTCACGGTGCTTGAAGGAGTGAGTTTCAAGGGATGAGGGGAGTCTGGTACGAGTCCAAATCTAAGCATTGAAGATCTGGGATGTAATGGCCTCTCTGGTAACTGTGGTCATGAAAAATAAGCTCTGAGTCAGTTATGCATAATTGTTTAACAGCCAGGTTGGACACTAGACCTTCAAGCTTGAGGAATCAGAAAACTGCTAAATTAAATCCACTTAGTCACTGAAAAAATGTGCGGGGTCCCACACAGCAGAGAAATGGGATAGATAAAACCCCTCATGCCAGGTGCAGGATGCTGAGGGACGATACTACACAAGGAAATCTTGATCTGTTCCTGGTAAGGGACAGGAAAGTTCTGAAAATCTCTCGCTGTTTTGATGTCTGAATGTAAAAATCTCTTGAAACAAATATACGAAACATGCTACGCTGGAGAGAGACAAATCTCTCCTCCACCCTCAGGGACTGAATGCAACTTACAACTGCTGAGTGAATAATTAGTGGTAATTAGCACTAGAAATTGATGCCTTTGGAGATAGTCTGCCAAGTTTTTAAGCACTTTAATACTAATGGATTTTTTTTTCTCTGGGATAAATCTTTATAAAGGCAGCAAGTGCAAATTGATTTTTAAAGAGCCTGTCCGATGTTGAATTTATCTTACAAAAACATTGGGTTTAAAAACAATTACCTTTACCTTTACTGTATTTTAATGCTTTTTCCAGTAGGTTCATTTCTCTTTAAATATTTTTGCTGTCACTTTTTTCCTAGTTTCTTGGAAAATGAGTGTATGGAGTACATTTGCATCTTTAGAAGGTGTTAGGGTAAAATATGACACCATGTCAAGCTATTTAGTTCCTAAATCATTCTTCAGTTATGAAAAAGTATTCCGCTTTAGTGATAATGGCAATATAATGACACTTTGAATCGTAAGAGTAAAGTTCACTGAGCAGAATAGAGGCAAAGACCTAAGCATTAAGAACATTGTGCATACAATTTCATGCCTCCTCTCTCCAAACAGTTGTTGACTGAGCTCAGAATCCTTATTTAAGTTTATTATTTTCAGATCCTTCCAGCTAAAATCAAGTAGTAAGGCAATAGGAATTGGAACAAGGACTTGAAACCTCCCCTTTAACTCACAGAGCATATGGGACTTGGGGAGTCCCATGGGGAAATAAACATTAAATATGAAACCAGGCCTTTAGAGTTGGCACACTGGCAGGTCAAGGAATGGCAGATCAGGCTCTTACTGCACTGCTGGCTTTGTGCAGGGATAGGGATGCGGTTGGGTGCAGAGTCTGGTTCCAGCTGCTTACCTAATGAATTAGCCTGAAAAGTTGAAGATAAATACAATATCTTGATTTTCAGAAGTTCTGGGCACCTTGACTTCTCTCTGAAGTTTCTGAGGAAGATATATATTCAAGACCTCAAAACTCTGATCGGAGAAAGCTTAGAGATTTTTGCAGGTGGTTGAGATGAAAAACTCTAAAATAGCATAGAAAGCGAGCTGTCTTACTGCATGGTAGGCAGGAGTCAAAGCATTAAATCAGTGCAGCAGTTTCTTTCTTGTTATTACCAGCAATACACTGAGGAATTCCTGGAGAAATCAGAGGTGAAAGAAAGGTTTGAAACATATGCATGCTAAATATTAAGTACATTAATTACTACTAAACTATGTAACTTTTATAACAGGTGGTATGTGGATGCCCAGCTCATTGAAGCAGTCTGCTGTGGATTTTTTAACACTGTCCAAACTGCACAGACAATATACAAATAGAATTAATTTTCTGCAGCAAGAAAGAAGGACCAATTTTTATTTACAGGGGAAAATGGTTCCTTTTCACTGCCGGCTTGAGATGTCAGAATATTTGTTCATGGCTGTATAAATATGAGTTACAAAAGGCAGACAACAGCCCCTCTGCTCCTCCCTCCCTTCCACCGTTAGACTTGATGTATTTTCTTATAGGTTATGGTCCCAAACCAGCTCAAATCCATGAAATATCATCAGTGATTTCCTTAGCCTTTGTATGAGACTCTCTTTGAAAATGACTGCCTGCTCCACAAGAGTAGATAATTCTCTGACCCCACAGGGGACCTGGGTGGACAGGTTACATTTGCTTTTGCTTTAAAGACAAATTGAACTTTTGTTCATGAAGTGCATAAGAGGGAGACAAGTCACAGAATTTTCCTTGTGGACTATGGCAATGTCGGATTAAAACCTGTCACCAAAGTTCAAAGACCATTCTTTACAACCTGGTTTCGAAGCACACTGCATTTATAAATTGGAGGTTTTTTGGATAAACATGTATTTTGGTGTTTGACTTCTAAATTAATATTTTGTGCACCATAGTTTGGGTTTCCATTCAAAATTTCAGGCATGTGGACCATAATGTGTCTGTGACAGAACAGTGAGACAGGGCCAGCCTGTGAGGCACGGAAACACAGATGATGTATAGCGGGCCCAGCCTGTGTGTCAACACAAGGCAAAGGCTAGAGTTGGAAAATTCAGTTCTGAACCCTCTGTGCACATTTTCACCAAGAAATGCAAACGTTTCTCAAGTCGAGAGGCCTTTGAAAGTCTTCAGACTTATAAAAAAGTTTAATTCTGAGATACATTGAGATTCTGTATATTTTTAAACCCTTAAATGCCATCATCCTTTGTGAGAACGCGTGTAGTTTTGAGTTGTTTGTACACTTCAGAATAGCACTTGGCCAACTTAGGCAAATAATGCCTTCCTTTCCCATTTTATTTATTTTCCCTCCTACAACCTGCATACAGACAGAAGTGACTTATTTTTACTGTGAATAAAAATTAACTAATGTAAAAGATGTTTTACCCAAATAATCCCTACTTCAGCTTGTACACAGGTAGTAAGAATACGAAGCCCCTGCATACATACCTTGTTCTTCTTCACTGTTTATTATCAGGAGACATTTCAGACACACAGTTGTGAAGGTGTGCATTTACACTTGCTTGGGCTCAGGTTCTGTAAGTTTTTTGGCAGTGAACAAAACATCAAAGCAGACAAACAGCAGATCTAGAGTTATTTTTGTTTATGCCAGCTACCACCAGAGGCTTTGGAGATCACAAATATGTTGTATGCTGGTATTAGGAAATTCACTACTTTATCAAAATTGTGAGTTTTCAATCTTCTTGAGAATGTCAGTTTCCCCTATTTTCCAGTGAAAAATTATACTGAGATCCTATACTCTTTGCTCACACCTTTCCCTCTGCTGCACCCCTCCTCCTCCCCCATTCAATACTGCCCTTTGCTCTCCGGGTATATTAAGTACAGCATGATTACTCCAGAGATTATTTTCTCCTTTTTTATTGCTTTTGACTCTTTATTACTGCTCATTAGAATGTTATTAACTTGGCCTCAGTTATGACAATATTCAACACCTGCTTCATATAACAAGCACATTTCCTTTCCCTTCCCTAGCATTGCACACCTGGGCCTTGAATTATTCCCTTTGGCTGAGTTGAAAGAAGGAGCATGAGAGAGTAGATCCTTGATTTTTCTGAGGTAAGAGGCTTTTAATTTGTGACTCGACACAGATCCTGTTATTATTGATTCCGCAGCGTGCTTTTCATCTTGACTGTATGTACTGACTGACACTGACAATTATTTTGGAAGAGCAGTGACATGAGTGGTATTTCACTGGGAAAAAAAAAGAGGTAGGATTTAGTCTGCTTTTAGCTGAACTGGGTTGTTTGCTGAAAAATCTCCATGGTGAGAATGTAGAGATGTAGACACCTGGCTGTGACTTGACTGGAGGGTGCAATGTGCCAGAGGCCAGCAGTCCTCTGGAGCTCTAGCTATGTTTTACTTCCAGCACTGTTACCAGCAGGTTGGAAACAGAGGGTCACCGCTTTTTTTTACTCGGAGAAGGCTAAGCAAAAGCCAGGATTTCTCTCCTTATGAGTAATGTTTCTGAACCTGATGCTATTAAATGCTAGTGAAGCAGAGACCTATAAGAGAAAAGAAAAAGCACGGAAGAAATGGAGAGCATCAGGTGAGATTATCCTGTGATAACATATGTTATCTGAAAACAGAGGAAAGCTGCATTGTTTGGGACTGTATTACAGAGAAATACTTCCCCACCTCTCTGGTAATGGTTACGGCTTACGCATAAAGACCCCAGGTGTTTTCTCTTTAGGGTTCATGTTTTTCCCTTTATTTAGCCTGGGTTTTTCAGTTTTCAAAAATGGAATGAAATCACAGCAATATCCCGCGGAGAGGAGAGTGAGGGCAAGGGAGCAGGAGAGGATATAAATGTATCCACACAATTTAGATTTTGTTTTTACCAAATTATGAAGTACCAGAGCTTCTGCATCTCATGTACTGATAATCCTGAACCAGTGTTGTGGGAATATCATTTGCAAGGAAATAAGAATCTATTGAAATTCTATTTTTACCAGTGTGAGACACAAAGCAATTGGAGAGTGAAGTTGTAATGAAGAATAAGTTTCATAGTCCTGTTTATGTATTAAAATTAGCCATTTACTTAAACAAGCTTTTGGATCAGGTCTGAACTCCAGTACATATGAAATTGTCTTTCTTGTTCAAACACAGTTCTTATGTACAAAAATTCTTTAAATCTGAAGAAAGCTATGTTTCTTTCTAGGCTTTCTGCTTTTTTTAAAAAAAAAAAAAAATGAATCAAATTCAAATATGCAAATAATGAATTTCTACATGTGTGATTTGATATTGAAAAAGTAGAAAAAGAAATTAATTTGGCTGTTTTCTAAAAGGGCTCTGCTGTCAAAGGAAATTTGGCATTCCCTTGGTAAACTGAAAAAACATCATTTGAAGTCATTGTAGCTTATCTGCTGTGAATTAGGTTACCTTTAAGTAATTATAAAAATCTGAACTAATGAACATTTGTAACTTAAAAATAATTTTGAATTGAAAAATAAAGCATATTTTCTGGGAAATACAGCCACTATACATGTATATTTTTTAACATTCAGAGTGGAACGGTTGAGGTCTATTCAAGAAAAATTAGCAAAAATTATTGGTTGTTGGATGTCTTTTCACCAATTTGTACCCAGCTGCAGAATTTCTTTTAATAGTAAAAGGATATGAAATATGATCTATTTCTAAACTTGACACAGGGAAAAGCCCAGAGGCTCCAAAATGAAGTGCCACTGTGGAATGATTCAGGCAATCTGATTTCACTTGCACCAAGAATTCTGTGAAATATTGAACTTAGCCTCCTCACTTCTTTTAAGTCATAAAATAGGCAGAGTACCTTTCCAACAAAAAGCAACACCATGCCTTGTTAACCTCACAGAGTTCTTAACCCATACATCTTTTGTGGTTGCAACAAGCCTTTTGAAATCAAGGGGGTGCTCCTTTAGTTTGTCCCATTCTCAGAAGAGTTGAGTTTTCAGAGCTCACCTGAAGCTACTGATGATTAGGTAACTCTGAAAGTCAGCATCCTGGAAAAGCTGCTGTAAGGAGGAGGACGATTACCTAATCTCCTTTATTGAAATACAGTTTGTTTTCTGGGAGGGGAGTTGTTGGAGTTTACTGCTTGCCTGTTGATGTCATAGGAATGGAAACACAATCATAGAATCATAGAATGTTTTGGGTTGGAAGGGACCCAAGAGGAAGAGGTCATCTAGTCCAACCCCCCTGCAGTGAGCAGGGACACTGCTAACTAGATGAGGTAACTGTGTTAAAATACATGACCTCTTTGTGTATATATGCATTGTGAATACAGGAATTGTTTGAAAGTAGTGAACATGTGTGCATGGCATCCAGTAGACAGAATTTTAAATTTTCTAGCAATTTACTAGGCAGCTTTTAAACATTCCGCTATTTGTGGATATGTTCATCTTCTAGGTGCTATAAAATGATAAAAAAATCAGGATTTTTCTTTATAGCCTCAACTCTTTGACCCAATCTGGCTGTATATCTTGATGTCTGGAAGATTCAAGGCAGAAGATTTTTATCCTAGGTCAACTTTCTCCAGTGCCTAATGCATACAAAGGAGGCCTTCAGGAGATTTCACACACACTGGAGAGTGATACTGGAAAGTATGTGCTTATGATATCTCTAAATGTAATATTTGTCACTGAGAATCCTTCCTGGCTGTACGCTATTTTCTGTGGCATTTCAAATGAAAGGAAGGAAAGGAAATTCTCAAATGACCAACCCAAAGTGGCACTAATGGTTTCCTCTCCCCTGGGTTGCATGAGAGCAACTGCTGTTGAAGTTACCTAACTGTGTTAGCCATAAGTATTAGTCGATATTTGTCCATCTGAACTAAAAAGGAATTAATAGTGGCCTTTAAAATAGAAATCTGTCTCCCATTAGATACCTTTTTTCTTTTATTTTTGTCATCCATTGGTAGTAATGGGTATTTATGTACACAGTTTTCTTTGCATTTGTCACCACCCGTCTTTTGCCCCTGTTCATTCATAATAACATGATTATTAGTCACAATAATAGCTGGAGTAACTGATCATGCTGCTGGAATTGAGGCTATACCGATTTTTCTGTAATGAGCTTTTTCTTTTTTTTTTTTTTTTTCTTTCTCAAGGCTGTAAGTCAGCCATGAAATAGCTAAGAGTGAGGCAGCAGAAGGGCATAATTTGGAAAGCTTTTTATTTTTAAAGAAATATTGATGCAATGAATTGATTGTTTTGAAGTTAAAATGAGGCAAGAGGCATATTTTTGTTTGTTTCTTCTTTTGGATGAATATTGTCCCTCAGCCTAATAACGGCTTTTTTCTCCTCAGAAAAGAACAAGTGCCTTTTTCAGCCTGAAATGCTGGCATGCAGATTGCTTTAAAAATAAAATAGATATCTGTGGAAGTAAATTTTTTTTTTTTGACAGAGATGAATGGAATTATTATGTGATATTACTAAAAAGTAAGTTTGGAAACAGGAGAGATATCTGTATTTAAACATAGTTACACAGCCAGCAATTTGGCAGGGCGAGGCTCTGAAACCCAGGAAGCCTCAGGAATGTATTTTAGCTGGGTGTTCAGCGTCTTTAGAAACCTCTCATTCCCATGCTCTCCCTTTAAATGAGTACACTTTGCATTTCCCCCCTAGGCTTTGGTAGAGCAGCCTCAGGTGTGCAATGTTGATTTTGGACTTTCATTATGCAAAGTTACACAAATCTCTAAACCCTGGTTCTGGTCGGCAGGGCTGGAGTGTGCGAGGAGGGTTACTGTTAGCAGTTACAGCCGCATCCGGTGCCCTGTGGTATTACAGACTTACTATGTCTTTTTGACTTCTCTTCTTTAAATGCGACTTTTGTAATGCTTTAGTGAATCCTGTAGCTGTAAAAGTTACCAGCTAGGCACCACTGAAACACAGAAATGAGACTTCTCAGCTGGCTGAATCTGTCATGGATTCAGGGGCTTCTGTGGAGCCGTGGCCCTTTGCACCAGCTACATATTTGTGGGCAAGCAGAGGAACTGCAGGGGCAACCATGTTATGATGTGGTCAGTTCTCAACAACCCATCCTGTGAGGTTTATAAAGGGGAGGGTAAAGATAATGATGTGTCTCAGCATGGCTGAATCCTGCTGAGATGCCCAGTAAAACAGGGTTGATGATTTTGTTTTTTTTTTTTTTTTTTCACTTGCTTGAGCATGAACAAAATTCCTGAAGTATCAGAAATATCAAAGGCAGCTTTCAGTTTGGATTCATGCTTTTCTCATGACTAAACTGGCCAATATGATGATAATTAGATGAAGAATAAGTTGCACTTAAAAATCGCTTGATGTTTCTTTCAGCAAAAGAACCTGTCATGGACACATTGTGAAAGAAAAGGATCTAATCTGATAAGTGCCTATTTCAGTTGTAGGAAAAATACAGCAATTAGATAATAAACCACATGTGTCCTCACCATGACATTTACCTGATAGGTACCTGAAAGGCTGAATGTACCTAAATATTTGTTAAGAAAAAAGAAAGAACATTAAATTTGTGTTTTGTAATGCTTGCAGTCCAAGCTGAATAATAAACAGCTGTCATTCTAAAATACTTCCAGTACATTAAAGGCATATTTTATATCCATTCAGTTAGAATTGTATTAGCATTTTTGACTGTGTGCCTGGATCACATATTGACAGATTTGTATTTTATTGGAAAAGTTATTCCTCATTTTCATGAAAAGATTTCCTGTACTTTTTGTCACATCAGAGGAACAAAAGGACACCCAAAAGACTGCTGTTTATTATTTTTGTATTTTTCTTCATGCATAACTCACTGTTTGGGTTTTGGGTTTTTTTTTTGGGGGGTGGTGGTGGTGATAGTGACATGCATTATTTTTAATTGGTTTCAGTAATTAGAGTATATCATAAAATCATCCTGTTTTTTCCTTACTGTCCTATTATGAAATCCTGGTTTAAGGGAAGCCTTTGGGAGTCATGCTCACTGAAAGGGGATGGGAATTTTATCTAAGGTATCCTGAACTAAATATCTTGCCTAGAGATGCAGCAAGCCTCTCGCCTTCAATTTAAATACCAGTGAACATATCCCAAGCATGTCAGGCCCAAATATCTCAGTTCTTCAGAGCTGCTGGTTATATTCCATATTAGGCAATGTACTAAAGGGCTAATTACAAAATCTGCGCAATGAAGTGAATGACAGTTATGTGTCATGGGAAAAGAGAAAAGAACATGATACATGCAAAACATTAACTTAGAAAACCAAGAAGAGGGGTAAAATATGAAATAAGATATATTGAAAACAAGGTGGTTCAGCAATTTCCCCAAAGGGAATCCTTTCTTCCCATAAAACGTGCTACATGCATTTTTTACTCTTGGAAGATTTTTCCTGGGAGCTAATTATCTGCCTTTTTTGAAATTTATATGAAAACTCTTTGCCATGTATAAACTTTGTCCATTAATACCATGATATGAATCTGTTTTCCTGATACTGATACATCCAAATACAGAGCTCAACTTCCAACTTAAGAAAATGGAGGAGTGATTTAGAGAATGGTGAGCCACCCAGTACACTGAGCTTTGTGCAACCATGCTGCTGAGGAACTCTGTGTTTCTTAAGACCTATTGATTTATAGGTTGTTCTAAGTTGTGACGTACTGGATATGTCCCACAAATGGGAATATTTTGCAGTCCCACATAGTTTTATTACATCCAGCTGTGTTTTGTTTAGAAGGCCCAGCTGAAATGTTTGAGCTAAAAAGGATGTTCAGTTGTAGATTGGAATACTGATGGTTTTCTGGTTTTCCTTGGGAAGGATGTAGTACGTTTTAGTACAGCTGTTTTGTTGGCTGGTGCATTGATGCCAAAATATAAAAGTAAATAATAGTTGAGTCTATCTTCAATTTAAGATGCATTTTTGCTTTCTCACCTGTATAGGTTATAGCTATTTCCCTAACACCAGGAGATTTCCAGAAGACCATATCCTTCTAACTACTGTCCTGTGCCTGAGTGTGTTTGAATTTCCTTGTTCTCTTGAAAATACTTTTTTTCAAAGATCATTTTTATATTAGAGATGGGTCATGCAGGAAGTCCTAATGATGTTTTTTGAGGGCAGACTTTAGTCATTCATACATTATCCTGTCCATCCCATCCTCTGCTTCATGGGTATTCCAGACCATAGAAATGACTCTGGATTTCTGGGCATTGCAAGCGTCAGGCGACATACAGCTGATCCATTTTTCCATTCAGAAAACTGATGTCTTGTCTGTGCAGGGTCCCTTTTTTTTATAATTCAGTGGAAAATAATTGGTTTTCTGCATAAAATACCTGCATATTTCTAAAACAAGCAAAAAATACTTTACAGACCAGAAGGCTTTGCTAATCAGTGTGTAATGTGCAATGTAAAAGCATTTGCCAGCTTCTGCTCCTGGAAAATCTGAAGGCTGACAGAATTACACCATAACTATAGGGCCTGAACAGTTTTGTTTATTTTCTCTCCTTTTATATATTTCATTAGGTTTCACATTATACAGACATGCAGAACAATCCAGGGAAAATGGCTGGAAGCCTAAATCACCGATGAAGATAAATGTTAGTTCTCTTTATTCTGTAAAAAAACACATGAAGGAGGAACACCTTAAAGATTGTATTTTGTAAATGTCTTATTTTTCTCACTGTTGTTCTGTTTCCCTTCTGATTCCACAGGGAAATCTGTTAATTGATTATTTTTTTTTTTTTCATTTGTTTGGTTAGGTTTTTTTTGTTTTTAACCTGTCTGTACACAGCTTCACGTACTGTGTTCACACACAAACCTCACCCTCCTCCCAGGTATCTTTTCTATATCCTTAACTGCATAGTTCATAAAATTAATTTCTCCTGCTACATGTAAATCTTCTAATGCTATTTGCTGCAGTGATCGTACTAAAATAATGCTTTCCCAATAGAAATGTTTATGGCAAACTGTATTATTGTTGCAGAAACAATCATTCAATTTTGATTTGTATGAGGAATTGACACATTTCCTGCAGACTTTATATTCATTTCCCTTAGATATCATGAAATTCAAATCAAATCACCTCCAATTTATTACAGCATTTAACACCAACACACCAACAACACCCTTTACTCACTTGTTTGAAACTGCTTACTGCTTTTTAAGAGACAGTTACGTCTCTCTCCCCCCACCCTTTCCTCCTTTGAATAAAGCAGTAACCGTAAAAGAAACAAGGATTCTAGTACAGGAGGATAATTTGAACAGCTCCTTAGTCTGCTGCCTGAAAATCAGCTCCCCAGCCTATTGAAAGGAATTGGAGTCTTCCCAACGCCATTGTGTGCTCTGGGTCAGACCTGAATTTTCTGGAATATGCCATCTCTGGTGAGCAGGCGAGCTAGATTTGCATGTGAGAGTTTGATCTACTGTGCCTTAACCATATGGTTGGACAAGCTTAATATTTTTTCCTACATTTAGATATGTTTGAAGTGTTTATCAGACAAACTTACAAATTAAATTTTATCAGTCTTTCAAATGCCAAGACCTTTTATGTTTTCTCTGAACATGTATACCGAATAAAATTACGGCAGCGAGCAATGCTGGGAGGCTAGCCAGAATATAGCTTTGATTAATACTTTGAACCCATTCGTAGATTAAATATATATATCTCTATATATGAAAACATTTAATAATAACCTTTTTCCCAGCTAAGATGATGTGCTTAGCATTTTCTTCTCATCTGTTTGGGGGCTACTGGTTTGATTTCTGAGGCTAGGTTTTGAATGCTGCATTTCTCAAGCCACACAGATATGGTCATTATTTTAGTTGATGAGCTATAGGAAAATGTATTTGCAGCTGTACTAGAAAGGTTATAGCAGCAACACAGGTTATTATTCACATGGTCAGGTGGTATGTGGTAAACATGACTATAAGTTCCTGTGCAGTAATCCTTTTTGTCAATGCAGTTAGCTTGGAGACATTAAAGACTCTCTGCAAAAATAATATGTAGCATTTCACAGCAACTAATCTAACTTGCATGACTTGTATCAGCACTACAGCTCGTCTTTGCTTTCTTTCTAGCTGACATGCTTAGTAGTATTATGACTTTAAGGTAAGGAAACCAGGAGAGGAAAGTTGGTGGTCTGGATGCACTTTACAGGCAGTGTGTGGCTGGTTGAGGGAACTCTCTGGCACGGGAAACCGTGATTGGATGGATTGAAACAGAAAATTAGGTTTTTATATGAAAACTTCTGTATAGCAAAAAAGATAACATTTCATGTATCATAATTTAAGCAGGGAACCTGCAGGTGCAGTAGATTACAGAGGTGAGCAAGTGTTGTCTCAATGCAGGGTCGAGGCGGAGGGACTTTCCACCTCTGAGTTGTGAATCAGAGGCCATTTTTGGAGCTGGAATATTAGATGTGACAGGCTCTTATCAGAATGACAGGGCAGCAAGGCCATTGCTTAGAATATTCTATTGCACAACAGTTTCCTTTATTAGATATTCTGGCTAAGCAGTGTTATGCTTTAATAAAGCATGCCAATTAATGTCACGTACTAGGAATGTTTATGCATAACTGTGCATCCAGCTGTAACCCAGGTGACTCGGAGATGCCTGGTGCTGGCAGCACACAAACTTTACAAGTCCTATTCTGCAACTTCTGAAATGTTGAAATATTAGACAAATCCAACTAACACAAGGAGCTCACAGATTTAATATGAAGCCTGAAACACTTGCAAGAAAGAAACTTTAACAGTATTATTTCTTCACTGATAAGATCCCCAAATCCCTTGCAGCTAAAAATTTACAGAGGATTTAAAAGACTTCATGCTCCAGGTTATAAATTGACAGTGAGCCAGTCACAGTGAGAAGTTCTGTCTTACAAGGACACAGAACCACTATTACTTCAAGCTTTCTAATTCTCTGCAACCTAAGTCTTGACAGATGACTGCAAGGAGAAGCCAGAAATGTCACTTGTTCCACCCCCTATCATGGTTTAGTTATTTACTTACATGTTTCCTACACCATCCTCCCAGAGAAATGGAAGAATAATGAGAACAGAAAGGAAATCTGTCTTGAAAACACAGTGAGCTCCTTCTGAGGATCCGCTTCACTGAAGTGCAAGGGTTATTCCTGAGGGAGAAAAACCATCTGGTCACTATGTTGATGGGGAAACCACAGCAGAAAGGGTGTTCTGCCTGCTGGGCTGCAGTAGCACAGACTTTGGGATAGGCAAGCAGAGAGTATAGTCAATGGTATAGGCTGAAGCCAGTCTAAAACTCAGCAGCCACTAAAAGACACAGTCCCATTAAGAGTTCCTGCTGCAACCTCTTCCGCCCGTTAGCTCTTGCACATTTATGTGGCCATGCCATCTAGTTGAAAACCAACGCTTTTCTGTCGTGGTGGTGGTTTTATGAGCACTGGTGCCCACAAAAGGGGGAAAGCAAGAACACACAGCCAGCAGCAGAGAAAGGAACACCTCTGTTGGGGGTTGCAAAGGTGGAGGTGAGTTTACTTGGTGCAAGTGCACCCACCCACTGCTTTGGTAGAATGGCCTTGGAGAAGGTGTTTTGTCCTCATTGCTTAGACTGTGAATTCTGGGTTGTGCCATTCTGTTACTCTCCACAGAACCCAAAGGGCTTTGAGCTAAGAATAAACAAATTTCATTGGCATTTTTAAATTAATAGGCAAGATCTGTAGTAAAGGCAGAAGAAGTTTCTTAGGAATAAATATTTACTGTAGCTAACTTTCATGCAAGTCTCCCTTTCAGCCCATTCATTTCAGGTCCCAATAGGTTTAATAATAGAACAGGTCTCTTAAAGAACATTTGCAGATATGTAGACTTTTAAAATTCTTTTCAGGCCCTTTATTCCCTGAAATAACATCAACCCCCAAGCAGATTAAATAGGTCCATCAACTACAGCCCCTATGCAAGAGCTCAGGTGGAGGTAAGCTGTAGTCATTACACTGAAATGAGAGCAGCTGTGCTGGCTTGCACCAGCTGAGAATCTAGTGAGGTGCGTGGAAATGGTTTCTTTAATTTAAGCAATATCTGGGATAGAAAAAAACCCACTTCCCTGGAGACAGCCTAGAAACTCAGGCTAGGATCATTTCTTGCTGTAAGTGCAGGGAGCTATTCTATACTGCAGCTCAGCTGCAGTCCCTAAAGCACAGCAAGATCTTCAGGCAAGGTCTCTGGTGTGTTAAGTCAACACATCAGAACTCATGGGTATGTTCAAGAAAGCATAACTTAATGATGCAAAACTGCTAAGTTCTGCATTTATGAAAAAAGGAATGCTAATTTAATGAGTGCATGTGTCTCATCTAACTAGTTTCCTCCATGCTTTTTTCTGTTGATATTAGTTACACTCTAACTGCCTTCCTAAGCTCATTCGTATTGTAAATCCATCAGGATGGTTTTATTCATAAGTGTTTTGCATTTAGCCATTTCATATGTATATAGAAAACAAATGTAGGCCTCCCCTGAGGAAAATAAGAGCATTATTTTGTCTAAAAAGTTCTTTTCCCACATGGATTACTACCCCCATGCAACAGCTCATCTGACTCATGGTTTCAATACTTTCATAAGAGCTTTCAGCACAGCCCATATGTGTAAGTGCTTTCCAGACCTTAATCAAGGCCTCTTAAGAAGTGTTTTCCCCAAATGGAAAAGAGAAAAAACATGCATCAGCCACCTGAAATCTATTACCATTTTCTGGAGGGTAATGCTTCTGGTGTAGTTAATAGGCTGCATATGTGGTACGAGGTTTTGAGTGCTGTAGCAGGATAGAAGTGCCACAGACCTGGAGTGAAATGCTTAGCTAGCAACTGTTCTCATAAGGATATGCTTTCTCTAAGAACTGTCTCTGCTGTTCTTGGACTCGACGCTTGTGTTTCCTGCTACTGGAGGCCTCAGATGAAAAAGCAACCATTTGGGGTATGGATTTCTTACCTAGCTCTCCATTAGAGGTGAGATGCTAACTCATAACCTTTATGTATTGTCAGGTCTGTAGTTGATCACCAAAACTGGAAAGCTGAAGCTGTGAGTGAGGGACAAAGTACCCATTAGCCCCTTAACTGTCTGCATTTTTTTCTTAATTCACTCAGCTTTTTTTGATGTTTTTTTCTTGGGAGTACGGGTGATAAAGTTACTTATAGATAATTCATGAACTAGAGACTAAATATTTGGATTAAAGGTTTAAGATTTTTCTAAAGAATTTAATGAAATGAGCAAATAATATATAGGTATTTTTCTTTCATGTGTCAATCATTCTCAAACTATGTTAGCATCTTCATATTTTTTTTTACATGTTAATGATATCTCATTATTCCATTAATGGTCTGCAGCAGGATTATCTGTATTTATTTTCCATTAGTGCTTATGCATCTTGGTATGCCTGAACAAGTATTAGAAAGTTAAGCTTCATTTTTCCTTGGAAGCATGGGAGAACTGAAGCTTCTTACAGAAATTTCCTCAGTATGCATATTTAAATATTAAGTTCTAATTTTTATTTGCTTTCTATTTCTGTAAGCTTTATTCTTTTAATTTTCCAATCACTGAGTGATTAGGAATTTGGGAATAAGAACTGCCCTGCTATCTAACAGCAGTCTCCAGGACAGGGTTTTTAAAGTGAAATGAATGGATGCACCTCCACTGATCACTAGAGCTCTGGTTGCTTATACTGGTTAAGAATCTGGCTCCACAGCTTCAGTGAAGGTGTTAATATTCTGCAAGCCCTTAAAATCTGCTCAAGTAGGTTATCTTTACCAGTTACGTTTGTAGAATATTTCTGTTAGGAAAAGGTGGAATAAAGTCACTATGTTTGACTTGGAGAGGCAGTAAAAAAATGGAGCATTTTTCAGTTTTCTTTTGCATTTATCGTGGAAGAAAGCTCTGGAATCTTAGCTTAGCAACAGTGCAGTGTGTTGCCTTGTGATCTCCTGAATGAGTGTTTTCCTGACTCTGTGCACAGTTTGACAAGATGAAAAAGCTTCTGGAATAGGTGTGTGGATTGAAGTCAGTGCTACCCACTTGAAAATGTTTTCTAAGTTGTGAAAGAACATCTATTCAGAAACAATTGTGCTAACACACCTAGCGCAAGGAGGTGGAGGTGTTGAATATATCAAGTGTGACCGTTTCAACTTGGCAATACTAACTGATACTTAAATATTGCCATGCAAGGAAAGCTGAGCCAGGCAGCGACCTGATCTATCCTGTTGTCACTAAAGCAAAGTAACTGGTCACTTTAGAAAATAAGGGTCTGGTGGCTTTTCCAAGGCTTTAATAATGAAATGTGACATTTGATAAATGGTCTCCCTGTATGTGCTTCTTGTTTCTTTCATCCTTTTATCACTGTTATTTGCTGTCTTCGTTATTTTTCCTCTCCATAATGATAAATATTTTCCTTTAATATAAATTAAAACCTGCGAAATTTAAACTTCTCTTAGGCAAGCAAAGATTTAGTCCAGAGAAAAGATTTTCTTCTCTTGTCTGTTTCTATATTTGGAGGGAGGTTTTGGTTCATGAGGAAATCCTCTGCCTGAGGCAGGAACTGAAGCCAGTGTTGAATGTTTTGGCTAGTCCAAAGCAGTGTGTTTCAGCACTACCTTCATCTTTATAGATTACAAATTGTTTGTTGGATTAAATAAAAATTTCTGCTTTTCAAATATAAAGTCCTGGGTTGGGACTGCACTACTAGAACTTTTGTTCTTCTTGTGTTGTGTTGCAGGCTTTGCAATAGGCAGAGAGACTTGCATTGGTTCACTACTGGTTTTGCCCGAAGTGGAGGAAATGTGGTGTTCTGCATTAAGAAGCTTCAGCTCTTCAGTAGGTTTTCATCTTGATTTGCAAATGCCCAAGCCTGGTCATGTCTCTGTTTTTACTGGATCCTTTGGGCTAGGTCTTTGAAAGAAAACTAATATATGTGGTCAAGATGAGCTTTGTCCTGCAGGTGAATTAATTTACTGACTTTCAGGAAGAACACAGACTGCAGGTGTGGGCTTCTTCAGTAAACTGTTTACATATGAATGATTTTTTTTTATAAAAAGAAGTTCATGACCAGTAAGGATTCAGTGGTACTGTTATAGGAAATCAGTAGAACACAGTACTTTTTATTTCAAATCTTTTAAGGTTTTTCTTTTTTTTCCCCAATTCCTTTAAAATTTTTCTCAGATTGACCTCCTTTCCCCTCCCTGTGTTACATACTGCACTTCCTACAAGCTAACCAGGCAGTCGTTTACTTTGGCCTGGCTGATTTCTGATATTTCTGTTCTGTATGTTAGCTGTGAGGTTCCTGTGATGCCTTGGAAAAGCACACACTATTTATTCTGTACATTTATCAAATGAAAGCTGACATGAAGTCATTGGGATTGACAAAAGATTTATGGGGGTTTCAGTTGGCTTTGCATTAGCCCCATGATATTCTTTGGCAATGTGTTGAACAGAATTGGTTAGTGGTGTTTTTTGTTTTTTTTTTTTTTTTAAGGCCTTCTGTGCCATCAGGTTTGTAAAACAGTTTATAGAATAGTCACAGTCCAACCCATCTAACCCCTATTAAATTTATGAATGTAGTATAATATTTTGTTGGCTTTCTTTCCAACTTCGGTAAAGCAAGTTCTGTAAATTTTTATCTACTGCTAATCCTTCTGCTCTCCATCTTGGCGCTTGACCACATGAGTTGCTGTTTCCCTCCTGTTGGCTTTCCTGCTTCTGCTTGCATCTCTCTCCAAAAATAATCTGAAGCCTTAGAGAAATGCATTTAAGGTATTATTTTGGCTCTAATAAACAGGAGCAAGAAGCGGTAGAGAGAGGGATGGAAGAGAGACATGCAGAAGAACATGCTGATTCATATTCAAGTCCTTTGGTGACCCTCCTGAAGGAGTGGTCAGCATCACTATTTTGAGAAAAGTTTCACCATGGTTCTGACTCTGACTTTCTATGAGACCTTTAAAGTTAAAGCTTGTCTAAAAATAAAATCAGATATGTTTAATATTAAACTTTTTTTTTAAAGTGTAATCCAAGATGCTTTGACCTTTAGCTTAGAGTAGCCAACCTGGGCCAGTTAACAAGTGATTGTAATAATGCAGCAGTTAAAAAAACCCAAAGAAACAAACAAAACCCCCTCCCCAAATCAACCAAGCAAACCCCAAACCACCTTTTGATCTTGAACGTAGACTTTGTGTGCAAAAGCTGCCCATCAGTGAGCTGTTAATATTGACTGCAGCGCTTACAAAATTTCTGTGCTGTAAAACTACCTCTGTAATCCCATATGACATCAAGAATCAGTCTGATTCATTCTTTCACTAGCGCTTAGGCTAAAGATGATCTGAATTTGCTTTGTAGGTAAGAATGTTGGAGTTGGATCAAGGCAAGCTGTATATTTTCTGGTGTCTGTCATATTTTTGGTAATGTTTGGATCCAATCTGTAGCTAATTTACCTCCAAGAAAGTGCATATTTCCCTGCAGCTTTGTATTGTGTCAGAAAATACTAGGGCTTACATTTTTGTGTGACCTTGACTTGTACTATAGTTGTGTCCAATACCTGATTAGAGGCATAGCTATTTTGGTTTGGTGGTGACTACCTTTAAGAGATACCCCTCATGGTGGCAAGGTAGGTGATGTTTTAGTGGGACTCAGTGGAAATTTTGACAGAACGGAAATAAACATTACTGTGGGAGGTGTCAGCTGTGCCAGGATTTACAACACAAATCTAGCGGTCTAACTAATGAACTGTTCTGCACCTCTATTTTTTTTCCCCAGTTTAGGTTTCTTCATCTGCCTACTTATCTGTAGGTGTTTTGCTGAGGCATTAGGAACATGTCAGAAATAAGTTGCATCAAAACAAATCCTGCCATGAAAAGCTGCAAAACTGTGTGGCATACTGAGTTGGACTATAAAGTCTTCTGAACGTTGACTTCTTTACTTTCAAAATGATGAACTGCAAAATATGTCCTACAAGTCAGCACCTCCTGTATCTAAGGATAGTTTCAAAGAGAGATGGCAAACTATAAATGCATGACAGAGCTACTTAGGGTGGTTCTTTGACTGTGATGCAGAAACAGAGTAGAAATAAATACATATTCTACATAGAAATTAAGAAAAATGCTTTCTGGGGGAGGGGAAAAAAAGGTTGGCACTGCACCACATGTACATCAGCCAAGCCACTCTTTTCAAAAATATCTAAAACATCTAATGTTAGATTTGCCCCTCTCCCAGCTGAATCCATAAGGCAAACAGACTTCCTCACAACCCCCTTACAGGAAAGCATACTAGAAAATACACAGGAAAATACCTGTACCTCTGTTCCCTTGGTGCAACATTTGAATAACTCTGCTTGACTACAGTCTCAAATTTATCGTACATTTCAAAAGCCCTCACCACATAGCTTTGCAGCATTCATTTTTTCAGTGTCAGTAATCAGTTGCACCACAAATTTTTTGGACCGTTTTACCTTTCTCTTTGTTTGGCACTCTTTTACATTACCGCATTGCATTTACCGAGAGATGATTTTTACCCATCAGTTTGCAGAAGGTTCCTCACAAGTTGTAAATAAAGAGCAAGCCATAGGGCATTGTGGGATAGTTCTACCTTTACCTCCTGAGTAAGGAAGCCAACCTAATTAATAACTTCCCTCCAACTGGAGAGGTGCAGAATCTTAATTTAGATACTGGCAAACCAGGGATTTATTGTCAGTTCAGAAGACTGTGAGTGCCAACTCTGCAGTTCTCTACATCTCAACTTACAACTGGGATCAATACTGCACTTGCAGCTTCCACTTGTATGTTTTATTTATGGAGCACATATTTTGAAACTTTTTTTTCCCTGTTGTTTTTAAAGAGTTACTGCCACTACCTCCTTTGATTCTAGCCAGAATTTATTTTGCTTTCTCTTGAAAGTGGTACAACTGCTAGTGATAACAGGATGTACGTTTGGGTATATGTGCACCTTTCCTTGTGCGTAGTTAGAGGTAACACTACATGTAAATCTGTCAATTTGAATTTCATTTAACTTAGTTTCTCCTCCAACCTCCCCTGGCAGTGCTATTGTCATGAGCACATATCATGGCTGGGAGAATGGAATAAAGTCCTTGGTACGTGTTAGAATTACGGTTTGGATATATCTGGAAAATTCCAGTGCACTTTGTATGGGTAACTGCAATCGATGGTATAGAGGTACATTTAGACCAACATCATGGATCTGAATATCCCTTTCCTTTGGAGCTGAGGTCAGCATCTCTTTTCAAATGCTCCAGCTTTTTCTGTGATGTGCTAACACAGGTTATGCTTGATGTTATATTTACTGAAGAAGTATACATTAACAATCACTAAAATGGGAAGCACTACTTCCAAATCCTCCATGTGCATTGTGTGTGTGTGTATATACGTGCAAACAGAGATATACTTTGAGTAGACATTGGAAGTATCCAGGGTCACAGTGCTCTTTTTGAGTTACAGATGCAATAGTGCAGTAAAAAGATAATGTAGTTACTCTAATGGGCAAGGGGATGAGATAATGCTTTTTTTTTTTTTTTAATGTCTAGCATAAAAATCCCTGGTTAACTATGCATAGGCAATGGGAAAACCAGGGAATTTTAATATAGAAGCCAAATGACGTAGTCTATACAGTCAAACAGCAGAATGACACTTTGAATAAAAGGGAAAATACTTTAAATTTAATTTCACTTATGTTACCCAGCTGTACTTTCTCAATATTGTGGTTGATGCTTAAATATGTGAGTAGGGATCAAGCTGGAGTCTTCTACCAGTTTGTCTTTATGGTAACTCTTCTTCCTGTATGGTGGGTAAAGGGTCCTTTGGAGTCCGTCTTTAATAGCTTTAAATGCAGTGAATCCCATCGTTCTGTCTGCTCAGCTGCCTTCTCTGACGGTGGGCCAATGTAAGATGAATATTGAAGTATGTACCATATACAGAAAGATTAGATAACTCCTACATATTTGCCATAACAACTTCTCAGGACAGATAAGGCTTGACATGTAGTCTTTCCAGTAAATCAGAGGAGCCTATTCGCTCAGGAGCAGGACTCCCAACTACCAAACTCATTTCATGTTTACTGCTGAACAGACACAAAAAAGAATCGATGTGGGATAGATTTCAAGCAGTAAGACAGAAATAAAGCTGTAAACCAGTCCATTATTAGTCCTTCTACTCTCACATGATAATGATTTGAAAGACCTAAAATTATTTAACACTACCTCTGTTTTCCACTTCTTAACCTTAATTTTGCCTTTAAAAAAAATGCAATTAACGATATCTCATTAACCCTTTTGCAGAAGGGTTTCTTGGATTTTAAGTTAGTTGCGTTACCATAGTGCATCTGTGGGGGGGTTTGTATAACCTCGTTATTGTTCTCTATTAAATACCTGTGATTTTTTTTTTTTTTGGACCAGGAAAAGATTAGTAACAACTGAACAAAATTAAAATCGGGCAGTTACATTTTTTCATCCAGTTAATGCATGAACATTCTCTGGATTTTGCGCTTTACTTGTGACAATGACCGTGTTCAGGCTGGTCACGATATCCCTAGATCTCAAGGCTTCAAGAAAAACAGCCAGAAAATGTTAATTAAATCTCTTTTTAACCACTGGACAAAATAATACACCCCATACCCCTGGGTACTTTTTGTTTTTGTTCTATAAACCACAGCCTATCAGTTTAGCTGTTGCCTAAAAGGTAATGTGATGGAAGCCTGGCTATAGATTTGATATATTGCAGGAAGGCTGCATTCATGAATTGTGAATAAGAGCAACAATTTTTCAAATATATATTGTCAAAGCCGTTTTCTCTCCAATAACATTGCACATAAAATGTTACAAGTGTAATGGCTATTTTACTTGCAGTTAAAAAGTGCATACAACTGTAATATATCAGCTGTTGTTAAAATGACATCTGGGAATATATGAAGGTTTTTTCTTATCCTGTGTCAGGCTTCTTTACTACCTGTATTTCCTGTTAAAGACATTAGTATTAAAGAATTACTACAGAGAGAACAGCACCTACATACCTGTGTGTGTGTGTATACGCACGCACACATATGTATATATGTATTTGTTCTTGGCAGATCTTAGTACCTGTGTTTCATGTACATTACTCTGTCTATTGAATGACATAGTAATTTCTCTGTAGTTCAAATAATGGACCTCACTGTATACTTTCACTTGCATCTGTCAAATACCAGGTGACCACAGTTGGCCTATGGTCATTCTGAATAGCTTCTTGTTTCCACATCTCATTGGATTAAATGTTTGATACTCATTGCTGCTCCAAAGATCTCAAAACTGTAGGGATGTTCTCGATTCAACTCATCCAGTAAAGCCACTTGCAGTAAAATTAATTCTTCAACTGTGCTTCAAAGATATTCTAACACAGGTTGTTAAAAGTTCTAAAGGTCTGACAAAGAAATTCAAAGTGACTTATAAAGAAGGATTTCTCTATTATAAGCAGACAGCATGCAATCCTTGATCAGCTGAGGACAAATGCAAAGCTTTCCTTTTGCTGAGGCCAGGATTTCATCCACAGTATGGGCTTTTTGAAAAGTTCTCGTCATAGACGTTTGAAGTCTTTAACAGGAATACCAATGTTGAAAATCCCTCTCAATATGCTGTGCATATGGCATACACGAAGCATCATGTTCCTCCTACCCATCCTTGAATAAGTCATTGCCTAAACTTAATGCCCTATTTCTACAGTTTCTCCTTGATCCTCCATAGGAGTCTGTACTTGCAGAATATATGCCAGAGTTTCTGAAAGGGTCTGTGTTAGCTGCTTCTACTTTTGGACCAAGGTTTTGGAGGGAAAATCCTTGAGAGCAGGAAACTGCACTTATTCATTTAGAAATCTATAAAGCTCCTCGCCTTAGCTTTAGGACTAGTGTCTGACACTGAGAAATGTGGTCTGGGACTACTGGATTATTTGGAAGCTGCTCTTTCAAACTTCCTCTGCTGGACCAGCAAGCGCAGTTTCTTGCATAAGATGACTGCAACTCCCTTCCATGGAAATGCATGGCATGGAAATGCAACTGAGCTTCCATGATCGACCTCATTTCAAACCCTAGAAATGAGGAAGCTAAAAGCAACAGTGTATTATGAAAGCTGATATAGTTGAATATTCCTGCTTAGTCTGAGGTGGCTGCTTTGTCCTTGTGCCTGCATTTCCTGAGTGCTTTGATGCTGCAGCATGCACTTTATCAAGCTCTGTTCTGAACCGGTTACCTCATGGAGTTTAATGTTTGGTTACTGAGTCATTAAACATTATACAAGTCAGAACACAAACTGTATCCAGTTCTCCTTTGGTTTCCAGTAATGATTTGAAAAACGTTCGGAGTACATGTGATACACCTTTGCCATGAGCAGGACAGAGGGCATGATAGTTTCTAAAAATCAATTCTAGCCAAATATTTTGTAACTCGATACGTCATTCAATATTTCTGGACTGAAATTACTAATCTAAGGACATTGTTACTAAGTTTCTAATATGATATTTCACAATAAGTTGTAAGTAGGCCTTTATGCTTTTAGTCTCTGGTAAGTGCCTTTTCTTGTTGTGTTGAACTGAAGAAGCTGACTTTCATAGGATTCGGTCCTCCAAAGAGAGAAGCGGCAGAGGTTGACATAATACTGAGTCAGGGATGTGCCACAAGACAGTTTATCACTGACAGCATTCTTGAGGTTTAATTGTTCTTCTCACTCTTCACCCTCTTCTTCCTGCCCCCGCAACTGCTTTTCCTCAAAATAGTTTAATACCAGCCATTTCTAATATAATCGTGCTGAAGTTATGGAAAAAATGAGCAAAGCTATGATCAAAGGCCTGTGAGCTTTTTTTCCTCCTAAGCAGACTGCAGGCTACTTTTGATAATAAAATTACATGTGCTTCTGTCAAAAGGAGAAGTTGCTATTGTTTTGTGTGATGTTATTTTAATGGTGCCACTTAAAAATTAAGTTCTGTTGCTGAAACACTAGCTGTGAATAGTATTTCCTCTGCTCCAAAATGTCTACCAGAGATGTACCTCTTGGGAAGCGATCAGTGGTTAACCTGGAGCAGTATGCTTATTTAAACTGTAGATGGCAAGCTCAAGAAAAATGATCTACTAAATCCAAATGTAGTAAAAACAAACGTGTACTGATACCAAATAATGCACGTGGTGGCATGTAACTGTATGTGTATATTGTTGCTGGTTAAATGTTCCTCTGCCACTTTTTTCTGTGGAGAAGGAAAAGCGAGGAGCCTCTGACGGGGTCAAAGGTGCTGTGTGCCTGATTTCATCTTGCTGAGCAGCGGTGGCACCTTGAGCTGCGTTATCTTTCATTAGCGGGGCAGCCCTTTAGAGAAGGGGAGAGATTAAACACTCTAATAAATGTGACTAATCCATAAGGTGAGAGAGAAAAGTATGTGCTGTCCTATTATTCAAATGTCATTTCCTCTTCCTAAGTAGCCGGAGGCGCTTCCCGCATCATTTGCAGTCACTTCACTGTCCACATCATTGTCCATTTCTGTCACTGTGTTACAGGCGGTGCACGTTTCCCCACAACAGTCCAACCAAAGTCGTTTGTACCTAACTGCTTGGCTTTCTTTCCTCGATGGGAATAGGAACAGCAAAATCTGGATGCTGGTGGGTTGGATAGTGATTCTCAGTACAAACATTAATAAAACATGTGCAAAGTGATATCTCGGGTCAGCTAGAGAAGCTGAAGATAAATGTCAAAAGTTTGAAGGTTCCTAACAGAGGCTCAGTCATAGCGGTGGCAATGACAGATTTGGCAATCACGCCAAGGCTGGTAAAGGTGGAACCCCAAAGCTGTGACTTTACAGTATATCCTAAAATGAGGCAAGTTGTGAGTGAGGGAAGCAGAGAAGGAATCTTTGTTTAAAAGGAATTTGGCCTCAACCAGTATTTGGCCACTGATTCAGTTTCACTTGAAAAAAACCACATTGATGTCTCTTCAGTTATTGTTAGAGTTTTGGTTGTTAAAAATAGCAGTAAATCCCTCACTGCTATGATTGTAAGAAAAATTTTGGAAAATGATATGACTGAAGTTGAGATGTTTCTGAAAGTCTAAGAAGTATGAATGGCTTTGTGTGTTTTGGTGAAAATATCAGGTAATAGTCAACTTTCCCCTGGTTTTAACTTTTTTAGTCTTATCAGAAAACCATCTTTATAGTTACCTGAAATTTCTGAATTTTAAGAAAACGAGGAATCTCAGAACTTTGTAGTTTTACTGTAAATACAACCTTATTTTGGTATATGTTTGTCCTTTCTTTA
This sequence comes from Egretta garzetta, assembly GCF_000687185.1. Taxonomy (NCBI): domain Eukaryota; kingdom Metazoa; phylum Chordata; class Aves; order Pelecaniformes; family Ardeidae; genus Egretta; species Egretta garzetta. The sequence continues at coordinate 3,296,768 of NW_009260945.1, read as the reverse complement.
GTCTACTATTTCTCCAAAGAAAGAGATTTTCCAAGTCTCATGACACAGTCCAGTCCCACTCACCTGACAAAAAAGTTTAGGTGTTCATGGGGTCTTATGTACCATGAACTATCTTTTGTTGAACATCTGAGAATTTAGTGTGATTACGCTTTCATGTTGATGCCTTGTGCAGCCACGGGTCTCATCTTAAAGGTCAGTTATACTCCCTTGCTTCAGTCCTTTCCCCCAGTCCAAGCTCTGACTATGTGCTCATCTTTTTCTCATGAAAACTGTTATTTATTTATTCCCAATCACTAAAAGATGAAAGCTACAGGTAAAAAAGGAATACTTCAGTATCCTTCTTAATGCTGTGCTCATGGTGACAGAAGGCCCAGGCAGTGGGGGTGGAGGGGTTGAAATTGGTGATAATTCAATTCTCTCTTTTCATTGTAGGAAAGACATTTTAATTTTACAAGAACTGGCTTCATAAAAAGGAGGAAAAAGTTTGTGTAGGTAAGGGACATAAAATTACTCTACCTATCACCAGGAGGCAAAGCAGAGATGAGTAGGACATTTCTATGGGGAATCCTTCCAGCAGCAGCAAGTAGTGCCAAGAAAAATAGCCAGAACAAAATCAAAAGTAGGTTCTGGTCAAAAAGAAGTAAACACATACTTACTATGATTGAATGCACATCCCCAGGGAAGATGTGGTTTGGAAAGCATATGAATTGCACATAAATGCTAGAAGAGGATATAAGGTATGTTAGGAAACTGTGATGCTGAGCTAGTACAAAAGAAGATATTACTACATATAACTGGGTACAAATATGATGCTGATGCTCTTATTTTACATATTTCATAGACATCACATGGGGAAATGACACACGGTGGGATAACTGCTGGGTATTTGACAGTCTTACATTACATCTTGCTTACGCAAAAAAACCTTGTTATAGTCTGCAGGTAAGGGCTGTGCAAAGGGAGTAAGAATTGCAGGAGGCGTAGCTTGTGATTATGCACCTGGCCCATAAACCTCTGCTTGCTTAGAGGGAAAGAATAGAGATGTGTTTTGAACACAAAAAAGCCTCTTTTTTTTTTTTTTCTTTTCTTTTTTTTTTCCCCTGAGTCATAAACCCAAACTATCTTTCCTTTGCTGTCTTTCTTTAAGTTTTGGTGAGGCCTGAAACAAAACTTACTCATGCTTGACTATAAATGCCAATGATTTCAGTTTAGTGCATGCATAAGTGAAAGAGAGTAGATCCACCAATACTACTCTCTTCTGTTCTCTAACTTCCCTCAGGTGGTAATTTTTAATGTTTGGAACAACTGTTACTGCATAACCTGTGCTGGTTTTGACAGGTCCAGATGGTGGGTAAGACAATTTTATCTTGACGGGGCCAGAGGAGCTTTAAAGTCCGCTGTAATAGCTCTCTGGAGTTGGCAGGAAAGAGGCCCTGGAGCTGCCTCTGCTTTGGCTGCCCCTTGTTGAGTTTCCTGCTCTGTCAAGGTCACAGCTGGTTCAACCCCTCGGCAGTATCCCCTGGTGGCCTGGAGGCTGCGTGGGGTGGCCATGAAGGACATGGGTAGATAAATGTTCTCTTTTGTCCCCTGTTTTCAGTCAAGGGATGGAGCAGCTAAGGTTGGTAAGGAACTTTTTGAGTCAGTTCCTTTATGTCAGAGCCTTTCTGGACAGCAAAAGTGAATTAGCAAGAGAGATGAGGGTGGAGAACTGCTTGCTCTGTGGGAGGTGAGGGCAAGGTGAAGATAAAAGAGCATCTTGAGACCTTGTAGCTGTGCATGAGGCCCTGCAACAGATGAAAGGCCCTGCAACAGATGAACCATCTCAGGGCTGTACAGCAGAAAGTAATGCTGGCTCTTGCAGGTTTTCTGTGGGGAGGTCTTCCTTATTCTGAGGGGCTTCTTGGAGGGATGCTAATTAATTAAAAGGTGGGTTTACCAGCAGTACACCAAAGGAGCTGTTAATGTTGTTTGTGACTAATTAGGTCTATTTTTACTGTTTCTCCTCTGCCTATATGTTTATTCTTTCCACTAGATGCTGCAGGCTTCCTGAGCATTAAAGCAGTGGTTTGGTAGTGATATGATACTGTGCCTGAGCTAGAGAGCAGCAAATCGGCAGCATCAGCACTCTTACTCCCTAGCTTAGGCTGCTGTACAGAGTGGGTGAAGTTAACTTTAATGTCATGAAAATATTAGAAATACACATTTTTGTTGTATACACATTGGAACCATACCTTTGCCCTGATATTAACTTGTTTTCCTTGCTCTAATGACAGGTGGCTGCATTGCAGCGCTCAAATATTCATTTTGGTATCTTCTTTCTCATGGAACCTTTTTTAACATCAAGGATTCTTTTTCTGACATGTGCTCAAACTCTAGATTACTGCCTTAATCCTTTCCTTTATCGTTCTTGAGTGCTAGGGATGGACTAACAGCCACTCTGGTAAGAGACTTGGCTGCAAGGGACTGGGATCAGTAGAGTCGGACTGCTAGGAAATTCTACTCTGCTCTGGAGGCTGAGTATCTCTTTTTGGCACTGTGTGGCAAACATAAGCTAAAGCAGGGGCTGTCTATTAATTGAGATTTATTTTGATTTTTCACCTTCACTTTTCCCTTTTTTAATGTTGGTAACTACAATGGAATGAAGGCATTTCAAGACAAATTCTTTCTGAAGTTCCTTTAAGTTCTTGCTTGATGGGAAGTTTTGGCTCTGGGAAAAAGAGCCAGGGAGATGAGCAAAAGCATCTGAATTTGACTGAAATCACTGCTGATGTGAAAAGAAGGGAGCTAAGAGCCTTTAATTAAGGAAAGGACCCACAGTTTGAAAACTTCTAATGAGAGCTGAATAAGCAATTCTTTCAAATCTGCCTTACGAAGCTGAGTGGTAAAGGAGAACACAGGTATTTTGCTGAACAATGAATTAATAGAACATAGTCTTTTAATATGAATGTTTCTATGTTGTTAATATTGTAATATCACATTACAACTTTCCACTCTAGAAAAACAGAGTTTAGAAGTAATCACAAAGAAATATAATCCCAGACTTTTTTCTTAAAAACAACAAACCAAACCCAGCCTTACCTCCCCCAACAAAATTAACAAAAACAAACAAAAGAAAATAAAGGCCTGAGAATATAAACAGAAGAGTATACCTAAGACACCTGCACTGAAAATATCTGCCTTATTTTTTCTATTACCGTAGGTTATAGTCTTAAAAATCCCCCAAATACATTAGAGGAAACGGACCAGTATTTCCACACAGATATCCACATGCGTGGACTGCTTTTCTTCAAAGATAATCTGATGGCTAACAAGACATTTTGGCTGTCTTACCACCTGAAGTTAAGATTGTTTTATCGAGGCTGTTTTCTCGTTTGATTTTACTATTGCTCTTTCTTTTATACAGTATTTATAACTGCCATGATGTTGCTCTTGCATTAAACAGTAGCTCAATTTTTGTGTGTATTCCTGTGCAATCAGTAATGCAGGCTAATGCAGATATATTCTGGTCTTGAAAAATTATGAGGTCAGACAGCATGTAAGGGAATTCTTCTTTTAAAATTGAGAATTGCAATACTAAGTGGTCAGGCCCTAGGGCACAGGTCTGCAGTAGGATATAGAAAAGCAGGGTTAAAGGTGGGGTTTCGGTTGGTTGCTTGTTTTCAGGACTCTACAAGCTCTGCTGTAGACATGTTTGCTTAAGGTCAGCCGTGGGAATAGGAGGACAGGGAACAATATTTCAAATCTCTCTCCCATTGCAGGGAGCATTGATAAGAATAATGAGTGTGAATTTGATAATTTTGATAGATTTCTGAATGGGAGATTACACACAGAAAGGCTTTTCAGTCTCCTGGTCTGATGGGTGACTGAGGAGCACTTGTATCAGACTGAACATACTGGTAATGCACAAAGGATGAGGGCAGGCAAAGAGAAAGAACTTATGTTCTTTGGAATTTTTTTGGAAAAAAGAAAAAATCTAGCGCTTCAGTTAAATTATATTTAAAATATTAACCTGAAGTGGTCCTGGCTTTGGCAAGAAATACAGGTCCAGCTAAATGACACTTAAAATATTGATTGGTAAGAGTTTGGATGCTACAGGAGGAAAGATGATTCAATTTTTTTTTTTTATTCACTTTTCCAAAGCATCTACCACTTGCTGTTAATGGAAAGAAGTTCCTGGGTTATATGAGTGTTCTAAGCAGCTATGCAAGAGAAAACCCATCTCATAAAATTTGAAACAAATTATTTTTTCTGCAACTCTTTCATTCTTTTGAATGTATGTGTGGGTTCATTCCATCTTCTTTTTCCCCTTTTCCATTTTGATGCATGGGAGAAAATAAAGGACAAGGAAAATAACCCAAGTCTTGAAAATGTAAACACTTGAAAAGCTTTCCATGGAAAAATAGGTCTTTCTCATCTTGCTGTAAGTGAGTGACTGAGCTGATTTGAGGTTGCCACATCCTTGCTTTACTCATAATCCCTGTCATGGGATCAGGTGTTAATGACTCTTCTTTAGCAATTGAGATAGTGGCATGTTCTATTTACTGTTGTCCCTTGTACAGCTAGGGCAGAAGGGAATGAGAGAGGATGGGATAATCTCTTGGAAGGCAGCATTTAACACCTGTCTGGCAGGAGATAATTGCTGCATTCCTGGGGGATTAGTGTGGTGGAACTTTATTATGGTGTAGTGAAACTGTACCCAGCTACCTCTCACCAGATGGATGTCAGACTATTTTGTCACAGAAGAAACAAAGTACAGAATGAAAGATGCATGAATAAAGCATGTTTGTGTAGATGAAATGTGGTTTGTGCCATCCCCTCTGCTTCAAAACTGGATAGAGATTTTTCTCATTGTTGTCCTGCTTTAAAACTGAGGAACACTTGGGAATGACTGAAGCGGTGTCTGTATCGCAGTTAAAGGAGAGATTGTATAGGAGCCCAACACCCCGTCACCTAGCCTGCTGAGTGACAAAAGCAGTGTTTCATAGCAGTGTGGCTTTTGGATAGGTAGCCCAAAAAAGCAACCTCAGTCAGAAGGCTGGGTCATTGCACTCATGTTGCTTTCCACTGAGCAAGCAAAGTTAAAGATAGCTTGGGAAATGTTTGTGGTTTCTTTGGCCAGTTCCTG
>NW_009260945.1:3274110-3291590 GCF_000687185.1 Egretta garzetta | reverse complement strand
CAGTTCCGGCTGACATCTCTGGGAATTTATTGATACAGTGAGGTATAGGCCAGCCTACCTGAGCCACTTGGGAAAAATGACCCAAAGTGCTATCCTGGGTGTTTCTTTTACTTCTGCTACATGGGCATAGCTTGGCATTTTTCCACTAAGTGTCCTACTTTTCAGTGGTACCCTTTAATGTGTATTGATCCTTGTATAAAAATAATTATTTTCAAATGCATACCAAGAAACTGGAGCTTTCCTATAGAAAGAAAAGCCCCTTGACATCTGATTAGAGGGTGTTTGTGCATTTTCAGTAATTGTAGTTGCCCTACAGTTGGATCCTCAGCATGGAGTTTGAATTATGTTAGATAATATACTAAGAAGCACATAAAATACACAGAAGAGAAAGGAGAAGATGTAAATCTAGCAAAGAGAAATTCAGGAATTGGCATATACTCAGTAGCCTGCAAATATGCTCTGTTAGTTGGTCTGAATGCCAGCTCCTTGCATCAGCTGGAAGAAAAAGTTGATAGCTTCCTAATTCCCGGTTCATTTGCTTTTTATTTGAGTCTGTCCTGCATATGGATTATAAAATACTGCATTACTTTTTCTGTAAGCCTGAATGTAGAATTGTATCGCTTGTTACTACACAGCACATAGGATTTAAGTCTCCTGGGGAAAGCTGAGTCCTTAGTCTGATTATTTAATCATACTGTGATATAAAGGAAAATATTTTGCAATTTTACTGTCTGTCCTGTAACAGCTTTGTGTTTAATATTGGGTGCCCCAAATGAGAAACTACTTAAAACCTTGCTTTGCAGTTCACATATTGTGCTGGAATACTGCTTGAGCAACAAAAGGTGTTATTTTTTATGCTTAATTTGCACTACAGAACTATTTTAAGAATAGATTTGATTTAATCTACTTAATGACCTTCATTATATATAGCAGTCTGAGAACTGAAAGTTACTGAGGGTTTGTGATAACAGCAGAATTCCAGGGGAGAGGAGAAATTGTTTACTAGTTCTGTGGAGAATAAACCCAGAGCAACACAATACTTGGTGTGCAACACTGCAACTTAGCAGTGAAACAAAACTTCAGTGAGGTTGACAATTTCCATCGTTGCTGTGTGACCACTGTCAATAGAGAGCACTAATAACACTGTGTAAGAGCAATGGTCTTTGCCTACTAAAAGAAACACAGGATTTAGATTTCCACATTAATTGGCCCTGCAAGAAGCAGGGAGTTGGACTCGATGATCCATATGGGTCCCTTCTAACTTGAGGTATGTTATGATTCTATGATGTTGACTGGCTAATTGCAATGAAAGAAGACAGCCTGGTTTCGTGGACTTTATCTTCAACTTGATCTGCCATTTTTTTCTTTTCATTATATACAGACTGGTATCATTTCATAGTGATCCTTGTTGAATGAATTTATGGCCTCTGAAACATAACTAAAAATCTGAATGCAAATCTCTTACTGTAGTAACATCTGAAGTTGAAAAGTCTTTGGATGTATTGGGTAATATATACATTATTTCTAACGCTATCTCAAATGAAATTGCAAATAATGGCTGAAAAAAAATCTCAGGAATAGTAATTATAATCCTTCTTCATTCTTAGGATCCTTTGAAAATTGTCTTCCATCTTGCTGGCATGTTGGGAGCTGCCTCTTGTTTAGCAGGCAATATAAGTCATGACCCAACATATCATCATGGCCTGAAAATACATGGCATTAGAATAAAGACTTAATCACAGTGGGGAGGCGAAAAATGAACTGTTTATGTTACAGTTGCTTTCCTGTCACACAGTGTGAATGGTGTTAATAGAGAGGGGACCGTAACTACCAAAGGTGTTTTCAGCTAATGTGTCCTACTTTGCATTTGTAATAGGCAAGGAATATGCAATAAAAATTGTGTATTGCATCATGACTAAATATAGCTTCTTTAAGTGCTTCAACTTAGTTTCTCATTATCACGTGGGCATAAATGGAGAAAAGCCTTGTGCCTTTACATGCTTTGAATATTTTGGCTTTTTGGCTTTTAAAAAAAAAACCAAAACCAACAAAACCCCCACATCTTCTATTTCGTTAGAAACATCCAGCACTGCCACTAATTTCCTATGAAACCAAATGATCAGAATATAGTGAATGATCTAGTAATCAGAATCAGCAAGTGGAGTTTAATTCATTTGCCTGTAGAGTGCTTGCCAACACTGTCATGTAGAGCTCACTGCTGTTCCAAGAGCCACTTGTGCTTATAATAATTAGAGTTCCAATGATCTGGAACTGCTCGATTCAGCTGAAGTTTTGGCAGGTAGTTGACACACTGAAGCATATTTAAACACTGTGCTAGCCTTGGAAAAGTCACTTCAAATTATTTGCATGTCTGTAATACTGTTATAGTCACAAAAAAAAAAAAAGGTGGCCAATCTATCAGCTATAGAAGTGTAGCTATCATTTTATGTCACATAAAACACATGAGTGAGGGAATTTGGGGAATAAATGGTTTGGGAAAGCTCAATTGGTTAGTTGCATAAAAAATTTTACTATCATAAATGAAATTGTTCCTCTGTTTATTTTGATGTATGATAGCTCACGCGCACTTAACGCTGTTAGTAAGCCTTCATATTTGGAATTGTGCCCGATGAGTATGTCTAGATGTGGAATTACCAGAAAATGGATGAAATGTATATAATTCCTCTTCTAATAAAAAAAAAAACCACACACATGAAAAGCTCATAATAATTAATTCATTTCAGTTTTGAACCTTCTCAAATTTTCAGTCTTATTTATGAGAAAATGTCAAGTTTGCCACCAGATGTCAGTTAAGGCCTAAGGAGCTACTGTTTTCCTACACTGCTAAACCCAACGGTACTGCTGAGATAATTTCGTCTATATCAGTTCCAAAAAAATGCTAACGGACTTGTCAAATTATTTTTTACCTGGACATTAGAATATCTTTTAGCTGAAGTATAGGACAACACATTTTTTCATATGATCACTGGCCATTCAGTTAGCTGATTTTACCACTGTGTCTGTGTAAGGTTGTCCTACACAAGCTTTGAGGATTTTCGTGATTTTTTTTGCTATTTTTTTGGTGCTAGATTGGGGAAAAGATGAATGCAAAACTATTGCTCTTAATGTGCACCTGAGAACCCACCAAAGTTTTACCTAGGGAAGTTAGATAGGCTTTACCATGATGAATTTCACATAGAGTCTAGGAGTTTAATAGACATGAACTTGCTACCTGCTCAAAGTTCCTGGCAATTTGTGTTCAGATAATAACGTTTGGGCTCTTTGTGTTCAAATTCCATATTCCAGGGTTAATGAAATATTGGTTACACAGGAAACCAATGTGATGAGCTAAAATGAAGCAAAGTGTATTTCTTTAAGATGGAAATGTTCATGCCAGTTATGGAGGAGTAGTTGGTGTAAGATGCAGAAATGGGAGGAAACAGTTGGAAAGGAGCTGAGATAAATCGAGGACTGATGGCTTTTTACTGATCGCTGGCTGGCTCTTTTAACCTGATCACAAACTTTCTTTTGTTATCACATGGAGTACCTGCATAAAAATGGCTACTAACAGCTCCTATTGACTTAAGAATTGGGGTTTTCAGCCTTAAAGGATCTATCTCCCTCTTTGTAAAATTTTGTACACCATTCCCTGTGATTAATTCTACTATGTCAAATCATGGTACTGTTTCATTTGCTGTCAACAGCCTTTTGTGATATGTTGTTTACTTGTCATAAGTTCTCTGGGGGGAGAGAGCTCCAAGTGCTTTGCATTTCTCATCCGATTTATTTGTTAGTAGCAGTAGACGCTTATTTAGGAGAACGATAGGCAGAAAAGAAAATGAAATAAGCTTGTGTCTTTTGGTTTTGTGGGGGTTTTTTAATGTTGGATTTCTTGTCGTTTTGTTTTAAACTCTGAAAACTCAATAGTAAGCCAAAATTAAAGCAACTCACATTACATTTCCATCAAGAAAAAAAAAATTACAGGCAGTTTTTCATACTAAATGTTGAACTGCTGAAAGCCAAAAAGCAATACAAATAAGAACTTGCTATGCAAAGATGCCTGTTTTGTCATGACTGAAATATCAAAAAGCCACATAATGTCTGCTTTGTGAACTGGTACTGTACACATGCATTTTATTAGGTTCCAGTAGGAATGTTTCTTGCACCCATTAGAAATATATCTTTAGTAAAAAACTGGCCTGATCTACTAATCGCAACCTGTTCCCTTGTAGAAGTCACCACTGAAAACATCACATTGCATTGTGCATGCAACATTTGTTAAATGCTAATTGGCACCAGCATATAAATGTGTTTGACCCACGTGAGAATTCTGCACCCAATTTTGCTGCAATGCAAAACTTTGCAAAACAACATCTTGCTCCCATCAATAGCTAGAACAATTGTTAAATAATCAAAGAGTAGACGTAGATTATAAAAAGCAGTGCCTCTTACTAAGAATTAACTCCATGAAAAAAAAAACGTTCAGAAAAGGCCTCTGTGAATGACTCTGGGACTTGGTCTTAATGTTCAGTCTTTCATTTGTGAAAAGACATCTGGGGAAGAGACATCTGGCAGTAGAGAGCTTGTTAATCTTTGCTGGAAAAGGTACGATGAGATCCAGCGACTGAGGCTGGAAGTAGATAAAATCAGACACACTTCAGAATGGATGACTCTCTAAAGGGTGTGTTAAAGCTCCAGAAGAAGTGAAGTGCACGATGCAGAAATTGTCTGAAGGTTCTTGAGCCATGTTTAGGTGGAGGGCTGAAAGAGTTCCTCCTACAGTCTTAAGATCAGTGAAGAAAGCTTGGAGTAAATAAACGTAGTGTTTTAAAGAGCAATAGCTGTGGTTCTGCAGTGGAGCAGCCCAAGGCTCTGGGCTCCTGGATTCAGTTCCTATTTTGTTACAGACCTCCTGCCTGATGTTGGACAGGTTGCCCGTTGTGCTGCACTTCAGACCTTTCTCTGTAAAACTGAATATAGCATCATCTCTTGGATGTCAGGCTGTGGATTTACTGCTGAGGCTGGATACAGAAATGCCAATGCTGACTCTTTAGTAGCCAGTTTTCCTTGGGAAGCAACTCGGCCTCCAATGTGCAGTGTGTTATTTGCCATATAAACTTAGATGCTCAAGTTAGCGGTGATGTGGGAATTGCACTTTGCCAGACTTGGCAGTGATGCTGATCTTTTATCTTCTCTCTTTTCCTCACTGTGTTCTCCCTGCATGCCTTTCTACTCAAATTTTTGCATTGTTGGTGTTTTCCCGTTGTCCAACCCTTTGTCCTAACCCTTCCCTCCCTCACTGGCCTGGATAATAGAGATTTGACAGAGATGTGAAGTTAACTACAGTAAAGGTGAAGTACTTGCACAGCTTCTATTGTGATAGTGTGTAAGTACCTGAGAGAGATAGATACACACGCATAGGCACAAGACCTCATGACATACGTACTTATTCTTGGTATCAGTAACATCTAAGCTTCATTCCTTACAAAGCCTGGTTGTGTAGCACAGTAGTTTCCTCAGTCTTTCATCCGTCCTGACTCCAGCACCCTCTGAAAAGAAGTCACTTATTCTCTGTCTGTATCATGCCCCCAAAGGAAGAAAATGTAAATCATGTTTCGGTCTTTTCAGTAATAACATAAAAGTTGGCTAGTAAGATCCTGAAATAAAGTTTGAAAATGGATTCTCTGTAGCTGTGTGTGATGATTTTTGTGCATATAAATGTCAGGCTCCACATTAAATGAACTGATCTGTAATTTTGCAAAAAAAGCACCGATGGGCTTTCCAATGTGCCGAAAGAGGGCTGCAGTCTTGTCTTCTGCAGCGATTCATCTCAGCCTTAATGTTCAATGTGAATGCATACAAGGCATTCCACGCGCTCAGTGCGACAAAACTGGAAGAGAAATGTGCATGTAGAAAGTTGCACATGCACAAGTAGAGTCTGAACCAGATGTCTTCGAAGCCCTTAATGTGTAGCATTTAATCACTAAGTACTAAGTTTAAATAGAGCTCTTTCGATGATGATGATGAAATGATTAATAAAGCGGTCTGAAATGCAGTTCAGATCCTCTCTCTAGGGAGTCTTGCTTTGCCAATTTTGGCAAGATGGCCTCCTACAGCAACAGAATCAGAAATGCCAATTGTAATTGAAGTCTTTAATTACATTTCCTTCTTTATTTCAAGGTAACAAGCGTTTGGGGTTTTTTTCTCTTCTTTGAATTTCAGTAGTGCTGAAAATGCATATAGGCTTCCCATGAGCCCTGGGCTTTCTGAAAATAATAATAACAGACGAATACAAAGAAAAAATTAGCCCTTTCCAGAAATAACTGTAGTGTTTTGCAAGCCTTTTCAAAGTTCTGTCAGGCCTTGTCAGGCCTGCTGCAAGTTTACTTAAATATAATCTTCAAATTTCACTTCATGTTAAAGGAAGATTTGAGCAAGTAGAAAGGTGCAGCTGAAAAGAATAGTACGTGCATGGGCTCCTCAACCCTCACAGCATGAACCATGTCTTAAATAATAAATCACAAAGAAAGGGCAGGAGGAGAACAAAACAGCTAAGCCATTTCTTAGCAAGACAATTTCTTTTATTTCTTGTAAAAGGTTAACACTACCATCATCCTTGTCAACGCAAAGGAACGCAAAAGGGCCACTGGAAGGATGGGTAATGTTGCCAGAAACAGACCAAAAGAGTGGAGAAAATAACTCGTATTGTGCACCAAGGAAACATTGCAGCCTGGTCACCAGATGCTGAGCATACGCTGCTTTTAGTACTGCCTGCAGATAGTGTTCTGGCCTGGTATCTAGACTCTGCTTTACTGCACTTAGTCATAATGTTATGTTTGTGCCAAATCATTCCAATGAAGCTATTCGGGATTTGTGCGGCCCTGGAATAAAAATAGTACAGTAAAAGCCAAGAGACATCTCCCCAAATTGTTTTTCCTCCTGTTACCCGTTTAAGCAATATGCAATTAAATTACTTTAGTTACAGACAGTTGCTTTTTGCAGTGATGGTTTTTGCATGTCTAACTGTTTTTTTTTAATGTCCTAATGATTTTAAAAGGTCAGTGGGGAAAAAAATCAAGCAAGTTGTAGTTTTGACTGTCTGACAGTACTGAACGTCTGCTCCTCAGTAGACCATCAGCTGGCTTGATGGATGTCAATGGTGCTTACACATGGACCTGTTTGATGGATTGCAGCAAGGACTATCCTAGCCTTTGCTCTGGTCTGATATTAAAATCCTGCAAGTTGCATCCTTTTGTTTCCTTTGTGTAGAACTGAAGTGGAAGAAAGCAAAAATAAGCCTTTGTTCTGACTTTGGTTTCCCTGTTTTCTTCTGGTGCGTGTGAGCTGCCACAGAATATCTCTGTTTTGGAGATATCTGCCATATCTTGTCTGCAGCAGCAGATTTGCTGGTGTTCACAAGTAGTTGCTCTTCTCTTTCAGATCTGATTCTGGTTTCTTCTGGAGATTAATACCATTCAGTACTGGCATTACCAAGTATAGACTGTAGTATCTGTGTCCTGCTGCTGTGGTGATTAGCCTTTCAGATGGGTTTACTTCTATTTTTCCTACTGAAATAGAGCAAGCAAGGCTGAGCCTTTGGCCTGAAGACCTACTGTTCGACACCTTTTATGTTTTATTTTTAAACACGCTTTATTATTATGCTAGATGTCATTCTGACAGATGTTGGTACATAAAGCTAATGAACATCTTCCCAAAGAACTCCTGTTAACTTTTGTATTTTGATTGGCCATGGCTTTCAAACTGAAGATGTGAATTTTTTCCTCAAGGAAATGTGATGTAAAGCATCACTTATGTGATGGTTTTGTTTGCGATAAAGCTGATGGCAATCTCTCTTATACATAGCAGGGTCAAATTCCTCCTTCACGTGAAGGAGGAATTTGTGTCTTTCCACCTCAGAGATGTTACAGCAGAAATCTCCTTGAGGCTGTGTTGTCAAAAGATCTCATCTTCTATTTGAGAACCAAAGTTGCCCAATTTTCAGAATATATCAACACAACAAGGACACTTTGGACACGGAGTATCTGTGAAAACATCTGGAGTTTCTAAAATTTTGTTTGTTTTTTGGATGCCTGTATTGTAGCTTAGCTTTGTAGGTAATCTTGTCTTGGCAATAATGCTGACAATGTTAAAGTGCATGTTTGAACATCATAAAAATTAAGCTCTATTAATTTTAGTCTAATGAAGTCAATAGCTGGTTTTTACATTAGAGATTCCTGCAAGTATATGCCCCTTTTGAATGTCTCCTTTAGAAATATAAATTAAGGATTTCAATAAACTTTAATATTCACAGGATTTTCATAATGAAATGTTTTTAAAATAATTTTTCATTTCCAATTTCTTGTTCCTATTCAGTTTTTACTTTTCAAGAAACTGGCTTTTGAAGTTTAAACGATTTTTTAGATAAAACTTAAAATTCTGGATTTTTAGATCATGGGGAGAAAAAGTGCAAATTCTTTTTCAAAAGGAAATTCTAGCATGGAGGAAAAATTAATTTTTTGAGTCCTTAACAGGTTTTTAAAACTCCTTTTAAACTCTACCATGTCTGAAAACAATTGTGAGGGATTACTTAGCGTTCCTTTAAGTATGAATTTGTATAACCGGTATTTTAGCAGATGATATAGAGAATAGGTTTTTTTCTGGGGACTTGAAATGTTTTCTATCCTTTTTTGAGCAGAATTTGAGCTTTTTATTCATTTATTTTTTATGCATTGTTTTATGCTTTGGTTTTGGCTTCATTGAGATGCCAACTGCAGCAGAGGCCCTGGGGTGCTTTTTCTGTGTTTTGTTGGTGTTTGTTTTATAAAAACTGCCCCTTGCATGACAGATGATTTTGGGTTAAGGCTGTGGAAATTCTCTCCCTGGAGAGGTGGTCATTGGAGAAAGTCTTTCTTTATTCTAAGCATATGTATTTACTATACGTGGCTTCATGTGGATAAACCACATTACTGACTTTAACGCTTCCCCTGAAAAACCCTCACCAGGGACATAATTAGAGACTGCAGGGGGACACGGTAGTACCTGAAGTACTACGTGCAGTAATATCTGTAAGTTGCTGCTTTCTTGTCCTTGCTTTATTCTGCCAAAGGGTGATGCAACACTTCAATGTCAGAATAATCCTCGACGTGCCTTGTTGCTGCTGCCGCTGCTTTTTTTGCAGCCTGTAGGAGGGAACGTGGAGTGGCTGGCAAGCGTAAGCCCAGGCAGCACTCAGTGTTGTCCTTGCTCTGCCATCGGTGGCCAGGTGAATTGGCTGAGCTGTCTGAATTGTGTTAATAAAATCTTCTCCCTTCTCTCTGGTGCATGTGTGCTACTATTTTGTGTGTGGGAACACTGCTTACTGCCTCTTTAACATCTAAGAAGGTATTTCTCACTTTCAAATAGGAATTTCCTTCAGAGATGAGTGAAAACATAGCTACCAGCTTCTTTCTTCCTTGATGATGCAGTAAAGAAATACTCATCAGACATCAAAAGCTATTTTTATTTGCTCGTGTTCTCCTTTCCCTAGAGTTTGTTGTGCCTCACTTGTGCTGTATGCATAATTATTCTTCAAAGTGGAATGAGAAACCAACTTTATTTATGAAATTTTCTTCATGGGAACACAATGTTCTGTCCCAAGGCAAGAGTTACAGATTCAGATTTAACTGACTTAAAAAAGGGGAGAGAAAGAGGCGGTAGATTGTAAGAGAAACTTAGTGCTGGCTGAAAAAAATGGATGTTTTACAGTTGTTTTTTTAAATATTTTTCCAAAATTCTTATATTCATACTGAGCTTGAAGGCTCAAATTCTTTCTCTATAATGCCTCTGGAATGTACAGCCTTTCCTAAGCCTTCTTGCAGATGGCACTCTCAAGAAGGTTTGTATATGAGCTGCAGCACCGTCCCTTTTTTTTTTTTTTTTCCCCTTGCTGCTCATGCTTGAATCCATTCTTTTGCAAAGAGCTTTTTCCTCATCTGCCCCTTGGTCCATGTCACTGCTCTTTATGTTCCTTCTTTGCCTCTTTCTTTAACACATCAAATCAAATCTCTCAGATTCACTTTTAGGGCTGTTTGCAGCCTCTCTTTGCTTTAACCCTTATCTCAAGGCTGGTATCAAAAGTCAGCTCCCATATCTGATCAGCCTCAGATGCCAGCCTCTCTATCCCAGCCATTAAATATTACAAGCAAACAACTTTGTGTTTCTCCCTCATCTCCCTCATCCTTGGGAAAAGTTTCCCATGCTCACAGCAAAGCCTTGGTTCTCTTTCAAATTCCTCTTTTAAAACAAATTTCTCTTTTAAAACTCTATCTTGTTCCAGTGCCTTCAAAACTCCGGAGTGGTTAGCTGCTGCTCCTGAGACAGACCATTGGCATGTGATATGGATTTAGTACTGGCTTGCTGTTTATTTCTGTTCCTTTATCTGTCCAAATTAATCTGTTTTCTCGTGTGTTAGACTCTTGGCATCAGCTGTCTTTTTGTGTGTCTATAAGCTCTAACTGGCCCTAAGCTATACAGAAATGCAAATAATGTATGCATGTAATGCAAACAGAAAGGTTTATCCTCTTCATGCTACCCTTAATCTCATGTTCCATTAGAAGGTAAGGATGTTTTTTGCAGCATGAAACTCCTTACGTTTCTTGTAGAGATATGCTGAATTTCACTGTTTCAAGTCCTTAATTGCTTCTAGCTCCATTGGAAAACACCAGTAAAAAACAATTCATCTGCGCTGTGTTGGGAAGTTAAATTTGAGCAGCTTTTCTTTGTTTTGCTTTGTTTATTTGCAGGGTGTATAGAGGCAGACAGAAACTGTTAGACAAGTACAGGGCTGAGAAAAGCTACCTCCTTCCTTGTGCCATCACCGGCCGTGTGGTTGCACACAAATAATGGATATGACCTGGCTGAACACTGACCCCATAACAAAAAATAGCAACTAAAATGAGCAACAGCCATGTAAGCTCTCTGCTGTGACTTGCCAGGAGATCGTGTGACTCCGGTGTAGGCACAGGGATGGGGTGGAAGCAGGGCCCCCGCCAGAAGGCAGGGGCTAGCTATCTCTCGGCACCAGCCAGCCCTTGGATTACAGCTACTGTGGATTGCAGCCACTAACCAGAATGCTAAAAATCAGAGAAAATGGAAACAGGAGAGGTACAAGGAACAAAAATAGTGGGCTTATGAACTGGATAGCATATCCACCATTGCAGTGTTCCCACAATGAAAACTAGCTGGAAATGTCCACCTTAGCATTTGAGTGTCACTTCTGTCTCTTTGATAGAGCAAGGTTACTTGAGGAAGAGCCCTATTTCCAGAGTTTGTACATGTGTATGGTCATGGCCTAAGAACATGTTCAGTACAGCATTGGTGTTGATATCAAAAAGGGGTTGCAAGCAGGGCTGGGTTAATATCAAATGGAAAACCATTTTAACAGACTAGCAACAACATTTGTGGGAGCTTGAGAAGGTGAAAAGAATGTTTATTGCAGCCTTTGTTATGGAAGAAGGTGTGTTGTGGTTTCTTAATTATTTTTTTTTTATTTTGGTTGCATATATATGTCATCCAAAACAAGTAATAAATTAATATTGAATCTGTAAAAGTGTCTCAATCTTGAGTCCTCAGGCCTTTCTGAGGAAAGATGGGATGTATTTTTGAGACCTCTGAGCCTCATTGGAAGCTAATATAGATGATTGTTCTGGTCTTCCTTCATCTTCTGAGCTTGTATAAGATGCCACTGCTTCTTTTCTACTCTGAAGACATACACATACTTAAAATAACATGCAGTTTCACAGAGAATTTCTGTCTCTTTACTGAAGTCTAAAGCTTTAATGAGTAAAAATAAAAAAGGAGAGAAAAAAGTTTAATTTCCATATGCAAAATCAAGGACTTTTCCAAGTCCTGAAATCCTAGCTGGAAAAAGATTTTATTGCAGAGAAGCGTTTCTGCAGCAGAGGGACAAATGGGTGATTGAATATTTAGTTAGGAATTCAATCACTGTATAGATTCTCAGTAGGCCTTAATTATACTCTTCCATGCATGATTCTGCTAGCCTTATGCAAGCAAATTTTCATTACAGTTGAACAGAGATTTTTATTGCTTGAGAATTGCAAATTTAGTCTGTTGGCATGCATTGATTTGCTTGTTTAGTTTTGTGTGGTTTAGCTGTATATCTGATACTTAACTTGTTTAAGCTCTCTGTTTCAAATGTCCAGATCTGCCTAACTTTTATGAGGTAAATAAGGACAAAACTGCTTTTCAGAGCAGTGAGGTAGAAAGAATTAATACCTGGCTACTGCTGCTGATCATTGGACTTTGTGTCTTCAGGAAAAAAATGTTTGAAAGTATTCGACTTCCTAGTTTTGCCACAAAATTCATCTGATAGGAGGAGGCAGTAAAGCAGATACAGAAAAAGTAGTGGGCAAGATTCTGTGTAGGTATAAAGGCAAGAAAATCTTAATAGGAAGCTAAATCGGATTGCAGAGCTGGAGCAATATGTTGTTGAAAAGTTCTTGCTGGTCTTCATACAGGAAGCATTAAAGTAGTGGCAAGCCCTGCTAAATATTCAGCCTCGTAGGGACTGCAAGCCAAGTGCTCAAGTTCCCTGCCACAAATATCTGCATGAAGCTGGTTGACAAGCTTTCCTTTCCATTCTTATATAAGGCTGAGGAAAAAACATTTGGAAAAAATATTTTCAAAGCTATAATACTGAGCCCCTGAATTTTCTGTATTTTAGCATCACTCTGTTCTCCCATCTCCTCTCCTCCCCCCCCTGCCCCCCCAGTATAGAGGTGGCCTTATTTTCTGAAAATGCTGAGGAGAAAATAATAAAAATCACTGTCTCCACTTTCCGTAGTGATGAAGCTGGATATTTTTGATAATCTGTATACAAACAGGAAAGTTTTGCTTATATGAGGGAGAAGACTTTTTTTAGACTGAATTTTCAAATTTTCACTCTAAAAGTAAATTGGCTACAGGATGGCAGGGTGTGCGTTCGGGACTTGAGATCGGGTGCTGGGGTTGAATGAGATGGTTTGGTTTCTGGTTTGGATATTGCATTTGACAGTACAGCAGAAGCAGTAAGAAAAGACATCGAAGTTTTTGGTGGTCTGGTTAAAGTTCGCTGCCTGTTCTGTGCAATGAGTTACACATCCTGTAGCATTTGCAATTGAAATAATTTGGAAATTATTCACATAAGTAATATCCAAATAATTGTGTATAATTGAATGTATTCAGTAAGGTCATGATTAGAATTGGATAATTTGCAAATGATGAAGAACAGGAAGAAGGATAATGGTTTATCTGTGAGATGCATGATCCTTTCACAGCATTCATTTCAGAGAAATGAGCCTAAGGATGGGGCAAGGGAAGAAAATATCTGGTCAGGCTATGTACATGTGTCTGGCTGCCCTTGAGTAGCGAGTGATGGTCAAATAAATCTATGGCTCTGGCATCTGGATTCTGCATTGCTAACAAAATATGTTTCTGCTTTTGTGCCAGCACTTGTGAAGAACACTTTTATTCCCCCAAGTTTGTGACGTGCCCCATCGCTTGCCTTACCTGAGGTATTGTCCGTTCCAAGGAAACCTGTTAGTTCACTCGGTACCGAATCAGCAACTGGTAGTTTTTTCCAGAGGGCTGCGAACTGTGACTTGAACCAATTAGAGCTAATTGCTGCTGTGCCCCATGGAAGCAGAAACACTGCTTGTCAGTCCCTGGTTTATTAATCAAGTTTCCAGAGACTGTTTGATTAGGAGACATACACACGTACCTATACTGTTAAGTTTGCTATCTCCTATATCCTTTTAATTCCCTTGGTTGTTAACTTCTGTTCATTGCATTGTGTTTCCTTTCTTGATGTTTTCACAGGCATTAAAAAAAGTAGAAGTTTAAAGCATTAAAAAAGTAGAAGTTTAAAAAAATTATATACGCCAACGAGAGAGAGAGAGAACTGCTTGTTTACTCGCCTGTCCTGAATTTGGTGGTTTTACTAATGTTTTACGGCCTAATTCTACTGATTCATCCCCTCTGAGAACAAAAGTATTTGGGGGGGGAGGGAGGAAATTCCTGTGTGTGTTTTTAATTGATTGTAGGTTTGGATCTTTAAGGACAACAGAACAAATGTTTCTTATTTACCAAGAAGGAAGTATTTTTATTTTTTTACATTAGGTCAAATTCAAAGGAGAGGTTAAAAACATAATGTTTCCTTGTGATTTCTTACATTATCTCTCTAATCTTTGTTGGCCCTTTTGTGGGGCCAAGAACTACCTCTGTCACAAAACAAAATGCCATTTTCTAGGCTCTCATGAGAGCTGGTATGTAGAGACTTAAACCATGGCATAGGGCTTCAGTCACATATGTGCATGCAAAACGGTTTGCAGAGAAAACTGACTTCTTTCAAGTATCTTCAGTGTTGCTTAGGACAGAACTGCTTGGTGCAGCACATAGAAAGTCACAGCTACTTAACCTGTATTTTAATATTTTATGCATTTTGATTTGAAATAAGTCAGGGTCTGTTATACATTCTCAAAAGATCCTATGTCTCCAGGGTGGGCATCAAATACTTAGCAGGGTATAATTTCTTGCAAGATTCCCCTGTACTCAGTCATTGTGAGGTGCATGTGCCTGTGCAATAGGAAAAGGGACATTCAATCTCCACTTGTGTTGGAGTAGAAAGGGAGCAGCAGCTGAAGGAGGAAACATTAGGAGTGAAGCCCTGTGGTGTTCAGGTTGGTGTATTCTCCCATGCTCAAAGAAGAGTGACAAGCACATTGCCCACGCTCTAACACAGCCTGCACTGATGGTAACTAACTTAGGAAGAGCAGCCTAGCAGGGGGATGCTTGCAGAAGTGGTCCTGGTTTAGTACAGCACTGTAACTCAGTCTTTGCCGCACCTTTTTGTTCTGACTACTACTTGAAAGGCACTGGAAATAGGCATCTGATTTTTCTCACTGGTCTTTCTTGAGGGTTGTTTATTAATCCAACTCATATTCTCAAACCTTGGGAGACATTTGGCTCTGAAACCTTGTAGTGTATTAACTCATTCCTTGGAAAAGGTCCTGATCCGCTGAAAGATGAGGCTAGCTCTGACAGATCTGCTTTATTTATGGTTATAGTCATTGACAATTACTTTGGTAACTATAACTACAGACTAATTAGGAAGAAGCACTATTAAAATGCTAAATAGATAAGGGAACTAGAATTCTTTTAGCTTGTCAAATTGGTCCATTAAATCTGTGTGTGTTGTACCTGTAATTGCAAAGCTCCAATTATCATACACTTAGTGAAAGGAGTGATAAGGTTTTCTGGAGTGGAAAGTGATAAGAGATAAAAGTGAGAAGTTGCCTAATAATAACTTTTACTAAAAGCTATCAACGGCAAATGTATATGTCTGATAAGAACCAGAAACCAAGAACTTTAAATCCTGATATCTCCAAGCAAACAGAATGAGGGAAAGTAGAAGTTGGAAGGAAATGCCATCACCTCATTGGCACAAGTGTTTTAAACAATGTAAAACCCTCTAGTCTTCACAGCCTACTATTGCTCCTGCTAAGTGCTATATTGGTGTCCATGCAGCACTGACATCAAGAGACTGTGGTCTTTGAAGAAGTTTAGTACTTAATGTTATCTAGGATAGAGTCATCTTCCATAAAACCATTAGAGAATGAAGGATCTGACCTAAGGTGACATTCTTATTTCTCACTGGGGATCATTTTTGACTGTGACCATCCCTGGGAGACAGCCAGCTCATAGGGATGGTTATAGTTTGTTTTGAAAATAGTGCTGCCTTACAGGTTCTCCTGAAAGTTTTTGGGGTAAGATGGAGAGGAATGACCAAAATGCAGGTATGAATTCAGGCACTGATGAAGACTGGAGTTTACGTAGAGGAGAAACTAATTAGAGGTGCTTCTATTTCTGCCATAATTCACAATGGTGGAAAGTTGAATAAGGGTATATCCTGTCTCGGTACCTTTCCGTTGATCTGAATCTTTGAAGTGGGAGCTGGAGAGGTTTTTAGAGAGCCTGGAATCAATTTGTGAAGGGGTATAAAGGTGAAAGATTGTGTGAGGGACCAATAATTTTGAGAAACACATAAAAGGAGGAGAAGGGTGGCCTTAAGAGCAGGCAGGATAGAAAGGATTGTTGTTGTTAAGCAGAACTCGGTTCACAGAAAAACAATACTGAACTGACTGCTATTTCTGAGAAGGGGGAAGAAAAAGAATAATTCTTTTCTGAGAACCCAAGAGGCTTTACCCATTTTAAAACCAATTCTGTGCAAAATAAAGGCAAGCGAGCATATGTATTCTAAATGGCACTTCAACTTCTCTCCAAAAAAAAGTCATCAGTGTTAAAATAGGCATCATTACTCTGTGGTGTTGCTTGCTTGCTTTCTTTTTCTATTAGTGGATTGAAAATGACAAGCCTGACTTTTAATTGGTTTTAGAGATATTGTTTGCAAGGTTTTGCATATAAAGGGAAGGAAGCCGAGGTTTTTTTGCTGGTGTCAAAAGAAAAAATGAGAAACGATACAGATAAAAGACAAGAAAAGGGTGATCATTTCTGCACTCAGAGTGGCTTTGGAAATTTGACTTTAAACGAAGGAATGTTTTGGTTTTCATGGTTGAGATAAAGCAGTAGAAGAGTTTTGCCTCTGAGAAATCAAAATGTTAGAACTAAGTGAGGGAAGGCTGATGGTCAGATGGTTAAAATTATACTTCTAATCACTTCTAAAGCTGAGTTGTATCCACTCAACCAGTGGCAGTCATGCATGGCATGGAGCTTGTAGGCAGTTGGAAGGAGACAGAGTGAGCTGGGAAAGAAGGAAGGAAAAACATGGAGCCAGATTCTTGTATTTTCAAGATGTTGAAAGAATCGGTGTATCATTTCTCCAATTTTTGTTCTGCAGAACCTCATTCTGAAAGGGATTTATTTTTCCAAAACTTTTAAGTTTTGTAATAAGGCTTAAGGAGGAGGAAGGAAGCAACAGTGGCCTAGTGCAGAAGATGTAGTAGATAACACCAAGTGTGTCTACTGTGTCAGAGGAGAAATGTATACACTAATGTCACTTATGGTAACAATTGGCTTAGATTTTGGTTTTGAAAATTATGTTTGTTAAAATGTAGGTCTATCTACCAGCTATAGACCTGAAGATTTTGAGGAGAAAGTCTCTCATCCCAGCTCTTCTGTATTTGAGCCCATTGGCATGCTGCCTGGGTCTCCTTGTGGCTGCTTTCCCTCTTCAGCATCAAACGCTGAGAGATGTAAAGTGCTTTGCACCAATTCCTCCAGGAAATGGATAAAGGAGAAGGAATAATTGCTTGAATTTGCTCTGGAGCATGCATGTTTGAACTGGTACTGACCAGCCCTGCTGTGGCAGTGGGTGTAAGCAGTTTGAGAGGAAATGTTGCAAGACAATCACCATTTAGTTGCTTCAGAGCGATTTTTTTTTTTTTTTTTTTTTTTTTTGCACCCCCAAACAGTTATTTTAAAAAAAA
>NW_009260945.1:3223229-3274072 GCF_000687185.1 Egretta garzetta | reverse complement strand
TTTTTGATTGGCACATCAGAACAGTTATTTAAAAAGTAATCTGGCTTCATAACAGAAGCACTTCAATAGCAGTGGTCCTCAAATTATAGTTCAGCTGTCATATTTGTCTCCCTGTTCTTGTAAATATATGCTAGTTTTTCAAAGGGTATTAGTAACAAAACAGGTTAAGAATTATTAGACAGTGAAAACTGTGAAATCTTAAATTTAATTATATTTCCTTAAGTGGTGGGAAGATCTGGTTATGTTGTGACTTATGTTTGACAGACTGCTAACATCATAGCTGATAGGACAAAGGGGAAGACAATTTTTCAATTTTAAAAAAATAATGATACCTTTTCTGTGTCTTGGATCATAGCAAATGATTCTTGGGAAAATCTAATATCAAACCAATAAATAGAACTGAGGCACTGGCAGAAGGGGTGGGTTGTGAGAACTGGCTGAAGATTTTTGTCTGTGTGGATGTGATCTCAAAGAACCTACTTTCCCAATGCCAAAGACTCCACCCAGATCCATGCTCCCCAAGAAGCAAATTGGCATTGGAGAAAGGTACAAGCTATAGCTGTTCCAGTATTGTCTTGACAGAAAGCTTCCCACAGGGAATAAGCTTACCGAACATCGATGTGAACAGAAAGAACCAAGCAATATCCTTCTGTATAGGAAAGCAGCAGCTTTCACTGTGGTTACACCAGGAATGCGCTTGCACTTTTGGCTTATGCAAGTATATCTTCTGAGACAGCCCAAGTAATTTCTATTAGCTATTGTAAAATAAGGTGTTTTGTTATTCCCTTCCTCACTGTGGGACTCAATGTCTCAAACTTTCGAACAATGCGCTTTACCTATGTGAGGAACAGTGTGCCTGTGGGTTAAGATTGGATCGTGGGATCTATGAATGCTGGCTGCTCATCCACATCTCTTTCATCTGCAGAAAGCAATTTGTTTATTTATATGCCTGGAGATTCTGTGGGATAAAATATAAGAACTTCATAATAAAATTAATAATACCTGAGAGGCCACAAGTATCACTGGGGACTTTGATTTTATTGGCTAACATTTCTTAAGTGTGAATTAAAAACTAAGCACTGCATCAAACAAAGGTCTGCAGTGACACTTGCAACAAACACTTCTACAGGATAAAATAATCTGTCTTGGCCAATTTTAAAATTAAAAAATCTTATGTTTAAATCCAGGCACTTTGTTTGCACTTTTTGAACAGTGCTTTTTTTTTTTTTTGCTTGGGAAGTGAAGGATGACTTTTAATTGCATAAAAAGGTTTCTTCAGGGAAGTCAAACATTCTTGGAAGACTACAAAATCCCTGCTCTGAACTGCAGCTGCAAAAGGAGAGCTTCAGACTACTGTGTCATGTTAAATCTTTACAGCAGGAAGAGAGCCAGGTACTTGAACTGACATGATGGATTTCCCCTTCACCTGCTGCCTCTATCTCATTAAACTGCAGTGATTAAAGAGTTATCAAAATTTAATACTTCAAAATGCCTGCACAAAAGCAACTTTTCCTTATGAGAAGCTGTTTTTATAAACTGTCACCCATGTACACAATTTCTCCCACAAACCTCTTCCTCTGTGCACCCCCTCCCTCCCTTACAGATTGAGTCCTTAAATTTATGAGGAAGTACTGAAACCTTTAGCCAGCAAGAGCCACTCCCGAGAACAAATATGGGCTCTAAATTATTTGAGCCCAACAGGCATATTGGTTATTAAACCTCATCTGGTGCAAGAGGGCAGATGGATGTGCTGTGTCGTTGCCAGCTATATTAATTGCATGCTAAAGATTTTCAATTTTTTAGATAGGAATATGGATTGGAATTATACCAGGATTATTCAGGTGACTCTGACAAGCTGTATCTTGAGAGATGTATTGAAACAAATTAGGAGCAGCTTGGTTTGATCAGGCATTGAATGTTGTCACCTTGCTGCTTTTCTCTTTCTCCCTTCTGTGCAGTCCATGCACAGGTGAGATTAGTCCAACAGATTACACACATTAGTTGGTTTAGCATCAAATTCTAATTCTTAGCATTTTCCATCAGTAGGTCTTGGTGAAGTAGATCTGCCTCCACCCTCATTACTGGAGAGGAAATGTTAAGAAGCCAGGTGACTTGCCTAAAGCCACTTGGAGGGAGGTGTTACGTATAGAATCTGTTTATCTTGAATTCCAACCCATTGTAATGCTCACTAAGCTATGCTGTTTCCCTATATATAATGCACTGACATGAGAAAGTATCTCATGAGAATGGTGCCCGGCCTGAGGATCAGCCCAGACCACGCCAGCCAGTGGCATGGCCCCTGAGCATTATTGTTTGCCCACACCAATGAGGGCAGCTTGGAGCGTGCTCTGTATTGAGCTGCAGAAGAAAGGGGATGAAAAAGTGGGGGGGAAAGAATAAAGCTTTGGAGCCTCCAATTCGTCAAGTCTGCCTGCAGCTGACATAACATGAATTTTTTCCTGGATAGCAAGAGATCCCATGAATTATGATATAACGCCTGGCAAAATTCAACTATACAACTGATAAAGCTGGCATTGGGTGTCGGATGGGATCTCTCAGTGCTGCTCCTTGTGCACTGCAGTTTTACCATTTTGAGATTGGATGCCTTCTGTGTTTAGGTATATAACAATTTAAGTAATGAAGTTCCTGGTGGCACATAATAAAAGAGCAAGCTTTATGCAAGAAGAGGAGAAACTCCTGTAGAAACCCCAATGCAAACAAATATTACAGTACTGCTTTTGTAGTCAGCAAAAGCATCAGCATTTAGCAGTTCACAATATTAGTAATGGATCTAAAATATTCAGGGAACTATTTTAAGGTGTAATTCAACAAGGTCTGGGTTATATTGCAGGGATTACTGTAAAGGAGTCCCACGTTTAAATGAAGTTTTCAAAATTAATGCTGTCTAAGCTACTAGCACCACAATATACTTATTTGTTCTGTGAGTGTGCTAGGAACCTCTGCCATGCAGTGAGGGTGTGGGGGGTGTGTGCGTGAAGATCTCTGGCCTCAAAAGCTTGTGGCCTGCATATAGGAGAAGCAGCAATGCATCAGCATAGGGAAATGGTGGGGAAAAGGAATCAAGGCAGCGGTGTTGGTTAGCCTGAGGATGGTGGTGTTGGTGTGTGGCTACTCAGGTGCTCTTGAACTGTTGGAGGCATTATGGAAAGGAAATGCCAGAGAAAGGGTTGGTAATGTTACGCTTTTGTTTTGATGAGGGTTGATCTGGCTTTCAGAAGCAATGTCAAAACCACGTAAATCATCTTAAAGTTGCATTAATGTCTGTATTAACTACCTGATATGGTTCTGCTTATGCTCCAGTTTATAACCCAGTGTAACAAATCCAAATTTATATGCACATTTTCATGTATGCACTGACTATATATTCTTATAGATTAGTTTTAAGGAAAAGGGAACAGTTGCATAATACACGCTTTCATTTATTGAGTTTTGGGGGAAAGAAGGTTATTTAATAAAAATTAGTCAATCTGCCTTCTGTCCTCCACGACTGACTTTGTTTAGCAACTCACTCTTGTTTATCAGGGAGGATCATTCCTCTGCTTTTACATGGATTATTTACTTACTGAAAGGTTACGTTTAGTTCTTAATTTCCTTTCCAGTTTATTTGCATGTCCCCTTGGCTGCCTCTTTGTGACACATATGTCAAAATATTATGGCCAGAGCAAATAAAGGTTAATTTAGGAGGCACAGTAACTGTTACAGCACTGAGTTTGCTGATCAAAAGTTCCTAATACAATTTGCAGAGCGTAGGAGTGTGTGAAAGATGTAGTTAACTGTGGTGCTGGCCAGAGACAGCGCAGGATAGCAGTGGCTGGTGATATGGTATTTTTTGACCTGGTGGAAATGGAAACCCTGCCCACCTTCATTACCATACACCAGCTTACAGTAGAAAGTGCAAATGATAGCAGAGACACAAACAGTGGAAATGGAGTTAGTTCTATTATTTGTCTCATACAAATAACACAGGTCTAAACAGCTTGCACAAATATTAATAAGCAGTGGAAGGCAAGAAACATTGGGAAGCAATAGTTACCTCTATAACAAGAATGTGAGAGATGATGAGTGTATTACCAGGCAAACTCTACAACTGTTTTCGTGACCTGCTCTTTCTCCATATCACATGGGGGTTTATTATTCTTTTTCTAATTGATTGCACTTTCTTGTGGTGCAGGCTTAAAGGGCCACTAGGACAAGATGCCCATCTCCTGGAGCTCATAGTCAAGGGGCCTGACCTTGTGTAGCACTGAATATATTCAGTCTCGTGTAGATACTTATACTCAGTCCAATTCAGTCCACTTGCTACAACTGCAGAGATAAGGAGTTTAATTTGCTTATGCATAGATACCTTTAACGTTACTCTGGAAGCACAGAGGAGCCTTGAACATGAGTATAAATGACCTTGTACAACACACTACACCAACATGCAAACTCCTTTACCGTTGGAGAAATGTAGCTAATGACAACTTGTGAAGCTTCTAAAGGCCAACATTTTCTACTGTAGTGTGATTGAAAGATGATTACAAATGATGACCAAGATGGCCACCAAGAGGCTTGTGTAGGTGCAATGCTGGAATTGCTAAGTACGTTGCCCACTTGTGTTGTAATTTGTTTTACTCTGACCAAAACTGAGGATGCTGCTGTTAACTGGATATCCCAATGATCTCAGGGCTGTTGACTGTAGATATGAGACTGTAGCTGTTCTGTGCAATAAGGAGGTGCACAGAAATAGGAGTGATAATGACAGCATGAATATGCAAGTAGTTCTCAATGCCAGCATCATCATCACAGATGTTCTCATGCATCTGGGGTCCATGCACGATTCATTCATTTTGCACATGTTCCCACTCAACCAGCTACTCTGAATATTTTCACCCAATGGCGGATGGCTGATTGTTCAGCCTTTATCATATTTTCCTCAAGTTTACTCTAGTAACATCTGTGTACAGTCATTATAGACCTGGCGCTTGTTCCGAGTTGGTACTAATTTTCTCTTTTGGTGACAGGCAATGCTCTCTTTTTCTATCCCATTGAACATGTAGAATAAAGCTACTAATGCTATCAGATGCTGTCAGGCTACATGCACTCCACAGTTGTCTTATCACTTCTGTGATAAGCTGTGGAGCACTGACAAAGCTGATGACAGCACCTATTCTACCAGGAGACCTAGGCTGTGCTTTGGCTGGTGTTGCCCTCAGACTTGGTTGGCCAGCTGGGCATAACGCTACAGCTCAGAGCATTTTCTTAGCTTTGAGAGTGTGAGACACTCCACCAATACACCAATCAGATTTTGCGCCAATTCCTCCATTTCTAGCATATCAAAAAAAAGATGAGAACAGCCTATTAGCCAAATGGTTACAGAACTCTTGGTCCGTGGATCTGGTGGAGTGAATACCATTCTTGGTAAGGAAGGCCTAGAACTCTGTTTCCCTTTTCTTGAGAGTTGATGAGTGAGTTACCTGTAAGGTAGTTGTCCAAAAAGTATCTGCTGCCTCTACCACACTACGTGGAGAAATAAATGCAGTAGCTATCAGCTCAGCATGACTTTATCCTGCCCATATTTGAGTTTTGAAGCACCTCCAACCTTTTTAGAGGAGCCTATGAAACCTTGCAGTTGAGAAGTCAGGTACCAAATAAACTGTGATGTTTGTAAGCCCTGACAATGACTCTCCGAACACAAGATTTGCAGCATTCGCTCCAATACTTACTAAGGTACCTGTCTTCCTCTTGGGCAACATAGGAATAATTTACATGAAGGAGCTGAACAGCTTTGAGAATTCCCTATTCCTAGGAGCAGGATTGGGGTGCAGTTATTGAGTATATAGTGCAGTTTAATTATAAAAATGTTTGCAGTATTTGCCTGTTTGGAAAGGAGATTGTTCTTGGTTTGCTTGTTAGTGGTGTGTGCTTTCCACGAGCAATAATTGAGATTAAACATTCTCTGGGGAAGTAAGTAATTTATTTTGTAGTAAACTGATATCTGTTGATATTTTAACATTGCTTACATTATTTATATGTAGATTTGCATCCATGAACTGGAAAATATAATCTTTTATTTCCTAAGAAAAGTAATTTAATGTTAAAAATTTAATAAAATATTAATTACATATGAAAAGGCTTATGTAGCACAGAACATGTACTGTATATTATTACAAACTGTTCATGCTGAATAAATTGCTTTTATTTTGTGCTAATGTATTCCCATTTCCTTTGCAAAGCAATGGAAGTTGGCTGTTCTGTTTGGTAGATTGGCAGGTATGGTTGCAAATGTGGATTCTTCTCCTGTACCTGAAAACAGCAAAGCAGGAGAGAAATTGGCATATCGCAGCTATCGATCCTCGTTTCTGAAAAAGATCTGCTGGCTAAAAGCTTCCCAAATGCAATGCACTGTATTGTTGCAATACATAATTGTTTTATGTCTTTTTTCCTTCTTGTTGGAGTGTTTGAGAACCTGCAGTTGGGAAATTTTGGGCTTCTTCAGTGTGGCTTTCTAGTTCATCAGAACCCTAATGATTCGAGCAACAGTGTAATTGGGCAAAGAGTTGGATTAATGTTGTGACAATTAATTTAAGACTTTAATTCTTGTCAGGCAAAGGACAAGCTTGGCTGGCATTGGAGAGAATGGTGTTGGGGGAGAGCATTTTGTTTCATTGACAATACCAATATTCTCTATTAGCAACAGATTTCATTACAAGCCATCAGCACACAATTATCCCTGGATTGTACATTAATTTCTGTGTTGAGTCTTGGCCTCACTTAATGTTTTATGTGCTGAACCAAATGACATCTGCAAGAAGGAACTGCTTGCTTAGATGGATAATCTGGCAGTAAATGCAATGCATCTGAAAATTGTTTGAATGATGTGCATGTTCTCTTAGGCAGAAAAACCTACCTGACTTTCACATGGTTGAGAGAAGCCATGCCTTTTAACTTTGCATTGCTTTTGGTCAAGATGATTTATTCTGAGGAAATACTTTTACCTCATGCACTCTAACCTTTGCGAAGCTTGTTCCATTACACGTTCGTAGCCTCTTCTACAGGAATGGTAGTTCTCCTTTTAATGTGCTCTGTAGCTTTATAAATGGCAAGGTCACATCTTTGTAGGATTTGCGACAAAGATGAAAGTTTTCTCCAAGCCTCTTTCCTGAGAGCTAAATCCACCATAAACCCAGGGCTTTCAAGATTTTTTCTAAGCTGAGAAATGTTGAGCACTCAGATAAAGTTCACACTTTTTTTTTCATCGCAGCAATTGCAAAAAAGCATATGTATGTAATTCACAGACACTCTGCATACATTTGGAACTGTCCTGCAACTCCCATCACTTTTCTACAACCACTATAATACCGAGCTGATTTGCGTAGTGTTTTTTTTTCTTCTTATGTCAGCTAGATATTTCTGCGAGCTGGTGGTTGAGTGGTTAATAATTAGTACTGCATACATTTCCTCTGGATATCTCAAACCTGATGATTTTTGGAATATCCTTGAGTGCTTTAGATTATCAACTGTCAGTTACAGTTTGTGCACACAAAGCAATTGTAAAATTTATGGTATGAGGCCTGAATACTTGGGCTGTAGCTAACTACATTTTAATAATATCCTCCACCAAGTGATACAATAAGATACAAATTCAGCATGTATAGCTGTCATTGCTTGTCCATTCCTCACATTTTCTTTATGTTACATCAAAGACCCTCTTTGGTGCATGCAGCAATGCATACATTTAAATTCACCATAGTGAAATTATTTTCCTGCTAGTTCTTTGTACATTTGATGGTAAAATCCTAGTGCACTTCTTAGTTATGGTTCAGGATGATTCTTGCTTAGTCGCCTCTCAAAACTATCAATATATTTCATCTATATTTCCTCCTTGTCTCTCTGAGCATCCAAGAACAGTGATGAATTACACTCTTAAAAATATGCTGTCATCTGGCAACAGAAACACAAAAAATAACGTTAACTATATAGACAATTATGAGTTTGAGGAGAGTGCTGTTACATGTCACTAGCTGCCCACAAACTGCGTTCAGGACAGCTGTGATGGAAAACAGTATATGCCCTTTTAGAGATGAAGTTTAGCTTCTCTATGGCTACAACAATACTGAGTCACTGCAGATGGAAACAGAAATTCCTTCATTCTAACGTGTGTTCTCATGAACATATTAAAATATACCTCTGAATCAAGATGTTCAGATATCTTCTCATAGGAATGCCATTGGGATTCTGTGTGCCTGTCATAACATTGATCCAGGCAGTCTGCTCCAATGGATTTGTTAAACAGGTTTTTACATCAGCACATAAAATCAGGAATTTATGGCTTGCCATAAGGCATACAAAGTGAGATTTCAACTCCCCGTGGTGCACAGTACACCACGCATTAGGAATGCCACTATTCCTTGTAGCATCTATTACTCCAACCTGCTGCTAAAATGCAATTCTAGGCTGTGCTTCATGTGTTTCAGGAGCTAGGATAAGACAGGAAGATTGATAAATTGCTGTGGGGTGATGGCACAGAGGTGGTAAAGTCTATCATTCTCCAAAACTTTTTGTAGTTTTATTTGTGAATATGACCCTTTCTAAATCCACTTTTGATAATCATGACTGTATCAGAAATAGTGTGGCCAGCAGGAGCATGGACCAATTGCCACCCTGTACTCGGCACTGGTGAGGCCACATCTTGAACACTGTGTTCAGTTTTAGGCCCCTCACTACAAGAAATACATTGAGGTGCTGGAGGGTGTCCAGAGAAGGGCAACAAAGCTGGTGATAGGTCTGGAGCCCAAGGTTGATGTGGAGTGGCTGAGAGAACACTGGGGGTGTTCGACCTGGAGAAGAGGAGGCTGAGGGGAGACCTTATCGCTCCCTACAACTGCCTGACAGGAGGTTGTAGTGAGGTGGGGGTCAGTCTCTTCTCCCAAGTAACAAGCAATAGGACATGAGGAAATGGTCCCAGTTGTGCCAGGGGAGGTTTAGACTGGACATTAGGAGAAATTCTTCACCAAAAGGGTTGTCAAACATTGGAACAGGCTGCCCAGGGAAGTGGTTGAGTCCCTGTTCCTGGAGGTATTTAAAAGACAGGTAGAGATGGTGCTTAGGGACATGGTTTAGTGGTGGACTTCGCAGTGCTAGATTGGTAGTTGGACTTGATGATCTTAAAGGTTTTTTCCAACCTAAACAATTCTATGATTCTATGACTGTTCAGATGCCCACAAACAGAACAAATTAAGAAGTGAAAAGTCAAAGCACACTTAATATGTTATGAAAATAAAAGTGAAGGAATTTTTAAAAATGCAACAAGTAAATGATTATCAGTCTGAAACAAACTTTTCTTTAATCCCAACAAACTCTTCTGCAAGGTCCATTTATGTATAGCACCTGACATTAATTGTTGCTAGGAGTACTACTTGAGCTTTCCTCCAGTGCCGCTCCCTGAAGGGCCCGTTTCAGTTCTGAAGAGCAATCTTTGTCCCCTGTACAGCCAGCAGCAGTTACCTAAGAAGTCCTTGCAGGGTTTCAAAACCTTCTGCCAAGACTTTACAATTTCATTTCATCTGCTCACAATCTCTAATCCTAGCGTTCTCAGTGACAATAGCAATTATCACCAGAGACACTATGTTTGTGCTTTAGCTGTCATATAAAAATATCCAAATTTAATACCTCTAAAACCAATGATATGATTCATAGCAGCTAGTGTTACACAAGCTTTCAGCACAACAGCTGCTTCTCCAGGTAGGTCATAGTCAAAGCGAACCTTTTGTTCTCTTCAAAGAAGTGGAGAATCTAGTGGTGGTGATACTTTGGAGCTGACAGGCATAAACTCACTTGTGCAGGTTTTAATTACACGTGATCTGTGTTTCTCTGTGAGTCAAGGCACCAAATCCATCTTCACATGTATCCAACGAGCCCTTGAGTTGACTCCTGTTTTGCTGGATGAATTTCAGCCTTGTTTCATTTTCATTTCACGCACCGATGTACAAATTTCCTATCAGCCTCTTGCCAGAGTAATGCATGTGCCATGCTAGAGAACTGGATGTCAGGATAATGTAAAAAAAGAAATTGTTTTTCATTGGCTGGGTTTTGGGAATGGACAGTGAACTGAAAAGCCTGTTACATCCCAGCTTCCATTTCATACACTTCTCATGTAACTAGTGACCACAATCAAGTAGTTGCCTGCTGGCTGCTTGATACCTGGTATGAGGAGGAGTACTAGCACTTACTACACTGACAGTCGACGCATATGACCTTCGCTGTCCTTGTAACCATTTATCAATAAAAGATGCCAGTATATATAGTATGTTATATATACCCATCCAGTCAAACTTCTCAAGGATACTGCTACTCACTCCCTTTCCTATCACATCCCATCTCAAGCTTTCAACCTCTAATTCTTCCAAGTGAGCCAGCGTAACTCTGTAATGGGGTGGTGGATAGCAATAGGGATGGTGGCTGGGTGTGGTCTGAGCTTCCTCTAGCCTTCAGCTTCTCAGCCTTCTGGGCTCTTGCAATAACAAAAATTGGCTTTCAAGATGTGCACACCTCCCTTTTTATGCTGACAACACATTTTTCAACTGGAGGGGAAAGACCTTGAATGGAGTGAGGGCTGGATTTTGTGCTGTCTCTTAAGTGAGTGAGGGTCAGCGATTGCAACAGTGGGCTTCCTTCAGCTGATCAGGGCTTCTGTCCAAGCATTAGCAGCCGTCCTGCTGAGCAGAGAGAGTGGGATCTACCCACACTCCAGGCTGGGAATACATTTTCTCTACTATATTTATTCTTCCAACTGCATTTGCTAAAGAGGCACAGGGAATTGTAGGTTTGCCCTCTGATCTTTGGCTCCAGCCTCCCACATTAATGGAGAACATGGATAAAAAAAAAAAAAAATATCCATTTTTATTCACCATTATGTAACGTCTCTCTTCCTCTCATTTATTTTGGCATTGATAAAAACTGAGGAGAGGCTGCTGTATCACTGTGTTATTATTTGGCTCAGTTTCAAGAGAAACCTAGCTGATTGAGATTTCTGTGCTAAAGGCAGCTGGTCTGCCCTGCTCAGAGGGATTTCAAAATAGCCTGCCAGGCTTTGCATGGGTCCGTGCTCTGCTTCACAGACTCTAAGGCCATATTCCAATTACTCCTTCAGAAGGCCTGATTTAAGAATGAGGATAGGCATGCCAAAAAGGCATTTTGTAGCTTGCTAGCTAAAATCAGCAGGTCTGATACTGCTCTGCTGCTTTCTGGCTATGTGGCATGAGTGGCTTGCTCCAAGAAATATCAAATATTTCCTTAGTGTGTCCAACATACTATTTTGCACAAGGCAGAGAATAAAGAGGACTGGGTCCAAGTGGGAATACAGGAGAGAGAGAGAAGAGAGCAAGATTACCAGTTAGGCTGAATCCTATCAGCCTTGCCTATCCTCATGGTGTGAACCACAATATGGAGGCTGAACACCTAAGGTCTAGGGCTATGAGCAACAACTAGCTATGCTGCATGCTGCTGGTTACTGTTGGCTGCTACTTGCTGTGTGCTACCAGCTTTTGCGGTGAAATACATCCTTTTTTTGTTGAACTAGTGTTTTGTGTAACTTTTTCAATATTTATACCTTGACAATGGAGCAAGAGTATGGCTGTAGGACAGAACTGATGTAATGAAAGATCAATCAGAACTTCACTGTGCAGCATATAAGTGTCTAATAGAGTTTATGAGGGATCGGTGGCTTTCATGTGTCTAGTGGAGTTGTATAAAATCAAAGCTTGGTCCAAGATACCATCCACTTGAGAAATGGGAATTAATCTACTTCTCAATCTGCTGGAGCAGTCACTTCAATGCTGTTTTCAGTAAATAGACAAGAAGAAAGAAAGAGAAACTGCGAAGTGATGTGCTGGCAGATGCAGAGAGCTAACATTTCACACTTTATTGCTCAAATTGCTGTTTGCAAAAGTTTGGTCCAAATAACCTTACTAGGTAGCCCTATGGACAGAGGAGTTTAATGAAGCCTGTTTTCCTATGTATTTGGGTCTATGGTTCATTGATTTAGAAGACTTCTGTTTTGTTTTTTTTTTAAATTTGCATTGTGGCCATGCCCCTGATCAGATGTCTGAGCCCACTTGGAGTTCTTGGGGTGCTTTAAATGGTACTGTCAAGGTTTCCCTCTCACTGTAGGTGAGAGAAGCCTTAAGAGTGGATGACCTAGTGTCCAATAAAGGTCTGGCTCGCAGTGCAACCTTTTCCTCGGTAGATAACCTATATAACCTCTCTGTTCTCTGTGTGTTCCCTTAAAATTGCAGGAATTTTGTATCTTTGAGACCTTTCCTTCATCAAATTTGATTGAAACTTGATGGGCAGGCTTAAAAGCTGTTTGGTGGAAGGCAAGACAAAGTTGCACACACAGTCATTTACCTTATCTATATAAGATACCAGGCTAAAATCTATAAATCATAAAAAACCCATGCTAAATGTTACAAGTTTGGCTTTGTCACAAGGGGGAAGAAAGAATAAATTTATTTGTTTATTCTCTGGATAATGTTTCAGACATCATTATTCTTGGAACCCTGTAGTTTGCCACATCAAGCGAAGCATCGGTTTCTAGACACCCTGCTGACCACACACGGAAGAATGCCAAGTCCTTCCCAAACCCAGGACCTTCACGCAGCAAACAGATGTGCTGCCTGCAGTGCTGAGCCACCGAGTATAAAGGTTGGATCAGTTTCTAGGAAATTAACATTATTTAGCCTTTAGCAGAGAAATCCCATCCCTGGTACTCTTTTAATAATTTTTCTAGTAGCCTCTGTTTCATTTGAATATATTCCCCAGCGTCACGTCTAATTTTTGTATCTGTATAGAATCCATTGTGGAGGATCAAACAGCAGAGGCTGAAAAAGCAAACATATGAGCATGGGTGATATGGCACAGAAGTGCAGTCTCCTTACTCTGTTGGCTACTGCTCTGAGCACAACAAACAAAATCATTTTCAAAATACGATACAATGACTCTCTGAAGCCTATTCAAACCAATGCAGGACAAACCTCAGAAGGGCCTGAGGTTCTGTTTGGCTCAGATAAGCTTCAGAAAGCATCCGACTGTTTTGATGATTATCAGAAACTCTTGCATCTGCCAGTCTGGGCTGGAAAACTTGTGAGGAGCTCCTAGCTTTCTTATGAGATTGTTGCTACTACCTGCTTTGGGCCAGATGTGTCTCTGGAAAGGCCTTCGTAGTAAAGACGAGCGGCACACTAGAAAGCACTAAAATGGACAGAGGCGTTCAGTCTCCAAGGAATGTGGCCCTTAATTTTCTGATTCCAGCTGGGAAGAGATGATAGAAAAGTATCTAGAAAGGAGGAACAGATATTGCCTTTTAGATCTTGGTTGCAAGACTTTTCATCTTTCTGGGCCAGCTGTATCTCTCATGCAGACCAGAGCAGAGAGTGTGGCATCCTCCTGCCATCTTTATAATTTCAGGTGGAACAAAATATGGATCCTGACTAGCATTCTTTCAAAATACTGTAATATAAATATGTAGTGTTAATTTAATTGCTGTTTGTTTCTTCCCTTGACTCTGGTAATCTTAATGAGATTCCTAGTCCCATGCAGCTGACTCTTTTTGGTGTTAATCCAGTCTTTTTGCCACCACCCTTTTCCTCTGTGTACCATTTTCTTTTCCCTGGTAGCATATAGAGGAACTGGCAAGGTAATAGAAGTCTAGGTGTTAGAGAGGAATATCTTTTTAAGAAAGTACACAAAAATATTTTTATCTCATCATGAAGATTCATGCAGTATTTGTCTGTGGGAGTTGGACATACACATATTCTCAAGACAGTAGGAGGAAGAAAGTATTCTCAAAGAAATTGTAAACATTTGAAAGTAGCATTTATCTTTCAAGGCTTTTCTGTTCGCTGAATTCCAAAATAGTTCTTTCATCAGTTTGTTATTAGGATTCCCACCTTAGTGAAGCTAGATACTTAAGAAAAAAGGAAAACAGTGGCCCTACTGTCTTGCACTGCATCTCTGTGCTTTATGAAACAGTTCTGATGACTGGGTTATCTTTATCTTGTATGTAGCACATTGTGTGTGATAATGTATTTTATAGCATTGTGTGTGATAATGTATTTTATAGCATTGTGTGTGATAATGTATTTTATAGTTGTAAGGCTACCACAGTAAGTCCTGGCCTTCTGTTGTACAACTCGGGTGTAAGACCCATCCAAATGAATCATGCTGCTCTTTCTGAAGTTGATAACCAAACGGCCCTGAGAATTTTGGTGTTAGTGTGAAACCGATTTACCCAGATTTGGCCCGCTCTGAACAACAGACCTTTGTTCACCATTTCCGAAAGCTGCACAAGATCCAAGTTGTAGATCCACAGGTGGTGGTAGTGTTCTTCTAAAACAAATGCATGTAAATGGGGAGTTTGGGATGCCGGCATGGCAAAAACCTTTAGAACGGCTTGCTTTCTTAAATGGTTTGAAAAAAAAATGCTAGGATTCATTAACATTAAAAACTTTATGCTAAAGCTCAAACATTTTGATTAAAAAAATTAATTTATCAGCAGTTAACAGATTATATGTGGTGAAACTCCAAACAAGCCTAGATGGGAGAAAGAAGTTAATTATATGCAAGTGTGAAACTGAGATGGTTTGGAGAGCTTCTCTGGTCTTGCTTATCAGTGAGCTGATTCTAGAGGCAGCCTTTGTACTGTAGGCTGAAAAATGCATTTTGAGACACAAATCCCTAAAACATAATGGATGTCAGACCACGAAAACAGTACAGGAGCTATGTGCGTGAACTCTGAAGGAAGCACTCAATGGGTAAACTCCTAGTTTTCATCAAAAGCCATGTATTATGGTTACTTTCATATTTCCATTGTATTGATCCTTACTCCGGAAAGAAACTGCTTGCACATTCATGTCTAGGTTTGCGGCAAAATCAAGGTTCTTCTTTCTTTGAGCTGTAGAAACTGGGGTCTCATTCCCTGCATCCTGTTGTTCTTCTGATGCCAGCTGAAATGCAGCAAGGGGTGTAAGTTTGCAAGCTCTCCTTGGTTGTCATCAGTTGAAAAATTTCCATTTCTTTTTCCAGAGAAAAGCCTGTAAGGCTGTCAAGCATCTTTAGCTTTAAAGTGATAAATTCTACTTCTGGTTTTATTCTTTCTAAATCTGAAGGGCCCTTGGCCACAGCTTCATTCTTTGTTTCCCACAAGACCTACTGATTAAGTCAGTGGGAATAGTCAGGGTTCAAAGACAAAATGCCATTTCTAGGTAAAAGTGAATGACTTGAGTAGGAGGATTCCACGTTAATGCTTTTCTATCACTCTTTGAATGTATTTTGGGTACATGAATTTCAATATATTATTCTCTTTGGTGATCTGCAATAATATATTGCATTTTTAAAAAGAAGCTTTTTTAAAAAAAAAGTTACATGCTTGTTTCAGAGCTTTGGATGAATTAATTCTTAATGTTATCAGGGTTAAAGCATCATCTTTATTTGAATGGCAAGGGACAGCCTCAGGGATATTCCTTTGCATACAAAAAATATCTCCAGCAATAACATTCACAGTGGTTTCCATGTTATCTGTGTCACTCTAAGTAACTTTTGTGCAAAGGGGTATGTTGCTATATCTCTAATTGTGTACTGCAGTCACTCCTGATGGAATTTTTTTCCTTATTACTTCTATTGTCTGCATTGCATTACTGGAGGATGACAAACAGAACTGGTCTTCATTCTGTGTATTCTGGCCAAACACGGGATAAATGACTTGGAGAATTTGCAGTGTAAAAGTAATACGAAGAGGTAGATTAATAAAGAGGAAGGCTAAGGTGAAGAATGATAACATGAACAGACCCACACTTGTGAGCAATAATTGCATTTTTAGCATTGCTAATGCTAAATCTGACTCTTTTTTCTTCTTTGTTTTTTAGCAGCTGTAACAGGTTTCTGTAGAAGTTATAACAATAGCATTCTCAAAATCTTAGCTAGGCATTTTCTGCTAGCTCACTCACAAGGACTGTTTATTTTATTTTTAGGTCTGCAACACATTCTCTATCAACTCGGACTGAAATTAACTGCCAGAAATAAAAATTCTAATTTAGATTCTTAATTACCTGCCTTCAGGTCTGCTCATGGATCATCAGAGGCTAAGAAAAATCTGAAATGATTGTGTAATAATTTTGGACTGGCAGTACATTAAACAAACATTTCCAGCCACAGAGGTTTACTGAAGCAGTTTCCTTGGGGGCAGGTCCCCAAGCGGCCACCTGTGTCTGTAACCTCAAAGGCACTCAAATTGTTGCAGATCTGGGGACAAGAACAGAGATGTGCCTGTGTAAGAACTTAGTCCAGGGGAGACTCCAGTCATGGTGCTTGAATGAAGAAAGGCTTTGTAGGTTTTGTTCTGTAAGTGCAGAAGAGAAGCTCCTTCATAACTAGCACCTCATCATGTTCAGTTACATCAACCCACTAACTAGTTACATCCATTCATAGGTCTGCTGATAGGCAGATAAAATTCTACACTGCTGTCCCTCAAGGGAAAGCTATTTAATCAGCCTGTCATTTGGGAGACAAATCCTGCTAATTTTGGCCATGCTGATAGCCTCCTTATCTTTAATGGGACAATTTCTGTTGATAATGATCTGGAAATTTTTTTGTTTCACAAAGAGGAAGATAGCAACAGCTAGTCAGACCTTATTCTGTTTAGTTAACTACGATAGTACAGTACATTACAGTTCCACTTTCATTTTACTGGCAAACTTATGTTTTGATATATTTAATTTACATTTTAAGTCTAGTAATTAATTTTCAGCAACCTAGAAAAACTATTGAATCAAGAGGGTCTTAAATCTACTGCTGCAAGCTAGCTGGTAATGCTAGTCACCTGGCAACAAGAAGAAATAATGTGAGAGAGAGCATTGCACCAGTGGTAGTGGCAGCTGAAGAAGGGTCCTTTCTGCAGACTAGTGAATTGTCTCTTGTTTTTCCTAAGAACTGGTCAGATTTGGTGCATGGTGTTGGATGAAGGGTTTGTGTATATTTTATATCTGATTTAGCAAAATATTTAATTGAGGTATTGATTTTTTGTTTGCTTTATCAAAACAAAGATTTTTTTTTTTCTTTTCTCATTTTTCTTTAGAGTGGACTTGTTAGCCAGTGTATCTCTGCTTTTGTTGATTTTTGTATTGATTTAGTGAAGTACCTTTTAAAACAAGACAGCTGATTAAACCATGTCAGCTTAAGTGAGAGTGCATGATGAGGGCCCAAGGCTTAGGATGCACTATCAGATGGTGACTAAATATAATCCAGCCTTGTAGCCCAACCAGGAGTGAGGCGGCACTGAGAAAATCATGCTCCCAAGGACAGATTTCTTCCCAGTCTCTACAGAAAGTCAGTGTCTGCTGCGCCGAGACGGCTACCCATCATGCTGAACAGCACTGCCTGCTTTGCTCTGACTCAGCTGTAAGATAACTACACGATGTCTGATTGAATGGTCGGGTGGGCGAGCTTAGTTTGGCATGGAAGGGGAGTGGAGTGAGGTTGCATGTTGTGCGATGGCTGTATGCATACCTCTAATCTCTTTGTTCAGCTATTGTCTTTTTTAAAACTCTCTAGGACTGGAATGAGTGTACTGGGAAGCTGTTTGTGATGAGGCTTCCTGACCCTGCCGCAATACAGTAATTGTATAGAATAATATTTTACTTGCAAGCACTTCCCAACTGAATCACTTGGCTAAATTCAAATTAAGCCACTGTTCAGTGTGAATGAGGATGACAGAATTTAACCATCAGAGAATAAAAAAAAGGCTACCACAATTTAAATTGTGCTCCCTACCGCTTTCCCAGTTTTCTGCAGGAAAATGAGCTTCCCCTGTTGCCCAGAATAGCTCTGTCTGAGACATTCCAGCTGAAGCACATAATGTATGAGTCAGCCCAACTTTGCTTTTGAATCAAACGACTCGGTAAAGTCTACAAAGTGGTGCTGAGTTTCAAACAAAACCCAAGGAATGAAACAGGGCAAAACTCTTCAGTTTTGATGAGTTCTGCTTTGAATTGTGGGTGCATCTATAGAGCTTGGGGTATAGGAAACCAGGCAAAGACAAAGGCTACCAGATTAATATGAATCCATTCTTTAATAAGCTTCCCTTAGAGAAGTAATCTTAAAGAAACATCACCTAATTTAAAAGTTTGTCCAAAGGCCATTGGAGTTGATTGGACTATTTCCATTGACTTTAGTATGCTGAAGTGTCTGAGTGTCAGAGTTTAATCTGAAAATATGTTTCAGTGAAGCAAGCTAAGTTTGCTAATATGTGCCAAGTAGCTTTTTACCTTATTAATATAATGAAATATTCAATTTGAACAATAGTTTAGTTTAATTGAGCGGTTATCTGATAATCTGCACATGCTTAATGGGGTAAATGTGTGAGGCAGGTGCAAAAAAATCCTTCAGTAAATTAAACTAATACAACATTCAATGAACTAATGAGGTGCTGTGGGAGTTGCATTTCAATTAAAAATCTATGAGGATATAAGCAACTTATGGAAGTTGTTTGTTAGTTTTGCCTGCTTTCAGCGGAAGGGAGAATCAGTTAAAGGCTCCTTAAACACATGACTGAGTTAGAAATGAAAGCCGAAAATACGTTTTAATGAAGATATAACAGTTTCTCTTCCGACTGCATTTGGCAGTCCTACTTCTTAACAACCTGCCTGGCCTCACTTACATTCCACATAGAGCGACTTGGATTTCCTCATAACACTTTATGAAAGGGCCAACTGTAGAGAATGACCAACATACGTCTCAATTCCTACAAGCACAGTAGAGACTAGCTATGTGTCTGAGAAAACCATTAGCTTTATAGACTTTAAGAATGAATAACTCCTGATATGCTGGTAATAAGCTAAGGGGATTGATCTTTAATGGTTTTCCAGATATGTTGAGAGCAATTTGAAACTCCAGAGGCTGCAGCTGAAGCAGCCAAGAACAGTTTTGATTGTCAGCCTTGCAGAGGTCCAACGAGGCTATAGATCATTTGTGAGAGTAGCGTGTTATAAACGGGCTATTTGAGGAGAAGCAACGTACTAGGGAGAAGATGTACCAAGGGGAGTGCCATCGGCAGGACATCTGTGAGCCTAAACCAAAGTTTTCTGAAGTTTTTGAGACTCTCTACTGTTAATTTAATGAGTATTAATCACAGTGTCATCTCTCTTTCATGATGGTCTAACAATGCTTTAAAGAATTGTAATTGCACCTCTTGAACTGCAATTGCAATAACATTAACTTACCACCAATGTCTATCTCTTTCTGCATCTTCCACCGGAACAACCAAGCTGAGGTAGGATTTCTCTTGGGCTTTCTGTTCTCCTTATTTTGTAAAATGGGGAAAAATTCATCTGTTTTGTTATAATTTGTGACATGTTGTTATATGTGCTAAAACAGCACAAAGAGCAAAGGGGTCCTGATTCAGGCCAGAGATCTAGCAAACAGTAAACAAAATTATCAAAATTGGTGACAATATATCCCCTTCACATATGGAAGGCCTTACTGAGAGAGAGGGATGGCCGAGTAGTATCCTAGAACTCAGATCACTGATTTTGATTGCTCTGGTGTTTTGCTAGGGAACAGATCCCCAGATACTAGTAAAAGGATATTCCTGTCTGGTCTCATTATCTTGGTATGCTTCTGGATAAAAAACCTGTATGTTTCAATTACAGATTTGTCCCCAAAATAAAGTACACTTAATCTTTACAGGGAATCTAATGAGGAGGGTTCTACAAAAAGGTTAAAATTGTCTTCCAAACCCCCAAAATGACAGGGACATCGTTCTTCACTAGAGTAATTACCAATCATCAGATTAATGACCTTCGAATTTGATGTTATTTTGTTAACCTGAATGCTTATACATATCAATTGCCATAGGATTATTCTTGACAGGTGGACCTGTAATTTAGCATATCATGTTCTTTTTATAAAAACTTTCTTCTATAAAAACAATGCTTTATACCAGAAGGAAATTATTTGTCATACTCAATGTGTCAAAATACTTGGAAAGTTGCCCAGAACATGAGTTAACCAAGCACCATACAACATTAGTTTTAATGTAAATGACATCAGTTGCTCTATAAATTACAGCGGTTGTATTTCCCATATCTCTACTGGTTTATCCCAAAGAACATGTCAGCACAAAGATTGTGTTTTTATGTTGCAGCAGACAAGCTATACAGAGATATTGAAAAGCCTTGCTTTTGAAGAGGATCAGACTTTGGGCTGCAAATGATTCCCATCCCCTGTTCTGTATGAGCCTATCTCCAAACCAGCTGAAATTAAAAGAAAAACTTCTGCTGACTTTAGTGGCCATTGAATCCATGTAACTTTCTCAAAATAGCTCAAACCCCTAGTTTTTCTGCAATCCATGGCAAAACTCCCACGTTTTTCATTATGGCTATTGTTCTAGGCTCTGTTGTTGAAGGTTTCTTCAGCTTGTACATAGATACAATTTCAAGAATGAATGAGAAGTTCATGCAGCCATCAACATCTCATGGCATGTGCTGTTCTGTTTAAAGATTGTGTTGCATTACCTTGTAGTCTTTTGTTATTTTTACAGGTGCAGCTGTTTCTCTCAGCAATATTTTTTATAATGTCAGATGGGCGTTGGCATTGTTGTGCTTGGTATCAACATTTAGTCTTTGTTAATATGTTACAT
Source organism: Egretta garzetta (assembly GCF_000687185.1). Taxonomy (NCBI): domain Eukaryota; kingdom Metazoa; phylum Chordata; class Aves; order Pelecaniformes; family Ardeidae; genus Egretta; species Egretta garzetta. The sequence continues at coordinate 3,253,380 of NW_009260945.1, read as the reverse complement.
GACAAAAATAGGGTTTAAAATATCAATCAGCTTTGGCATTATCATTGTGGCAAAGTATTTTAGAGATACCTGGAAGTAATCTATGAAAATAAGTATTTTATAGGAAGCATAATTCTCTTTGATGAAGCGTGTGTTTTAAAGCAAAGACAAGAAGTTATCTGTATTGCAACCTTGTATCCTTTGGAGTTTTGCATAATTTCTAGCAATCTCAGTGCCTGAATTCTTCTCCATTACGTATTCCACTGGTTAATTTATGAAGTGTGAGGAATAAAGCTGGTTAAAAATAAATTTACTTTGGTGATGCTTAATCTTTTTCCACAATATGTTCTGTAATTAACATATTAATCTGTAACAAATGCTAAAAGTTTCTTCCTAATCGCTTTGCCATACATTTCATTTGACATTTCAGTTATATTTCACTGGCTTGCCCTATGAACATAAAGTGATAAAAAAAATTCAATGAAATTGGACATATTGATACTAAGAATCTGATTTTTATATAAGATTAATTTGATTTTTGTGAAAAGACTCTGTAGTTGGGAAGAATGTGACTTACATGAACAAAAATACCATTTGCTAAATGCCAAGAGTAGGGAATAGAATAAGAACTTGGAAATGATTATGTAACATTTTCGATACACTCCGAGCTATCTCAGTCTATGTTAAGTGAAAAGCTTTACAGAGGCACTTTAAGTTGCATTTTTATGGGGAATAAAAAGCTTACAAATCACAAAACCTCCTATACTCTGGAAATGAATGTATAAATATGCTGGCATCATACCATGCTGTGGCTCAGATTCTTCTCTCAGCACAACAGCCCTACTTGGTTTATGTTCGAGAATAGTTTGAAGAACTTTAATAAGATTGAGTGAGTGATTTGTTCTGTTACAATGACAGAAATATTTGGGATTTTAGTTTTCCTTTCAGTGTTGGGAATTAAATACGGCAGTACTGAGCTTAATCTGTAAGAGTTTTAGAAGCAAGGTGATTACAAAAATGCCTCATTTAGTTTCATCAGTGTTGTGTTGTATCAGCTCTTCTTTCTAATGGCTGAGAGCATTTTGATACACAAGTTATTATAGTTATTTTATTGTTTGTATTGGAGTAGTAACTTAATGTGCTAGCCGTGGACAGTGTTCCACAGTGGTAGATGTAGCAACATAGGATCATGAGATGGGCCCTGCCTCAAATAGATTATAATGTACTATAAAACAAAAATAGGAAAATTTGTGATCAGAGTACTGACGTGGTACTTATGCCATAACATTCAACATAGATTAATTATTTTGCTTACTTAGGTATACTATTTATTAATTTTGAATCAACTACCCCAAAGCCTCTACCACTGATGTTCCAATTATCGCAGAAGGGAAATCCCTTTTTCCTGGGGTCACAGGAGAAGTGTTTCATTAAACAGGAGCAACTGAGGGCTAAGGTGTCAAATCCTTCATTATTGTTCCTGCGGGAAAGAAAGTCCAGAACTCCAGATTCTCAAAATTACTGTTCATCTGTGACTGAATCCTGGCAGCCAGCAATTACATTTTCATCAGTAAATGATCCATAAGTAAAAGTTGTGAACCTGGGTTGGTGGACTAGGAGTATGTAGGAAAAGAGCATAGTTCCAGATCCTGTCAGAGCACTGACTTGAGAAGTGAAAATTACAGCACAATATGAATTTGTTCTGCTTGTGGCCCCCTCTGTCAACCCTTCCGGAATGTCTCCTGCCTACTCAACTTCTCCTCATGTTGTATTTGTGTGTTTGAATTTTCCTTCCAAAATGAAGCCATTTGAATTTGTCTTTTTAACAAATCTGATGAACCAAAGTGATCAGCTATTTTATTAGCTCACTGATCACCCTTTTTTCCAAAGCGGTTATTAGTTACCTATCTCACTTTGCATCATTTTTACAGTTTATGCCCAGACAAGCCCTCCATGGCCCACTTAGCATATGACTGCTCTTCAAGTAGGTTTATTCAGCTCATGTCCTCCCTCCTTATGGTAACTTAATGCTGGATGGGTAAATGCACATGGGCTGTCCATGACCCACCAGAAGAGTTCGGTGCTCTATGTGTTCCCCTAAAGCACCCTTCCCCCAGGAGCTCTGCTTGCAGGCACCTGGTGAAGACAGCATCTGGGTGCCAGACAGCGGCATGTCCGGGTGCACATCAAGCACTATCTGAAGCATAAACCCTTCAACAACAGCTTCAATAATCTATGCAGCTGCGTAGGAATTATTGATTGGAAACTTTACTAAATTTAAGATGTATGACATCTACTGCTCTATCCATTAGGCAAATTACCTTGCCAGAGATGGAAACCAGACCAGTTTGACATGATAGATTTTTGAAAAACGTCAGCCATTTCTTGTCACTTATTTATTCCCCAGGCACTGACAAATTAATTCTCTAATAATTTGTTCTAGTATTTTTCTGGGCACTGAAGTTAAATTAGCTCATCTTCAGTTGTCTGTATCTTCCTTTTCACCTCTTTGTGAAGTTAGGTATGATATTTGCCCTTTGTCAGGGGCCTCCACTCTTCTTTTGAAAGCAAACCTGCTGATGGGAACAGAGTTAATCATCCCATTTTGGCTTGGAGTTACTGCTGTGGCATGACTGGCATTTGATTCAGCATTTCTCTGATATTAACATTTAGAGCATACAGAAGAAACTGCTTGCTCTCTTTTCCTAGTTAGTATTCAAGGAATAACTGGAGCAGAATAGACAGAGGTGTCCAGGCTTAGCAGGATTATCATTAAAAGAGAACAAAGAAACTGAGAACAAAGGTGAAAAATAAAAGGGAGGGGTGAGAAAGAAAAAAAGACTTAAGTGTCAAAGAGTAATAAGAAGTGGATCTCTTGATTTAAATCACCGATATGTTTATAGGTCATTTTTAGCTTAAAGTCTTACTGTTTCTCCCCCTTCTTTTGTCTTAAACAGAAAAAGGAAGTTTTGCTGCATAACGTTGCTAAAAAATACTAGCACTGGGATTTCCTTCTTCCAGGAATCAAGGTATGTTGCATATGCCTGTAGATATGTGTATTTTAGAAATAAATAAATAATTATGTATATATACACCCTCACCAAATTTGATAGTTGCTTATGATAGTGCTAAGCCTCCAACCTATGTAGAAGTAGATTTTATTTGGGATACTGGCTGCAGCTCATGGCAGTGACTGCATGTGAGATCCCAGTTTTCCTGCATTGTAGTGTAGTTGCTAAAAGAAATATTCGCTACAGCGTAGTGCTGGACAGCTGGTACAACCCTTCTTTGGCAGGATGTCGTTACAAATCTCCTCTAATATTCTAGTTGGAAGATGGCTGCCAATGTACTCGGCATCAGACCAGAGACCAGACAAGCCTAGGGGGGTTAAGTCCTCATCTCTTATGTAATGAACACTCTGCGATAAGTGATTTGGCTCTCTGTGCTTCTGAAGAAGAAAATTATTCTGTAACTGGTGTATTTGTAACCTAAATACATTCTAGTGAATTCACCACTGAAGTTCTGCTTTGTTCTTGCACTAAGAACATTAAACTGCTGAATTTGATGGGATTTGTTTTGATTTTTCTTTTTTGTTTAATGACCCATTTTCTAGACAAGGTGAAGTAAATTGTTGCTTTCTCTTTTCCAACCTGTTTCATGTAGGTGCAGCACACTCATTCTTCTAAAACATGGCTTTTTTGTTGTTGTTGTTGTTGTTAATGGTTGTTAAGGATTCTAAGACCTTTGTTATTATCATTTTTTTCACTTGCAGTACACTGCATTTATCAGTTGAAGGCCACTTTTTCTCTATGGTTCAGAGGGAATATGCTGTATACCTTCAAAAATCCCTATAAAAAAAAGGGGGTAACCTTCAGAAGGATTTTGGAAGAGGAGATTAATGTATTTAAATTATCCATTTATTCTCTCATCTGTAGTCTCCTATTGATTTTTGTTTGAATATGGTAGGGGTTAATTTAGTTATGCCAACAGTTTCTGTTCTACTTAATGATATCCTATATGGTTTTACTGTAAGCAGTGTAGAGGACCATTTAAGAACACCCTCCCAGATTTACTTTTAAAAGATGCATCATACAGCTTCTAACAAGAGATGCTCTAACAGCTTTGGAGACCCGCATTGCCTGAACTCTGCTCTTGCATTTGCACCATGCTTCTGGCTTATTTGCAGAGATGTTTTCATCATGCTACTGACGTGTTCTTTTGTGGTTGACGGGGATGAACCTCAGTGAAAGACCAGGAGTGGTTATGGTGAGCTTTTAGGAAAGGTGGCTAATCTAAGATGAGCACAGGAAGGAAAGATGCCATGCCAGAAGCCTATGTGTTTAGGAATAAGTTCTCTGGTGGATGGAGTTGGGCATCAGGCAGAGCTGAATGCGGGTCACAAGTCACAGAAATGAAGCCTCAAACAGCAGCCTCCTGTTGCGGATTTGTGCTAGAGTTTGCAAGAGGGCTTGTTCCTTTGTAGGTAGAGCGGGGCTGTAAAGTCAAAAAATGCCAAGGTGGAAGCGTGTCACCTGGCTGGACAAAAGGGGGAGGCTGTAGGTGCTGCTGGGCTGAATCAGAGGAAAATGATGTCTCGTCGAGCTGTGCTCTGCCTGCACAGCCGTGCAGTGAGTGGCCCCTCCCCAGCAGTGGGGGCCCACTCTCCAGGGCTGGGCAACATCTCTGGCCTGAGCAGTGTGTTTGCTTGGGTTCCCTCTGCTCCTTGGGGTCCCAGAAAGAGCAATTGTTTTCCATTCCACTTTCCTGAACCATCTGCATTTCTATGTACTCCTGTCACACGTCCTTCATTACAAAACTGAAGAGCCCTACCTTATTTAACCATTATCAATACAGAAGATGATCCATGCCACTGTATTAGGTGCCCTTCTCTGTACATGTCTAATTCTGCTGAATCCCCCTGGTGAAAACCAAGGCAGGGAACCAAACTGCAAATCAAAAAGGAGAAGATAAAGGATTGATGGCAGGATGTCACACTATGGGCACAGATATGAATTATGAGATTATGGCCGTAAAGACAAAAATACCTGAAGGAATGAGGTCTGGTTATTAAATAATGGGGTAGTGCCAAAGGTTTTCATGTAGCTGGAGCAACTCGTACCCTTGGGGGAAGTGCTGTAGTGTCTCCTGAGTGGAGGTAGAAAGTGGATAAAAATTCTAATGTGATGTGGTTCACAAAAAAAAAAAAAAATATGAAAGTTGCCCATAACACAGAAATGCAGTGAAAACTGGGTGTCACTGAAGGTGAGGAGAGGAGGAATATCATTATGTAACTCTTGGGAGGGAAGAAACACAACCCCATTATCCTATTGGATGTGCTCAACAGCTGCTAAAATATATACCAGATGATCAGGGATGCGTATATTATAGTAGTGCATATGCTTTCAGATGCTGGTTATAGACTAGGGAATTTATGAAAAGGCGGCTCTATTATCAACAAAAAGAAGCTATAATAAAAAAGGCCAGAAAACGGAGTGTATAAGCTTTTAAGGAAATTAGGTGCAAATTTATTGGCATATCTGTGTAATGAGTTTGGAATGAGGGGAGAATAAAATAAAGCAGCTGAAATCTGGAGCAGAGGGAGGATTTGCCAGCATCAGGACATGGTCTGCCCTTTTACGTGGTTATGCTCTGCACAGTACCTGTGTCACTAGGCAACATTATTATGGGGCTTCGGGCAAGTTAATTCTCGTCACCCTCTTAATTCTCATCTCAAAGACATTGTGGAAAGCCTTCAGGCTGTTTGTGAGAACATTTTTACTTTATTAGGAACTTGAACCAGGGGTGGCAGGATTCTCTAAAGTAGTGAATCTCGATAGGAGGAATGAGGATGCTCCATAGGGATTGCTAAAAGGCAACTCTGAAGTGGAATCAAGTTTGAAAAAAACCACCCATCTATCTAACTATACCAAACTGAAGGATGCTAGACAAATGAAAAGCCAACGTGTGACTGCAAAAATCAGAGTTCTGAAGGCAGAGGAGGACGAAATGGACAAAATAATTTTGCAGGTGATGAAGCGTTCATGTGTGGTCTTTGAAGGACATTTTTAACACTGAGTAATATAAACATAGTTCTGTGTTATCTCTTCGATGCATCTGGAAAGCATACGCATGGAACTCAACAATTTGTCACACGTCTATTTATATTGAAGTAGGCCACAGATTTGTAGGGTACTTAGTGTAATAGAAAAAAGTGGAAGTGTAGCAAGTGCAGAATTTTATAACAGAGAATTACATCAACAAAGCATGTAGTTACTAGTAGAAAATAAGAAGTGTGTGGCATTTATAGGTGAAGACAGGTAAGTATCCAAAGTAATTTGAAAAAATAGTGATGTGAAGATTGTAATATCCAATATATATTTTTTTCAGAGAAAGCTCTTACATGTGAAAAAGCTGATGTCTTTGGGGCAAATTCATATCTAACGTAAATTGTTATACCTCCAATGTTTCAGAAGAACTATGACATCCTATATCAGCTAAAGAATCTGTCTAGAATTGTACTGAAAGAAGCACCTGAAAAGAAAAGTAAGACATCCTGGTATTCAAGCACACCCAAATCAAAGAACTGTTATGATCAAGTATTTAGAAATTTACACTTGCTGCCACAGTGTAGCTCATTAAAACAGTGATTAACAAACTGGTTTGCACAATTTTTTGTTCTCTCTTATAACTTTAAGGAAACACTTTTATTAAACTGCGTTAAAAATGGAAAAATACAGCTTAATTACCCATTTTTTCCAGAACAATGAAATTATAATCAATGTTATCAGTGATGGAAAAAATACACATATACTCATGGCCAAGCCCCAGTGTCAGTGTACTGTATTCTGCAATGTTAAAAATCTGGAAAAAGTTTCTGGCAGCATTGCAGGGCTATCAAAGATGTTGCCATTTTCACAAAACATTCGGTATTCAAGGAAAAGCCGTTTATCATAGAAAACACATTGTATAACTAAGTTACAGCATCTAATTAATACAGGAGATTTTCACTGTGCATTGAATCCCAAATTTGGAATTATCGGAGAGAAAGGTAATTAAGGATAAAGCTGCTGGAGATAAGTAACTCTTCAGCCATCTTCTGGGTGACATATGAAAGCATTTTAAAACTACTGTGAGCAATTAATCTTCTATAACTCACACAATATGCAGATTAAGAACAGATCTAGTACTGTGCTACACAACACATGCTGAAGTTTTGAATCCATACATATAGTCAGCATCATGTTGCAAGTTTTGCCTTAGTGGGTCTTCCCTAAAAGGTTGGTTCTGGAGACAAGAAAAATAATATATGCTGTTAAATTGTTTATTAGCACAAGAACTTCACACAGTGGAAGAAATGATTGTTTATTGAAACAAGACCTTCAAGGGACTCTTTAATTATAAAACAGCTTGATATTTTAAAGAAAATGACACAGACAACAGAAAGAACAATTTACTGTGGGTAGCAGGTTGAGTATAGCTTGGGGCCTACTAATCAGTCATGCATAACAAGTATCCTATAAAGAAATTGGAATAAACATACAGAAAATACTGCTTCTGCAAGACGATTCAAAGAAATATTGCTAGTACTTAACAGTTGCATCATATTATATGAAGAGGAGCAAAAGCAGTATCCATCTCGCAAAAATAGATGAATAAAATGAAGACATCGTTTTCTCCAGCTTTGGAACCCTCTGATAGCAAAATAATTGCAAGTTCTGAAGAAACTGGAGCATGTCATCTACATACTGTCACCAGATGCAGGCATTGGTACTGAGACACCAAGTAAGGCTTTGAAGCAGATAGGGGTTTTCTTTTTTGCTGGGCATCTCCAGTTTCAAAGCCAGGGAGATAGGAACAGAGAATTTGGTCCTGAAGTTTTCTAGAAAGTAAACGCAGACCATAGCTCTTATCTTTTAAAAAACATACAACTGTAAATATGCATAAATGCTTAATAAATGGAAAGAGGATGTTTTCCCATCAAAATTGTGCACAGTGATGCTTTAAAAAGAAACGTGGCAGGAGGGTGAGTTTTTCCATATGTGAGCTATTGGTGTGGACTATTTAAATTGCTGTTAGTGCAGGGCCCAACAAGGTTACTCACTGGGCTGTGATAAGCTCTGGGGTCAGCCCTGCAGAAGCATGAGGTAACCCTTTGCTACTTCTGAGAGACACCAGAGGAGCTTTTCTTTACCCCAGAGCACTAGTCTGAAAAAAACAGCCTTTCAGAAAGCATTATCTGTCTGATAAACTTGCCCAAACACAAGACGTTGGGCTGCTCTTTGACAGAAGGGCAGTAAATTTGGTTTTGTTTTTATTTTTGTGACGGAGACAAACAGAACGGCGAGGAAGTATAGATGACAAGCACACTATTGGCCAGATGAGATTAGGTGAGGTAACTGGCATGAGGCCCCTAAAGATATTCAAGGAATTGAAGAAATATTTCAGGTGTTTTTCAATCTAGTTTTACAGCATTGATGTTGGTTTGTTTCATCCCTTGGATCACAGCTCAGCTGTGATTATTTTGGTGCCTGGTATGTAATTGTGTCTAGTTTCGCTGTGATAACGCTTAGGTTTTCTGCATTTCTATCTTCTCACGGGCTGAGCAGCAGGGCAGCAGTTATTTACAGCAGCAGAATCGGGGTCTGGTTCACTTGCAATTCCCAGCTAGGTAGATAATATTCCAATTAGTAGCATTAAGGCTATAGCATCTGGCTGCCAACACAAGAGGTTAGATGGTGCATTGAAGTGCCTCCACAAAGTATAGACAATACTTAAAGAGATTTCCCATCTTGCAGCAGGTGGTAATGGATGCAGAGAGCAATGATGTAACATTTTGCAGTGGTAGGATGTATTTCTTCTGGAAATATTTCTGCTATAGCCATCAATAACGTGGGCAGCTAGTCTAACGTAGTCAACAGTAAGAAATTGGCCACTCCAAAGGACAGTTTGTCCTATCCTAAAATAAATTAGATTAAGCGACTTGCACTGACTGCAAAGGAAGGCTAGATAATTAGCTCAGATTCAATTCTTGGTTTTTAGTTGTCTGAAGTTAAGCTGGGCTGAATGCCTCTCAGATACGTTTCTCAAAGGGAACAGAGGCATAGAAAAGCTTCTAATAACAGCTGTCCGTTGATTATCCACAGTCACTGGAAAATGGTGCTAACATGTTGAGCAAGTTGTGAGATTCTGGGGCTTCAGTGTCCAAGTGCTGGCAGGTAAATCCTGAAAATACCATTTCTGTCTGCAATTACACATCCTTCAATAAATCAAAACAGACTAATGCATGCATCAACATGTAAACTGTGTAACTGTAGGGGATGGTAGCATGCATAGCAAGATACGTGGCTAAATGTAGAGATAGGTAAATATTCCTCTTGGTCCCTCCAGATGCAACAGTTGGTCCTTTTTCAAGGCCTTGTGGAATTTTGGAGGTAGAGACCAGACTGCTTGCAGTGGTGCTTTTACCCTCTATCAGGCTAGAATTTTAACCGCTCTGTTTGCAGCATCTCCAAATTAGATGCATTTTACCTCATTAATCACTACTAGGAAATACCACATTTTATTCACCCTGAACCCAGAGTCTGATCCCCATCATTAACTGCCATCTGCTACTTTGTGATAAAGTTATCCTCAGGCTTCCTCTATGTGAGTCAGGTAAGAATGTCAAAATGGCATTATTAAAATTGGAAAGACTGTTTTGTCATTAGCATGCCTAGAATAAGAGACTGTACGTAAAATTAGGTGGGTTAGGCTGTCTGCAATCTGCAGGTTGGTTTTGTTAGTCAGAGACTGTAGCGACAGACACCCCTGACTTTCAGCCTTTTGCAGAGCTGTTGCTGAGGCCAAATCCATGTACAGGACTGCCAGGGAGGGTGATGCTAGGTCTTGTAGTCTGAGATCTAGACAGACAAAATGAACCAAAGAGGCTGGTGGCACCGTGCTGTGTATCTTTGTAGCTTATTATATACATTGTTATTATCGGTAGTGACAGATCATATGCCGCATTACTTCATTTTAGCCCAAGGGATTTTCTTGATTCCTCTTGCTTGCCTTAGCTGCAGAGCAGTTGGGTAGCTAATGTCTAGTAGCAAAAATAAAAGGTTATGTGGTTATTGCTTAATGATGGGTCTTGTTCACTAACCTTCATCCTTGAAGGTATTTGGACTTGTTTCATTGAAATTTGTGATCTAATGCCTACCTACAGCATTTCTGGTAATGGTGGCTGATACATACATGGCAAAAGCCTAACCAAAGAGCCTCTAGTGAGGAAAAAATTGTAATATAACATGAAATTGCTGATCAGTAGGAGAGAAAAATGTTGACAGGAAACAAAATCAAAATTACCATAAGCCAACCCCAAAGCAGCACCATCGACGCTGATCTCCTGGCAGGAGTGTGGGGTGCTAACATCACCCCTCAACCCCAAATTCCTCCCTGAGGCATGCATGCCTAGCGGCACCAGGAAACCATGGGTGGTGGCCCCTGAGGGGGGAGAAACCTCAAATAACAGGGACAGATATTAGGTAGCATACTCTATGTTACAGGTTTAATTGCGTTATTAATTCTTTTTCCTTTAATCGAACAACTATTGTTGTGCAGGTGACATTTTAACTGGGCTAGTAATGTCTTTGGCTTGATTTTAATTGGAATAGCAATAAATTCTTGCATCCTTGTATGAGGTGGTTTTCCTTTTTGCCCATAGCAAGTTTTTTGAATATAACAACTAGAAGGGCCTTCCCGAGTCCTTCTTTAATGTCTCTTGTTACTGCAAAAACGTACCATCTCTTTTCAGTAAGCTTGCACAATCTCACCTAAAAATAGTTAGGTTTTATGAGGCTTTTCTGAGTACCTCATTAAAGAGAGGTTTTATTTTGTCTTTTTTAAATGTTCATTTCTAACCATGAGCTGTCTTCTGATAGGAGTGGGATAGAGTTTGTCCCTGAAAGGCCCGAGTATGACCACTGAGCATCCGAGGTCTCTCTCCAGTTACCTGAAAGTAGACACCAATGTATGTGGCAGGATCAGGACCCTGGGCAAGGTAGGTGAATGTGTGTAGTGAGTTTACCCAGTGCTTTGAGGGTTTAGCACCTACTCTCTCCTGCAGCTGTACCTCCTGAGAGTTAATGAAGATTAGATCTCATCTAGATATATAGCTCCAACACACTGGAACTTCCTTAATAAATTTTGGGATAGACTTTAGTACGGAATTACAGTGTAGGTCTCCAGCCATTAAAAAATGAATTATTGTTACTGATGTAACTCAGCGGCAGAACACCCTGACAGCAATGGCCTGAGCTAATTCCCCAAAAGATTAGTCTCTGTTCCTGGAAGATAAGTGCTCTAGCCTTGTTTCCTTATGTTGGAGTTTTATAGAGTACCTTGTGTAGCACTGCACCATTTTCATTTGCATGTACTGTACAGGACTGTATCGACAATATCAGGCAAGGTATTATATAACATCTAATTTGGAAAGACTTGGTGAAGGTTATCTCTGCCTGAAGCAAAGATACTACTAGGCTGAATATAAAGCTGTTAGACTAATTTCTAATGAATGATGTATTGAACAATTTTACTTACCCTCTCCCTCCCTCCGTGTATTAATTGTTTCAGGGCTTTTTTTTTAAGAAGAAGGGAAGTATTTAATAATGAGACTAGAATATTGGTGAACACATAAGCTAGTTACAGGTGGCAGATCCAGAGACAGGCTTTAGTCTGGTTAGGTACTTTAAATACTCAAGCTATTAGCTACTATTCTTTGCTTGGTTTTGGGTTGCAGGTCATTTATGTGTGAGCTGTCATAGGCATCTGTCACTCCAGTTTGAAGCCATTTTGACTGGATACTCAATCATCTGTTGCTATTTTCCCTCCCCAAACAGCTAAAGGTGATTCATAGGATCTCATGTTTTATACCCTTTACTTTTCAGCTTGAAGATGAAATTTAGTTTATGCCAACAAGCTGAAGTGCCCATTGCTCTGATAGCCATTCCCTTTTTATTGTTTGTACTTTTTAAAGCTGACAGAAACAAACAACAAAATGGGTAAGACATGAATTTTTCAGAATATGACCCTTTGTTTATGATGATCTCTGTAACACTCAGCTACCTGTTTACAGGAAGATAAATATAGGAGGTTCAAAGAGAGAAAATGTCTATATAGAATATTTGGTAAAGTCCTCAGGAAAGAGCTACATTTGCAGAACTTCAGTGATATGTAGGAGTAGTCTGTAACTTTTTTTTTTTTTTTATGGTAAGTCTTTTCTTTATCTTTTAATTATGCCATTTTTCCATTAGTGATGATGTCACTTGAGGCTTTGGTGTCCTGGGGAGTGACAGCTCTGGGCTGGCTGTTCAGCCAGACCTCTTCCATGATCGGGGTGGCATTGAACTTGCAAAGCAGCACATTCCCTATCCAGGGCTCGGCTCTCTGGAAATGTTTTAGATTCTCTGAATTTATTTTTGAGCACAAAATAACTGAAAGCATTTTAAAGAGAGAAAGAGAGAGAGAGAGAAAAAGAATATCTGTGAAAAGGGAGAAGCTTATCTCTGCTCATGATTTTGTCAAGCTTGTTCAGATGTAACAACCTCATTGATAGCAAGTTGCTGTCATTTTCTTGAGGAAAAACAAGAAGCTAACTGCCTTCAAAGAAGTGGGTAAATATATTTTCATGATTTCTTCCCATTCTAGTAGTCTCACCTTTGTTTCATTAGTGGCAGTTTCACAGCAGTCTTTCCTCCTTTATGTTGTTGGTTTGTTTTTTTTTTTTCTTTTTTTAAAAAGACAAATTTAAGATTGCTAATTGCACCTATCCTTGGATGCGTGTAGTATATTTCATAAAGATGAGATAGATTCAATTAACATAATATGCAGACAAAACTCATAATGTTTGAACCCCCCCTCCCCCCCGGGGATGCATGCTAAAACTTCCAACATTTTTTTAAGAAACAAAAAGGCAAATAATTTGTGCAGGGCTGATTTCAAAAGAGAAGGACTTAATGCACAATTTAATTGAGCATTTGTTCTTAACTTTACTCAGGGACATTTGACATGAAAATTCTTACCACATTTGGCAGGAAGTCCTGCTGATTTCACAGATAAAACCAGTTGCATATATCCAGACCTAGATGGTTTAGGGAGATAGTGGAAGATGATCGCGTTCTGTATGATCTCCCAGGCTCTCAGGGGCAATTAGAAATGCAAACCTGTTACCCTGGCAACTGCAAAATTTGACAGGACTTGAAACCTCTGATCTCTCTGGATAAGGCAGCGGCATTTATAAATTTTCATTTATCTTACTATAGTTGTGATGTTGAATTGCAGCAGATAGCCTCTTTGCTGAAAAGACCTCATATGACTACAGCGCTAATATATAAAACAGCAATTGTACAGAATAGAGGTTCCAAAATTTCTCTCCATGGACCACTGGTGAACTGTTGAGTGCCAACTGGCTGCAAGATGGTGGTTCACTCCCTGTGTTTCCAGCTGTTAATATTTCACCAAAAGGCAGCTAAACTCATTATATACTCTCCTAATAGCTCCAGAGAAAAATAAAATCAATGAAAAACATCTAAACTGCTAATACCAAGCTTGTTCTCTCTTCCCCATCCTCTCTTTTCCTGTGATCACATACTCTCAATTTTGTTGAATTTGGAGGCTTGGCTGCACTTGACCACAATAAAGTAACCTTTGCATTGCTGCATATTTTTGTTGTAAAATTGAAAGCGGGGAATTCTGCCTTGGACGGAGCTGGATTCCCTCTGGAATTCAGCACTGCTGAGATTAACACCAAAAACCCCAGTTTAATTCTGGTGCCTTTATTGTTTCTTTAGGCTTATGGCAAATTTAGAGACAGCAGAAAAAAAAAGGCCCTAAAATGGTTTTTGAGAACTGGAGAGAAATAAAGGTGATGAGTATCACATAAGGATGACCGGCAACAAATTCAGTTACCATTTAGAAATAATTTAGTGGGGGGGGAAAGCACAGCAGGTACAAAAAGGTGCTTTTTGCTAAGAAAAGAGAAAACAGGAACTAATTGCCAGTTAAACACAGAGAAATTAAGAGTAAAATAAAAAAATTTAACCATCAGTCAAACACTGTGCAGAGGGAAGTTCTGGATTCCCCATCTATTTGAACAGTTCAAGGAAAGACTGAATTTCCTTTTCTGTGGATGGCTGACATTATATTACAGCAGTTTTATAAAAAAGATCTGACAAGATGGATTTATATTCAAAACCTTAGTATGAAAATGTTCTCCACTCTACATCTGTTAAAAAAAATTAAATTATTCCCAGTTAATACTCAGTATCACCATAATATTTTTATACAGTTGTTTAGCTGCCTGCCAGGTTAGACCACAACACCTACTTTAGAGTGTTCTGTGTAATTTGATGAGGCTGATATGGAAGAGTTTACTGAAAAACAAATTGAAATTTGAAGTTGTTTGCATACCCCTGAGCTTGAAAAGGGCCGGTGTTCTCTTTGCTTCCTTGAAGTGGGTACGTACTGGGAAGCAGTTTCTTCAGCTAACCTCTGAGTATCCTGGGTGAGATGTGAGAAATGTCAGAATCATTCACCACCACTTAACTAGACTCTCTCTCAGACTGTTAGTCTTGGCTTACCCTCCAATAACTATTAAAAACTCAGCCAGCCATAAAACTCTTATTCTCCTAATTAGTGTTTTGGATTCTACTCATCCTCTTTTCCTTTCAACTTTCAGCAAATTTGGCATTTGTGTCCAGCACTGGTTCATAGCCTTAGGAATAAATCCTTCTATGCAGGGAACTTGCCTATTGCCTAATTTTCTCCCCCTGATGGGGAAAGAATCGCCTCCAAACTAAGGTGCTAATTACATCATTGGCTCTGTGATACTGCTGCTGACTTCACTTACTCTTCTTAATAAGAAGCACTAACTAATGATTTGGCTGCTATTAAGCTCTGGCTGACATTAAGTGGCAAACTCAGTGAAATGGCTCCACATGCCCACAGCTATCTAAACCTCTGTAATCTTAAAACTAGATTATACTTTTATCTTCAGAAAGAAGTTTCATGTAATGACGTTTACTTTTCTTGCAGATGTCAGTGAAAGGGCTGAAGGATTTCAGCCCAGCTGCATCATGGTTTCCTTTACTCTTTAGAAAAAATACACTTTGGGGACTTAATCTAGTAGCTTTTTCCAGAAGCACTAAGCTTGCTTGTATAGAGATTCAGAGATGGAAAATTCTCTTTTAAGGTTTGGGGGGGGTGTGTAGGGGGTGTGTTTGTGGTGGTGTTTTGGTTTTTTTTTCTTTTTTGGTTGGTTTTTTTTAGGGTTTTGGTTTGGTTTTTGTTTTTTTTTTTTCATTTAATTTGGGGTTCTGTGCTTGTGGTATGTCAGTTAATTAGTTTTTAGGCAAATTAATCTTCAAGTAACATTACGAGGTGGGAAGTTAATTCTCACTCATTCCTTGTTTCTTTATTTATGAATGTTGTAGGGGTTATGTTCTAGAAAAGCAATTCAGCATGGGGTTAAGCAGTGACCTGACAGAGGAAGAAGGGTAAAAAATTTACATATCTGACAGGCGTACACCTGCTTTGAGATTGTCATTCCCCAATTCTCATTTCTGTCCTGTTGGTATTGTAAATTATTAATCAAACAATGATTACCTGTACAATCCTCTGAATTTCCAAAGAGCTTTGTTAATATGAACTAAGACACCTGTCATGTGCTCAAGAGAAGTTATGATCTCAGAGCCAGATTTCCCTTGCATTATGCTTATTCAACTTGCCTATGAATCAAGGAGTTTGGCATGCAGGAAGAAGCATAATTTTGCTGTAAATTAAATAGAACAAGGAAAGACTTGTGATACAGGTTGGGATAACGCCTTTTAAGAACAGAGGAAGAAATGCTGGCTCAGGTGGTCCTAAAGAATCTGTACAATGTAGAAAAAAAAAGCGAAAAGAAAATTCTGCAGGAACCATGGTTTAAAGGGCAAAACTGAAAGTGGATAAAAATAATAAGGAATGAAGTTAAAGAAAAGTTTTTGGAAGAGCAAAGAGGTATAGAGATAGTTTTGGAAGAAATAAAATAAATGAGGCAAAAAATTTGTTAAGTCTCACATGAGTACAATTGCATTTCAGGGACATCTAATACAAGAAGTAGACCTTTGTGGAGGACAAGTGATGTCATCAGATCACAAAAAAAGGAAGATAGGCTCAGCTGCAATGTCTGAAGGCTCTCCGGAAAGAAGGAAGTTGAAGCCAGACAGGTAGGATTAGGAAAGGTTTACATTATTTTATCTTTTTCATTTGCAGTTGCTAGAATTGTATTTGATCTGCAAGGAGTAGAGATGGTCAAATGTGTTCAGCGACGAGCAGAAATAGGCCCCCCAACAACTCAGGTTCAATATTTACAGTCAGAATGGGCAGGGGAGAAGTGCTTCAACATAAAATGACCTTTCCCCCACAGGTAAATGGAAAATAACCTTGTTAATTTGGGCAAAAATGTGGGAAGTATTTGGTTTCTTTGAACATTTCCAGACAAATTTTTGACTTTTCTAAAACCAAAACATATTGTTTTAATTTTCTTCCGCTTCAACCTTGGAGTTCTTCAAGACTGAAAGAGCAAATGTAAAAAATGTTCCTTCCCCCTGCCCTTTCTTCCCTTTTGACCTTTTTGGGGAAGAAAAGGAAACTGTGGCCAGTGTTGAGACACCAAAGAAATGAGATGTGTAAGAAAGAGACCCCAAGGTTAGCAAAAGGAATCTAAAACTCAAAAACGAGCTTTCATCTGAATGCAAACCAGAACAGAGCAACATTTGAAACAGAGAAAACTCAGCAAGACAGATTAAAATGACAGATCTCTCACCTTTCTGCTATTTTCGTGCAGGACCCTTGAGGTCTTTCTCAGTCCAACAAATTTCAGTGCATTTCTTATTTGCAGCAAGTCCCCTCTGGGACATGGTGCTTTCTTCTTTCTATCACTTCTAAAGCTTGACTCTGCATCTGCTCCCTACCAAGGCCAACAGACTTGTGTTGCAAGTTTCTTGTTTTCTGCCTGTTTTTCCCATCTTGTACTTCAGAATCAGCTTTTTCCTCATTGATTTCTGCCCTTTCTGTTGCTTTACAAGACATAACAACACCTGTTCGTACCTGGGCCATGTAGAAGTAAATACAAAACTTTCTTCCCATCTGCCCCACTGCAGCCTTTTTAGCAGAACATAGCATACGAACCAAACAGATGCCATCCATCTAAGAAACATTTCCCCTCCCAATACCTGCTCCCTCCCATCCTCACTTTTTACACCATTATGGAACAAATAATTGGAATATTTTGTTTTCAAAAAAAAAAAAAAAGACCAAATTAATAAATTAATAAAACTTCCCATTATTGTTTGGTTATTAAATGATTTATACTGTGGTTGTTTTGAAGCTGGATTTAACTGCAAAGGTACTGAAGAATGGCCATGGACCGATCACTCCAAAGAAGCAGACGAGTTTGTCCATTGCAGTTGCAGGTAAACGAAAGATGAAGCATTAATGAGATATTTGGCTGTTGGTTCAGAGAACAGGGAAGAAAAACTGGATTTTCAGTGATGACAGAAAAAAGGCTGAGGATCCAGATACAGGAAGTAGCACTTAACTGAAATAGGTGAGGAGGTAATTAGCATTCAAACTTGTCAATATTTCGAAGACCTGTAGATAAGCCTACAGAAACAAAACAAGAAGTATGAGCTTTCTCTGTGCCATTTTATTATGGTCCATCTCAGGGAGAATTTATTTTTAAAATAGTGTGTATCCAGCCAATTTCACTACCTCCTCCTCTTGTTAAAATCAAAGCAATACAGCTTTCTAAAAAAGAAAAAAGCAGCATAATATCTTGATGGTTTCTTAAGAGATCTCTTCTCACAGTTATAGGTATGTTAGAAAGGAAATTGATGTATCTTCCTTTCTTCTTTGTGTGTTCTTGGTACCACAAGCTGTGCACAGCATGCTTTCAATTAATTTAAACTAACTTTCCATCTGCTCCAACAAATGTAGGATTTGAGTGAAAGACAGTATGATGGAGTGACATGAAATACGCTAATAGCAAACACTAATGTGAAAGCCAGTCTTCTGTGGAAAATGTAATATCCATAGTGCACACTTTCTACTCCATATTAAAGGCTCACTTTAGTGAAAAATGATTATTGTTTTCAATATTTGCCTAATCAAGATGGGAAACGAAAGCTTTAGCGTTGGAGATAGAGATTTACATTTTACAGAGCATGGTAATGTGAAGAACAGGATGTATCAGATCGATTCCTTTTTAATTGCCACTTTCATCAAGCTTTATGTTATGGAATTATTTCATTATGTTTCTACACTTAAAACAAAAGAACACAAACGCCAAATATGATTAGAACTTGGAAAGCTTTGCCTTTGTTATCAGTTTGATCAGAATACTGTGTATTTTGCAAATATTCTATTTTTCCCCAACAAATTAAAGTTCCAAGAAAGGTATTTAAATTAGAAAGTCCAAGGCCACAGCAAAACAGCTACAATGGCTACATTCAAGTAATGACACAGACTAAATTATAGTAACTATGTACAACAAAAGCCTTTTGCTACTAAATGTATGCACTTTACAGACATTACTGTAGTCCTTTGTGTGGGGGTTTTGGTGTGGCGGGGTTTTTTTGTGTTCTGTTCTTTTTTGGGGGGGAAGGGGTTGGGGTTTTTTTAGTATAAAGTAGGAACATAACTGTGATTCTGGCACCATCCTTTCAAGCAATAACCTTTTAAAGCCATGTGGTAATTAAATTCTACCTGCAGCCCAATCTTGTTCCCAACTGAACCCTTGAGAATAGGGTTATGGCCTTTTTCCCCAGTTTAAATTAGCATGTGAATTGGCAAAGTGGAATTTATTTTGAAACCTGGTTCCTCCTCCCCATATTTCTTACATTAAGTACTACACTGTTAACCCTGGTTTGACCACTTCAACTGATCAAATAAATGCAAATCAAAATTCTAGACCTGGTGAGATGCACAGGGAAGCACGGTGGCAGCATTACTGTGAACGCTAGCAAGTAAAAGATGACAAGCTTGTTCTTGATAATTAGTACCTCAAACTCAGTACCATTTGCACTTAAAAGTAGAATTCCGTAGAGGATAATTCTCCATAATCTTATGCAGATCCATGGAAAGTTATGTCTTATTTTCATGGCAATTATATAC
Organism: Egretta garzetta; assembly: GCF_000687185.1. Taxonomy (NCBI): domain Eukaryota; kingdom Metazoa; phylum Chordata; class Aves; order Pelecaniformes; family Ardeidae; genus Egretta; species Egretta garzetta. The sequence continues at coordinate 3,234,213 of NW_009260945.1, read as the reverse complement.
CTGTGTCCAAACTTGCAGTAAAGATACATCTCAACTGCTGCAGTCTATAGCTGCTGCCTCTTTCTAGGTTAAAATTCCTCAAGCACTGACAGGTTTTTTGTTGTGGTTGGGTTTTTTTGTTTGTTTGTTTGTTTTGGGTTTTTCTAAGACATGCCTGGAAGGCCTTCATTCCTGGCAAGGCTAAGTGAGAGCTGAATTGCAGGTGTCCTCAGAGCCTACCACTAGATCGAACAGTATAAAAGATACCCAGTGGAGGAAGGAGAGGGTCCTTCAATGTGAGAAAATAAACACTGCGTTTTTTTCTTTCCCTGGGAGTATATGAGCATCTAGCATCCAACGGCTAGCATTTCACAGCAGTGTGCCCTCCTCACCAATTTATGGCAGTTTTGCGGGAGACATTATTTGCCAGAACTTCATTCTGCAGAAAAGAATTAAAGATTTCCCAGGGCAAGATGATACGGGAGTAGAAGCTGTTTAATTTCCTTTAGTTCCTTTTTACTTTGCTGCAAGCAGACCCAACCAGCGAGAAGTCTGTTCATTAGATAGCTACTTTTCTTCATTGGATATGCTTTAGATGTAGCAATGGTTTCAAAGACAGAAGGATATGAGACGGAGAAGGTTTATAATACTTTTACCTGACCAGCTGAGACAGGTGGGTAAGAAAAAAATTGACTTTTTTTTGGACATACAGTAAAATCATTCTTCACTGATATTTAGCAAAGGTCCTATGCATCCGAAACTTTCCTCCCTACTATTCTAAAGGATGTTTATACACCCACAGCAGATAATGTCCTCAAGAATTTATATGCTTAACCTGAAACCCTTGTAAGAGAAGTAATTAGACAGGCTTAATTAGAGCTGGCATGACAAAATATATGTCAGCAAACCTGGACGATTCTGCCCAGAAAGGCATTTTCAAAGGCTCTGACTGCTGTGTTAGTCATGCTCATTTTTCAGGTAGTATATACAACAGTATAATATTTAACCACCATGAAATGTTTTTCCAGTTGGGGCTGTTTCATGCATAACTCAACCATTTAATCAATCTATCTCATTCATTGTTAGATTTCAACTGGTGTGACTGCAAAGAAGTGAGAAGAAAGGGGAAAATGAGATGCTCCATTAGAAAACACCATCCATAAGTGACAGATTAAGCTATTTGAAATGAAAGCAATCGTGAATGATTTGGGGGATATTTTATTTTATGCATAAATTGGATCATTGGCTGAAAAATAATCACTTGGCCCATCAAAGACATAACCCAGAAACGAGGTGGAGATGGAAGTTAACAGAGGATGAGTAATAGAGGTAAGAGATCAAGCATGCAGCAAGACAGGGATGAGAATACAAGTTATTTAACATGGGGAAACAATGGCAACTAATGGTAATTAGCAGTAAAGTGAACACACTTTCCCCTCATAAATCTGGTGTTGGTGTCAGTGTGACTTGCCTGAATGCAGATTCAGGAGAGAACATGGCTTGGAAATGCTAACAAGGAAGCAGGAAAGAATTATCAGAGCATGACTTGTGGCAGGAGAAGAGGGAGTCCAAGAAGATTACGGGAAGAAAAATCAGAGAGGAATGTGTTGGGAAAAATGTGCGGTCTACTGGTATTTGTGTTTCTAGATCTTTCCTGTGCCCAGCAGAATAAAAGTGCTTATGAACAGAACTCTAGAGATCAAGCTATATATATTTAGCTTGTAGGTTCCAAATTACACAATTATAGTCATTATTGAAGGAAAGATGTCTTTGTTGTGGGACTAATTGCACTCCCAAATACAGTCCCTTACATCTCCTAGAAGATATAAATCATGTCCTGGTTTATTTATGTGTCAGCCAGAATTTCTGATCATGCTGTACAGAATGTGGTATCTGCACACATTCACTGTTACGTGTGGGTAACTGTAAGTTGACAGAGATGAAGCAGTATTTCATTAAAAAGTCTCCCTCTCAGAAGCAAAGGAGAAAAGATTTCTTCTCTCATGTATGAGCGCGTATGCCTGTACGTGCAACTGCTGTACCTAAAGCCTAATATCAGCAGAGGAGAATTCTTCTGGATAATCCTAATGCTTGATATCCATAACGGCTCCTTCCTAAAAACTGTTTCTAGCTGTGATGGAAGAATGATTTAAGTGCAGCTTCAGCGTTTCTTGTGCTGTTAATACAATGATGTAGGTTTTTTTCTGGAATAGGAGAAAGCATTCTGAGCAATAGCTCAGATGTTATTTTCAATAATATTTTGGGGCGTGATACAGAAAAACATGTATTTATGATTTAACCTGTCTGTTTATAAGGCAGATTACCTGGATCCATTATCTGGCTTTTCTGCTTGTTTCTTAAAAGCTTAATTTTAAATAACTATTCATATATGTTGTATATACATTTATATATGGGTGTGTGTGTGCATACCTCTCAATTGTTAGTTGAGCAATCTCTATAAGTGGAAAAGGTTTTTGGACACAGATTATTCTGTGTAGCATACAGGAGACAAGAATTCAGCTATCAAGTATTCAATATTATTCACTCAGTCCTGTGCTGGCAAATTATCTCCCTCACCTCCCCATCCGTAGGAATGCTCGTTACTTGAAATAATTTTGTGTTGCAGCCCTGAAGGATGTGAAGGATAGGATTTAAGATTAAATACAGCTGTTTGTGACAAGAAAGAGATGTCAATCTTGAAGCTTCTAGATTCAATTTAGAAGTTAAATTTGTCTAGTGTTATCATAAAATGGAAATACACCTTCCTACTGTCAAAGTAGTTAAATACTCGGGGTAAGACCATGGTTAATAGGACATTAATCATTAAGCATTACTCAGAGACAGTTTGGATCAGGCTGAAGGAATTATAAAAAGTATAAACAAGCCCTGAAAAAGCCAGCTGAGTTTGGGTGACAAAGCTATCAAGTGGACAGGAAGAAAAAACTTACCTGTAGGTAGATAAGTCTTGCACAAGTGACAGACCCATGGACTATAATGAATGAACAACTCTCTGGCTGATTGATTTACTCGGACGTTAATGAACAGTTTGCTATCTAGACTTGTCCTCAGTCGCAGTACGCCACCTGTCTCCTGGGAGTCGTTCATTGACAGATTTTGGTCTGTCTGTATGGCAGCAGGCGGGAGAGGCAGCAGTATTTCAGCGTAATTCCTCCTTCCATTCAAGAACGCCTTCTTGAACAGCTTCTCACAGGGAGAATGCGCCACGTTATGGGATGATTGCAAGGGCTGCACAGATGTTGTGAAGGTTTACATAAAGGTGGTCAAATCGCAGACCTTGCGTCAGCTCCCAGTGACTGCACAAAACTTCTCCAGAGTGGGAAAGAGAGTTGTTCTGCGCTGATGCAATCCAGAAAATGCGTTCCTTCAGAGATCCCGTACTGTATACATGAGTAAGAGCTGTTGGTTTTCTAGGGCTGCACATCATTCCTGAGCCACTAAATGGATATGAGGGCAATGTGAGGGCGATCTGGCTGCGACATCTGTCACCCCATTGATCGCCAGGGTTGATTCGGCTGATCTGGCTGTCTAGGCGGGTGTCCCCTTCCTCCCTCACCGCTCCATGTGCATCCCTCCCGAAGCTGCGCGCTCGATCGAAGAGGACGACCTTCCCCGATAGACACGTACCGTTCATCGGTCAAGGGTATACAGTAGCTGTGCTCCCCTGCTAGAATCTCCAAACAAGCTCAAGATCCATTTGTAGGAGAACATAGGGTAGTCAAGCTTCCAAGACTGCAGACACATCCAAGTGAGGCACTGCAAGGGGCAGTCTGCCATTGTTTTAATTTGTTTGAAGCTGCCCCAGGGCAGGTTTAGGCTAGACATTAGGAAAAACTTCTTCACTGAAAGGGTTGTCAGGCTCTGGAATGGGCTGCCCAGGGAGGTGGTAGAGTCCTCACCCCTGGAGGTATTTAAAAGAAGGATAGATGAGGTGCTTAGGGACATGGTTTAGTGGTGGGATGGCAAGGTTAGGATAAAGGTTGGACTCGATGATCTCAAAGGTCTTTTCCAACCAAAGTGATTCTATGATTCTATGATATAGATGTGTTTTAATTCTATGGTAGGCTATTGATAATACAAATTTATTTCTAATGCAGGTAATGGTTTAAAACATATAATGCTTTTAAAATACTTTTAGATATTAAGTTTTAGCTTTCCAGTCTAAAAAAGTTGACTATAATTATTAAATGTTTAAGGTATTCCACTCTTACAAGAAAGGGTTTTTTTGAGTACTATTTACCATTTTCTTTGTTTAGCTTAAGGTTTTTTTTAAACCAATTTTTTTCTACATTATTTAATACCTTAGAGGGAATGATTAAGATTAACCACCTGGCTTATATAAGTTGTCATCTCAATTCCCATTTAAGTAAACTAGAATTGCAACAAAGAGCAGAGATTTTTCTAGAATCCGTTTAAAATGCTAAGTTATTTGTATACTCTTGTTCTTACTCTCATTTTTGTTTAGGTTTGCGAAGACTGGTTTTAAATTAGTAAACAGGCTTTCAAGGCTCATGGTAGGTCTTAGATAAGGTGCGAAAATGATGCTAAAATATGCAGTGATAATTGAGTGTCAATATAAGAACAAGTTCCCCATTGAACAGGTGCCTGTTGTTTCCTTTGAACTTGAGGTTATTGTTAATACGCTGTTAACAGGTTCCCAGGAGTTTCCATGCAGTTCATTTCACACTTGGACGTTGCAATATTTGCAACAATTCACAGAGTTCAGAAATGTCCGGGAGACTTTGGCAGGGACAACCAAGCAAAATGCTAATAAGGAAAACAGAGCAGAAGTCTGAGCCAGGATTTGAGTGTTGCCAGACTCCATCAGCACTACACAATGTTGACATGAAAAAAAAATTCTTTCATCTCTTACACCCGTAAACCAATCGGGATTTTATTTATTTATTAACAGTGAAATAACAGAGTGAAATACAAGGGAGGGCTTGAAAGAAGCCCATTGTGTTAGGCCAGTGACATCTCTCTCAAATGAATGAGTACCTGTGAATGGGTTTTGCTTCATAACACGGCTATATAACACAATGATCTAACAGTCAGATCGGTGCTTGTCATCCTGCAGAGTAATTTACAATTCTGCAAACTGGGAGGAAAATACTAGTGAATCAAAGCTGATCTGATTTATAGTCTTATGCTCTGGTGTAAATACACCAGTCGTATAAATATATATAAGGTGTCAAGCAACAAAGAGGCAGCCAACTGGATTTCCAAAATCTTAGGTCAATCAAACATCAGATCCTAAGAACGTCTTAGACCTATGCTTTACCTCTGGTTGGAGTAGTAAAGTTGTGTTATGTAATGAAGGACTGACCTCCGAAGGGCAGAGATCAGAACTTGTGAAGTTCCCACCAAGGTATATAACTAGATCCAGGATTCTAGGGCAAGAGCTCATAAGCACCAACAGCATCATCAAACTTTACTTTGGCTTTTAGTCTGAAGCCTATCCTGGGTTTGCGTGTAAACAACCATTTTTGGCAAATCACTGCAATAGGGCCCTCTGCAACTTCACTGTTTGTGCGATGCTAGCACTATCAAAAGTGAGTGGCAAGTTTTCAGTCTTGATTCATGTGACATCCTGCTTCTAAAGAGGTTAAATTTTGGACTGTGTGCTTTAAAAAAAAAAAAAAGACGCTAGCAGGTTCCTACAGTGGCGTTTCCTTAGAGATCTGGCATCCTTCTTTCATCGCAATTATGAGAAAGGCAGCAAAATACTTTTTGTAAAAGTCTGGTTTATAACTGGTAAATGTCTTCTGACTTGCAAGAAATTGGACAGCTTGTAAGAATGGTTCTTGACACAGTGGCCTTTGGTAAGAACAAACTAACAGGGATCTCCCATAGGGAAAAAATGTTACATGATTGAGCAGCTAAGCAGGCTGAGAATTTTATATTATTAAGTCTTAGGGTATTTCAGATGTATTTGTGTAAAGATGCAAAGTGCCAGGAGTGGATCTATACAGAAACAAAGTGAGAGTTGACTGTGTTATCAGGGTAAGTAATATATGAATCTATTCTCTGAAAAAAAATTTAAAAAAAAAAAAAAGTGTTTTTCCAGACTTTGTGAAGACCCACATTAGAAAATGTTTGCCCCGCCCCCCAGATTTCCTTTGAAACTAAAACCAAAAAATAGAATCCTCAGCAAAACCCTAAAGTAGCAGAAAATCCATCTGCTAGCTAATGAAGATGACTGGTACGAGCACGTGCTGCCTACTGTCCCCACTTCCATCTCTTTACAGGTATTTGAATTGCCCCAATTCCCATATTAATTAGTCTGTAGTACAGTTTAATTGCATCGTACTATTTTTTCCCAATGAACCGAGCTTTTAATGAGTATTCACTGTTTAATAACCAATTTAAAATATAGCCTGTTATTTGGTGTGTGTGTGTGTGAGATAATGAATCTCATCACCTTAGCTGTTTATATTTTGATATATACACACATATTTTAATACTTTGCGTTGAACTATAAATCTATTAAATCCATGTACCTATCTTTGTTATAAGTGAGTTATACCTTCACTAAATAATGACATTTAAATGCACATGCTGCTTCCCTCTCTTATTTAGCCTAAGCAGGACAAGAGATGAAGAAGAGCCTCAGCAGCAAGAGGACTTTTGTTTAAAATTGAAGAACAAATGGACTGAAGAAAGCAAGCCTTGGATCGCATCCACTCAACCCCAGAAGACAGAGCTGTGTACAGCGCACATTTTCATTAGTTTCAGGTACTCAGAGCTCATTTGCTAAAGAACAAAGTACACACTGCCAAGGAACAGAAATTAAGAGTGTGAGAAAGTGCTGCAGCCCACAAGTTGTGTAAATGGCAACAGACAGCTACAATTAAAAGTAGGTTTATCACAGAACTGATAAGAGAGTAAGCCCTGATGGCTCTTTAATAAGGTGTCAAGCTAGAGCATCAGTGCAAGGATGATGACTGGATGTCAGTGGCACGGAAACCAGGTATTGAGGCCTGTCTTAATTGAGTGAGGGGCGGGGAACAAACCAACCCCCCAGAAAACCCCTTCCATGTAACTCTGCTGTTCCAGTTGTTGGGGGGGCGATGCCTACTTGTGCTGTACAAATGCTGACCAGCAGCCCAGCAGCATGTGGGGCCTGACATGGACACCAGGACTGGTGAAAGGTGTAAAGGCTGGTAGGACTCAGGGGCCGCCACAGGGCTCCCTAAGCTCCCCGGCCCTTTGCCCGGGTGGTGGAGGTGGCAGTCCCACTGCTGGGGAGGGTTCAGCTCTCAGGCTGGTGCCTGCCTGAGGTTCTGGCATGAGGTGCCTCTGCGCCCTGGCTCTCTGGTCATCGTGGGGAGACGGCTGCTCTCACCAGGAGGGTAAGTCTGGCTCTACTGCCAGGATGCATTTGAACTGTGCCCTCTGTTTCTGTATTTCTGTCTTTATACTGCAGTTCGGTCCCTATCACTGAAGCGGAGTGAGAAAAGGGCGCTTTGTGGCCTGATGGGAATAAAGACATAAGAGAACACAGCTTGATGGGTAGACGAAGGTCAAAATCGTGCAGTCAGCTCTGCCAGTGCAATGGCGAGCAGCTGCACTAAGCCCTTGGCAGGGCTGAGGACATAGGGGGCTTTGCCCAGCTTAAAGGATTTATCTCTCTCGCCATTATTGTTTTGACTTCTCTGTGCAGGATCCAAGAGCAAGCCATTTTCATATGGATTAGAAACAGTGGCAAAACTTGCCAGGCACCATGACTGGCCTTTCCAGTGCTGGTCTAGTTTTTACATGTTGTAGGTAGTAGTCACAGCTTGCACATGTGAATTTTATTGCACCAAAAAGTTTAAATCTTTCCTTTAGACTTATTGTCTCATAACGAGGGTTATTCTAATTACTGCAATATATTGTTTCTATTTTGCTTTATCTGTGGACTCTGTCACCTTCTCTATGATCCCCATATGAATTAAATATCCCCAATCTTGTTCTGTTTGGAAATCCAGTATATGAAAGGCTGAGTATCTGTTAATTGGGGTACCTGTTCTCTAGAGGTTTTGCTGGTTTTGCTCAATATGAAAGGTGATGACCTTGGAGATACAGGAAACACTTCAGTGTCTATTAGCTCATGATGACTTAAAAGAAATAGTTTATAGTTATATAATTCTGTAATTATCTTATCAGTTGGGGGGGAGGGGAAGTTTCAGCACTTAGGCTTCTTTCTGGTGATGCCAGTGGGAACTAGGTGTTCAAACCCACCAAAGGCTAACTCCCTTGGTACTAGCCAAGTAAATAATACATGCTGTAACCCCAGGGCAGGTTATAATCCCTGTTTTATGGCTACTTGGAAGGTGTCTTACAGCACTGCTGCTTTACTGCAGCTGATCAAGTAGCACAAAGAATGAGACACAGCTGATGTGATTCTTTATTTATTTATTTGGGTACAAAGAGGCACTATTTGATTTGCTGTCATTTCCAAGTGCAGGCTAGACTTGTTATCTTACCACTGTCCCCAGCAGATCAATTACAGCAAGAGTGAAGTTGGCCAGATAACTGGAATGGCAAAATTAGCCCAGAATAAAATTTGTTCCCAGGTGGCTGCTGGCATGAAGCAAGGCCACATGTGTAAACAACAACGGACATGTTTATAAAAGCTAAAATTTTAAAAACTTGTTGGTGACATGAAGATTTAATCCAGTCCATAAGCACTGTCTACTTATGTTTCATTACCCTTCTGTCAGAAATACGGGGTCAGTTTGAAATGACAACACTGTGAGAGTTTTGTTTTGTGTTTTTCTTTAAATGTACCAGAAAAAGCTGTTTATGAACATCTCCCTTCCCAAATCAATTACTCAAGTATTGTAACCGTATCACAGAAGTGTTTGCAAGAATTCATACATTATAAATGTCTAGCTATATTTTATGTTCTGATTTTTCAGCATGCCTTGCAGTAAACAAGTAGTGTAAATGCTTTTGCTTTTCTTGTTTTGGACAGTTAGTCATAAAAAGAACATCCAGCCACAGCAGCGATGGTGAGTATCCCACAATTGCATGCGGAAACAGTAGGTTGCAAAATGAGTTGTAAGCAATAAAGTATTCTGTCATGTAATGCTGAAGTGTACTGGGCCAGAGTAACTTCCTTGCTGCTGTAACCACAGGGGCAGCGGAGGTCATCAAGCACTGGGAGGTGGATGAGTCGAGTCCGGCCAGAGGCGTGGCAGTTGAGGAGGAGCATCCCAACGGTTTTACAGCAGGAGCAATGACCCTTGCTTTGTTTCTGCAGGTAAGAAGGTTGTACTGAAGCCAGAAGGGACTGTTCTGATTTACTATTGCTGGAGGAAAAAAATGTGACTGGATTGAACTGTGCAAAGTTGCCGAGAAACGGTAGACTGCAATGCAGAACATGTGGTGTTAGATGAGACAGAAGGTTGAAAGGGCAACGGAAAACTTCTACCCGGCTGAAAACCATTCAGCGTTTTCTATCTCTGTTAACATTTCCTTTCTTATGATTTAACTTTGTACTGTTTCAAACACCTTTTAAAGACACAAGGCACAGAATTAGTTTAGGACGATGAGCTCAACTGAGACCAAAGGAGGGGACACTTTTTGCTGTGGCTTTCAAGTACTGACCTTTTGCTCAATTACACCACAAGGTTCACGTATGCTCTTTCATCCTCTACTTATTACGGACCACATTAAAAGGCTCCCTTTAGATTCAAAGCCTGATAAAGCATAGGCAATAGGCAAAAAGCTGGAGGTGGGTCTTGGTGAAAGCAAGCTGCTGTGGCTTGGACTCAAATGTTTCCTTCAAGTGCTGCCCTCCCTCTCCCAGCTTCCTCTATTCTCAGATGTAGTAAAAAGCTATTTTCAGGGATATTCTATCTTTATGTGTCTCTGTCACTTTAGATAACTTAACTTAAAAAACAAAAAACAACTTGCAGGAATTTCAGAAAGCCAACGGGCTCCAGCTTTGTGCTGGAAAAAGAATTCCCTGGCAAAGAGGTGATAATGCCAGAGTGCTAGGGTGCAAATTTCCTGCAGGATTTTCATTCTGCCTAGCTCTCTAGTCTTTTTTCTGCTCTGAATTCTGGGCCAGCATGATTATTTATTTATTTCACCTATCGGGCCCTTCTGCGATGTCTGGCAGCGGCTGACAGCGCAGGAAAGCACATTCCGCCTTCTTTCCCCTCATAATCGCAGATTATGAGAGCTCAGTGAAAAAAAGAAAATAGTATCTTACAAACCTCAATTCCTGCTACTGGGACACAGCATGCTAAAGCGATAAGCCTTGCCAGTGAAGTCTGCAGTTCCTGATACAGAAGGGCATTAAAGCAGAGCAAGCTTTTTGGGGCAACCCGGCCCAGAGCAGTTTGGGCTTGAAGGCAATAAGGGCTCCAAATTTTAGAGTAAGATTTCTGAATCAGGACAACAAGTAGACCACATCTGCATACATATCTTAAGGAGGAGTTAGGCACAGGGGGCACACATCAGCCATGACTGCAGACTATGGCAGTACCAGGCGTTAAAAGCCATCTTGTACTTGGCCGTGACAGCAGTGACAGAAATGCAGCCCTGTAGCATCCACGGTGGTCCTTGCCGCTTGACATTTGCTCAGCCTGTTTCTATGCCGTTTACAGTCTTCGCTTTTTGTGTCTGTCTGTTCTGTATAAGCTGAGCTGCTGGTGGTAGGCGGGGAGGGTGGCCAGGTGAAGCAGAAAGGAAGTGCAACAAAAATCCATTAAAGCTCCTGCACGCAGTCCAGCCTAGGGACATCTGTGACCCCAGGCTTGGCTCAGCGCAGCTCTGTAATAAAAGCGGGGCTTTAGAAGGCAAATTGTTGCTGTTACCTGAACAGATGCTGAATAATTTGCTACTGCTTTCCTGTGTGGTCTAACCTGATTTACCTCTCTCTAACCTCCAGATTCTCATTCCATAACCATGGCATGGAGATGACGCAGGCTGCAATTTATCTCTTTTTCCTTAGACCAATGTGGGAGTTCCTGGTACTGAGCTCAGGCTGTTC
>NW_009260945.1:3218228-3223175 GCF_000687185.1 Egretta garzetta | reverse complement strand
AGGAAGGTCTACAACCAGACAAAAGGTAAAAGCCCATACATCCTTTATTTGAGCATTTCACAAATAAATTACAAGTTTTTTTGCAACCACGTCATAAATCAAAACGTTTATTTACACCTCAGAAACAGCAAGCAATTCAGCAACTAGGGCCCAAAGGAACGATTAACTGGAAAAGTAGCTGAATTAAGTATCTTTAAAATCAAACAAAATATTTTCCTCCTTGCTTGAACTTTAAAAAAAGAAAAAAAAAAATCATACAAAAATATCTTGGTGGTAACCTAAAGAGACAGAGTTTGTTACGGGGCACATATGATTTTACAGGCGGGTTCTGTCTGAAATGGCAGTAACAACACAGCTTGTTTGTACTGGATTCACCACCACCGTCCACCAGGCATGCTCTTATGCTACAGTCCCAGGCAGGGAGCGCATGCATCTGCATACACCTGGTCTCTCTTTAGACTGCATTCATTTTAACCCCAAGTCATCAGAACAGTCATTTGCTGATGCAGAGGAGGAGTGTGGTGTTCAAAGGGTGGATGAAACTTTCTCAAATAGCTGTCCCACTGAATGCGCAGTAACACAGAATTCTGGCTATAAACCCTTCCCTTTCCACTACTGGTGACCTGCTGATACAGAGACAACTAAAAATGAGTCAGTAAACAATTATGCATATCTTCAAATGATATAGTTGTGTTAAGAGGGGACAGCTAAAGGTAGCATAAATACAACATGAGAGTTGGGATAAGCCTGGGTTTTAGTGTTTGGGGTTTTTTGCCTGTTTGCTTTTCTTTAAATCAGATTGGTTTGGCATACATAACCCATGCTGCCCCTTAACTCATGTAGTCATCCATAATTCATGGAATTAAACTGCTTATTCTGAGTCCCCATGTTGTATTAGTCTCCCTCCATCTGCATATATATTTTTTTTATATATATATATTTATATATGTGTGTGTATATCTCTATATATCTACATATATACACACACATAGCAATTGTGCAACTAGTAACTTTCCGCTGAGAGTGTATGAATGTATCCATTTCATTTGGACAAATATAAATCAACCAGCATATCTTGATGTGAGGCAGGAGAACAGTATGTGGTTTATGTAGTAAAATAGTCAGCTATATCTGCTTTAAATAGAATAGTTATAATGATAATTACTAATGCACTTTGCATGTTAATTCTAAAGATTATAGATCACAGAGCTAATTGAAAGAAAATAATTGTTATTTTATTTAGCTCTTTGTTAGCATTGGACAGTGTAACTCTCGGACAACAGAGTTTCAGGAGATGCAATAAAGGGAGAACAGCATCAGAGTTTTGCCTTAGACTTGGTGTTCTCAAGCTGATGTGACTTTAATATAATTTATCTTGCGTTTTTTTTTTTTTTAAATTAAATAAGACATTATTAAATCTATACACAAAGAAACTTAGCCTTTAGATAAACAGCGATGTAGAATTATTTGTGTACAAAATCTGCTATGTTTCAAGTGGCTGAGTGCATCAGTAGCAATCGAGAAGAAAATTGGCAGCTTTCTCATTTATTTCAGACGGGAGGTCTTTCCAAAGGAAAGACCAATGATGTAAAAGTTGTTGTTATAACATATGTCTGTCTTTTTGTAGTGATAAAACATTTATCTAGAGCCCTACAAACTGATTGTAAGTCCATAGTTTAATAAATGGGGTTTGTATTATAGCAACCCGTAACTTAAATGACTACGCAAGAGACTGGGACAAGTTATTGACTACAGGCCACAGCCATTTCAAAAATGGTGAAATTATGCTGGGTGCCTTGGAGACTCATGGATATGGTCAGCAGGGGAAGCGAGTCATCTGCGGGAGGCACCTAAGCTGTAGGTTTCCCTGTATGTCACAAAAGACAGGCTTTCGATAATACATAAGCACTCAATGATGCTGTGACAAATATTGCTGCTTTACTGTTCACAGCAGACCAGTAAAAGCAATATGTGGGGAGGTTTAGATGAAAAATTTCATCTAAATGTGATTAACTGAATCTTAAGCAATTCTAGTAATGGAGTTGCTCTTTGATTTACACCAGTGTAAATGTGATGAGAACAGGGCACAGAAAGTGTATTAGCCAGTGTTCCACTCCTACCTAATTTTCCTTGATACCCAGTAGGAAATTCAGCTTGTTTCCCTTTGTTTTCATCTTCAGACCTACAGTTACTGAACAAAATGTACATTAATAAATGCACGTGGGCATATTGTAAAAGCACACGCATGAGGTGTACAGACAAGGGTTCCATTAGCAAGCACACCTCAAATGAGACCTTTGTCTTGCTAATAAACTCCTCTCACTGATTAACTGCTATACCCAATTTGTGTTTTAACAGCACATGATACTCTTTTCAAGTGAAATGATTTTTGCACAAGAAGTTTTATGCATGTTACAAAATGAAAATCAACAAGTTCACTGCCTTTCTGACTCTAGACAGCGTTGTATGGCTACAAACATAGACTGAAATAATAAACGTTGTAGCGACCAAAATAGCTAGGTAGAAACAAGTGCTATGTTATAAAAACCAGCAAGCTTGGCTGAACAAATGTTAAACATCATTAACTATAAAAAAATTGACAACCAATTTTGTAACTTCTCTACTTTTTCGTGATATTGTGGAAAAACTAATAAATTTTTGTTGCTCCTTTCTTTCAGGAAATGGGCATCATTTTTTGAGCCAGAGGCAACAACCTTATTCAGGTAGGAAAACTCAGATTTCTGATTTCTAATATGGTTCGTCACTTGCATAATGCTACAGAAAGTGCCACAATTTCCTGTTAAACAGGGTTTGTTCTCAAGTACAGAGGGAGAGAAACTTTAACGTGGTAGCTTCATCTTCTCTTTCCGTGCTCAGGTAGTCCAGTGATTAGCCCTGTCTGAAGCCTAGAGACACACATAAAGGCTGGGAGGCTTTAATCTAGGTGCAGAAATAAAGTGCTAATGGAGAATGAAGGCTTTGATGCATCTTGATTCAGAGTTTTGGCCATGATACTGACCTCTCTCTGTGTCAGAAGGTTGCAGTATTACTCAAGAAGAAAGATCTCTTGTCCTCGGGTACAAAGCGGTAGAAAGAGTCTTCCCATTGTTTGTCTAGTTTCAGGCAGAAGAGATTTTTCTTTGTTCCTCATTTTGGATGCCCTTGGAATGATCCACCAGATGCTATGTGAGCGTTGGTTTAAACAAGAAAAGGGTGGCTTTATCTGGTACTCGATTGGAATGACACTAATGCCAATGGGTGTCATTCCAGAGGTGGGTTTTGCTGGGTAAGAGAGGAAGAAAGCAAGTAGAAGAAGAGTATTTGTGGGGGAGGATATTATAATTTCTTTTATTCAAGGTTTTGTAGATCAAAGCATAGGGTGCAGTTTATCTTTGGGTGCATTTGGATGCATTCATTGAATATACGCGTTGAAAATCCAGTGGTGGTATGCATTTGTTTTCTTTTTGAAAAATTTGCCTGAAAACTAGATTTTTTTAAAAAAGACATGATAATTGATGATACAGCAGCAGCACCTGATTATCACAAGGCATGGGCAGAGAAAGAGAACTAGAAAGGTGCCCATGTTAATGTTTGAGAGCAGGCACTTTCTGCTGCCTCTCAGCCCACTCCTGGCACCCTGGTCCAACAGGAGCTCCCTCCAACCTGGAAGTACCACTTTGGTAACGGGAACACCTAGGGCGCGCTGCGGGAGAGACTGGTGGGAGATGTCATGTGGTCAGGAGTGCAGGAGTTAAGCTGGAAGAGAAAAATCGGTTCCTGTCTGAAGGCAGCTTGTATCTTATCAAGAAATCGACAACGTTAGGAAAGTTCACAAGACAAACTAAGTTTTCCTCTGTCGCTGTTGTTATTACTCCTTTTGATTAAAAAACCAAAAAAGACCTGTTTCATATTTGGTACAATACAGGAAGTCAGAGAAAAGCTATTGTACAGCAATTTTTAACCACCAACACACATTTAATATCTAGTGTAGCATTATGGAAAACTAAATATGTTTGGACTTTTTAATGCTTCCAAAAAGCTTTACTATTGAAACATATACGTGATGTGGAAGATATGCTCATAATCTCACCGTAGTAAAGACAACATACAGTATGACTCATAAGTACTGTAAAAAGGCTAACTAAAGAATGCAGCTGCAAAGTTCTATTGCATAAGGAAGCTTTCTTGTTTAAACTTTAAATAAGCAAGTTTATTAAAATATTCTAAGACACTTACCTTACCCTAGTTACTGGCAAGCTCTAATAAAAGCCACAGTCTGTCACTAGTATACTTTTTGTGTTAATTTTATAAAAATTTGGTGTGAGCTTTGATGGATCATTTACAATTTATTAACAAGATGATCATCTTGATACAGTTAGAAGGATTTTTTTTTTTAACCTTACATGCTCACAGAATAAAAAAGGATTCATATTCATATATAACGAACACCCTTTTTTTCCATGTCTGCAAACAAGTGTGGTAAGTTTACACATACAAAGAAATGCTCTTGTTACTCTTTACTGGAAACTGTGTATACGTGTGTATGTATGTATATATATATATTCAAAACTATATATATGTGTGTGCATATATTTATAGAGTTAGGGCATGTTTTTCTCCTTGCACTTACGTATGTGATGGCAGCTGCACAGAGGCTGAGAGAGAGACCGGTGTTGCTTTTGCTGTTCTAATCAGCTTCTCATAATGCAGACTTCTACCTACTTAACGGTGTCCGCAGAGCTGACAAAAGACTTTAATTTTGTAAACTGCCCCGGCAAATAATCATCTGCAGGAACATGAAAGGAAGCTCACTTTAGCCCCTTTGCAGCCAGGCCCAGCGCTCCCGTTGCTGTACGCGGTGGCACGCGGTGCCGGTCGCAGCTGGCTGCTTCCCAGAACCTCCCAGCGCCGCTCCCGCTGAAATGCGGAGCGAAGAGCCGTGCTCCT
>NW_009260945.1:3186369-3218145 GCF_000687185.1 Egretta garzetta | reverse complement strand
TAAAAAGAAAATACAGTAGGTTTAGCCATGGTAGAATAGTTACATTTCATCTGTGCCCGGATCGTTCTGCTTTGTCCCTTGCACACACCAGATGAATATTTTATAAAAGCTAAACCTGTCGTATAACTCTTCTCTCTATATAAATATATATATATACATACACTCATACATATACAAATACTAACCCACAGACAAAATATTTTCTGAACAGTTGAATAGCAACAAGTCAACAGATAGAAAAAAATGGAGTCAATCTGTTTTCTGCTCCCCCAAGGTCCAGTTTAGATGTCATGGTCTTTTAACATTCAGAGAAAATTCGCAGAAACCTTGCGTCTTGCAAGAGGAATCCATTAATAATCGGAAGTTAGGGTAGAGGCTGTCAAACACCAATGTATAGTTGGACAGATTAAGTGAGGTTGCAAATTAAACTGAATCTGGAGCAACTGAGGCCTAGTAGTGAAGAACAGTAACTGTAAACTGCAATCTTCAGATCTGACGTTTTCTTTTTTCCCGTTGCCGTGGCAACTCGGTAGGACAGCTTCAAATGTCAGGAGTTCTTACAGACCTAAATGATGGGAAACGCATGCGATTATTACTACGCAGATCACAGTATCTTCTAACTTGTGGGGTTTTCCCCCAATCAAATTACTGATTGAGCGCATGCACATTTATCAGTAATTAAATATAAATTATCCAGGTTCAGAAGCAATTATTTGTGAAGACAGAAATCTCCAAGAGGAAACCCCAAGATGTCACCTGGGGCATTCAGAGACCTTTGTAGTGCAGTTCAGGAAGATGTAGTGCAGAGGTCCGAGCACAAATCTCGAGCCAGGACCTGATTCTCCCCATTTGACACCTTGATCATTTCTGTCAGCGCAAGAGCTCAAGCAAAATGCCAGTGAGCGCCTCCCTTGCATGCACGCCCACACGCTGACAAGCACCGAGCAAACAAACAATATCTTTTAAAAATGACACAATTATAGTGCCTTGTAGTTCGTGAATATACCAGGGAATAAAAGACCTGGCATATCATATTAATGTTGCTACAGAAATACAAATCTTATGTGGACTAACTCTTTTTTTTTTTTAAGACAAAATGAAGGTGGCACCACTTGAATAATTTTACCAATTCAGAAAAACAGGGATCAGGAGCAAATGTAACACTAGCTGTAGCTAACAGGTCACTTTTTCCTCCACTTTCACTTCACACTAGAAAATTGCAAACATCCAGCTTCACAATAAAAACACATACCAATAGTAAGAATAATATTTGCAAAACACATAGGTAAGTTTGGTCTGGCTCCTCTCAAACAAATTCAACTTCTGACTGTACAGCATTGGTTTACTGGTGGTACCAGTTTTGTTGTTAATTCTCTTCACAGTAGCTGGTATGGGGCTGTGTTTCGGATTTTTGCTGAAAACAGTGTTGATAACACAGGGATGTTTTTGTTACTGCTGAGCAAGGCTTACACAGAGCCAAGGCCTTCTCTGCTCCTCACCCCACCCCACCGGTGAGGACTGGGATGTTGGGAGTGATGGCGTTTGTCTTCCCAAGTCACCATTACGCCTGACGGAGCCCTGCTGTCCTGGGGATGGCTGAGCACCCGCCTGTCCGTGGGAAGCGGTGAGTGCATTCTTTATTTTGCTTTGCTTTCCCTATTAAACTGTCTTAGCTCAACCTGTGAGTTTTGTCACTTTTGCTCTTCTGATTCTCTCCCCCATCCCACTGGTGGGGAGTGAATGAACGGCTGCGTGAGGCTCAGCTGCCTCCCGGGGCTAAGCCACAACACTGCCTTGAAAGGATTCATGCTCTCTACCCTGGGAGGAGACAACTGCTGTATCAAAATACAAAAATACAAGCAAGCCAAACATACACATCAAAACTCACAAACACTCAGGAGATGTTTATCTAATATATATTGCGTTTGTACATTTAAATGATGCAATATCAATAGTTTAGTCACAACCCCAGGCACAAGCAGCACAAACAGTAACATAACGATCATTATTAGATGCTGGCTTGTGCTCTGTGCTCATTTTTAATTATCTGGTTTTTCGGGGGGGCAAATCAAGTTTAGTATAATTATTAAGGCTATAGATTTACTTTATCTGTTTGTTTCTTGTGTTATTTGAATTGACTTCAGTATTAAATCCTTCCATCTAGGGGCCTGTCCAGATGGGCTATGCAGCAAGGCAGGCATAACTGGACATCACGCAACAGCCTGTCCTTTCCCCCGCAGCACGACCCCAGCTCTGTTACACAAAGGTAAGTAAAGCAAATTAAGCAAGCATAAGAATCCATAGAGGGACTGATGGGTGGGACTCACTGAAGTGAAAAGCATCACTGAGACTTCCAAATAAGATAAAATCTGGAATTGCTTGGCATGTGGATTTTGAGAGTGCTGTTTAAAGAAAAGGTCTGGCCACAAAATTAGGATCCAGACTTACATATAGGAAATTTGTGATCATGACTGCCAAAGTCTGGATATATTTGGATTAGGGATTCCAGCTAGGACTAAATTCTCATAAACAGCTTGATCTCCTGACTAGTAAAAAGCAAGAGTTCAGGATGCTGGTCTCACAGAACAGATGAAAAATAACATTTCCAGACTGCAATGAAGCTTAGTATCATTAAAGGGCATTTGTTCAATCCTGACTTAAAGGAAATAACACTAGCTTTTGAATTGGCAAAGCTACTGTGAATCTTCAGGAGATGCCTGGAGGTCTTCCTGCTCAGGACAGCCGCTGGTATATGATGAACAAACAGCAGCTGTAGCGCTGAATTTCTGTACAATCTATAGGCTGAAACTTCACCAGAGGAATCTGACAGCACAAAATTTATAAATATCACACAAATTCAAGCATCTAGTGACTGCTTCACCAACAACTTATAAATAAGGGGCAATATATGTCGCGTCTCCCTGCTACCCCACCTGCCTCTGCAAGCACTGCCCCAGCTCTTCTCCCTCTCATCTCAAAGCTCTGCAGTCCCTGCCTACACTTTCCTCCCACTGAGATTGCTTCTCAGCTTCATCCTTTCTGACCTATTGGCTGCCTTCAACCCATTTAACCATATGCCTGATGCATCCCTTGGCTCCTGTGACTCCTCCTGTCATTTTACTGTGATTTCTCTAATCGCTTTTCCAGCATGTCCTTCTGTCTCATTCCCTCCATCCCAGGTTTCTGGGGAAACCTTTTCCCCCCCACACTTTTAATTTCTTCCCCTTCTCTGTGACACTGTTCATACACGTTCAGCAATCACTTCAGTGCTGACAGTTCAGAGATCTTACTCTCTTTACCTGCTTTTCCATTTAGACTAAAATGTCGACCTCTAGCTCTGATACCTTTTTGATGTTTAGCTGACAGCTCTGCACAGCTAAAACTGAGCTCTTAAATCTTTTCCCTAAAGCACTCCCTTCTAGTTCTTCCCTTGATTGCTCAGGACAACACTATCATCCTGCCTCTTACTCAAGCCTAAACCCAGAAACAAACTGGAGGAGGTTTTTGTCATTGAGTCTCCTTTCTAGGTCGGTGTAGTCGGGTTATGTCTTAATCCAGAAGATTCTTTTTCACACATTATCCCAAAGGGCTTTTTCTAGCCATTCAAACAGCTAAATCTCCTACCCAGGCTCTCTTCAGTTAGCAGGTTTGCAACATCTTTTCACAGCCCTTGACAAATTCAAGCTACTGTGCTCCTATCCTGATGGTCTTTTGCTGTACAGAGCATTTTCCTAGTCTGCTACTTTGACAAAACCTCTTTCGCTCTCTTTCATGGCCTCTTCCCTATTGCACACATTTTCCTGGATTATCCCTACATGACCTGTTTTCCCTCTCATTCGTAGCTCACGATGGCAGCTTTCATTGACGTGTTTCAAAGAAACCTGTCTGGGCTTTTTCCCAGGCTTTCCCATATAAAAGGAGGAGCTCCCTGCAAGCATTCGTAAAATGCTGTCTCCTTAATATCTGCTTTTGCTGACACATCTACAAAAATCTTGGCAATGGCAAAGGGTGCCAAGACTACTATGAATCCAGCTCAGCCCTTTCACCAGTCTTAACTGAAGTTGTGTTAAAAAAATTATCTTATTATTTCAAACATTGTTTGGAAGGACAGGATAGGATATACCCCTGCTCATTAATGATGACTTGACCCTTCTGTAAAGCTGGATTGCTAAAGGAATAGGTTTTGGCTTTTGAAGTCAGATTCAACACTTACTTAAATTATAGGCTATAAAATTTCAGTAGATAATCATCTTTGGTAGCTGCAGTAAGAATATTGGAGATCAAATCTGTCTTCGTTCTTTCTGTTGCACGTAAAGTTGATACAGAGTTGCTTATGTCCAGTAGAAATGTTAGTCTAACTTTTAGTTTCTGCAGTTAATATCAAAATTTGAGTTACAAATTTGCTTTCTAAAACTATTCTGATATAGTCATATGAGGTGTTATTGGACAAGCATTCTGGCCAGCAACTCCCTTAATACAAAATCCACAGAAATCAAGAACCACCACAGCATTGTGCAGAAGCCTCAATGATGAATGTAAACAGATCGACTGGAATCAACAGAACTGCTCTATTATAAATTCTTCAGGGATCTGATAAGCATCTGGTCCATATTTAAAACCTCTCCATTCTCCCAGCTGGATTTCCAATGGTCATTATTGTTTGCTGTATAGGAATTGTAGCTTTCTTCTTTACCTTTTTTTCTTTTTTTCCTTCTCATAAAGAAGGACCAAATGAAAGTTCCAGAAATACACACACACTGCCAGATTATTAGGGTCTACTTCATATTTGAGTCTCATCTCTGAAAAGTTAACCTAAAGATTACTGACTTACTTCCAGTGTTTATCCACTGCCTTCAGTGGGGCCGTGTTGATGGGGTTTTTTTTGGTGGTTTTCGATTTTTTTTTTTTTTCAGACCAATTCTTATGTATTATATATCATGCATGATTTAAAGTTTGCAGCTGGCAACAGCACATAAAAGATATTCATATTTAAGGAATACTGTGAGCATAAAATGTGCAAATAATGTGTGCAGGGAGCACGCATGCTGATCCATGCTAACTGTCTTTTTTAGGATCCTAATGCCCTGGTAAATCCATGCCTGGAAGGTTTGTATCTGTACACTAATGATCATTATGCCTCGTAATTATTTTATTTTCTTTGTATCAGCTGTTAGGAACAACACTGTCTCTATAGCTAGTCTCAGGACTCAAGAATTATTACACACCAGGTGTTGTTTTAAATGTGATTTCTGTCTACCTGCAAGAAGTAATTTGCTGCATACGGCTGCAGGCAGGAAAGCCACAAAGGCGGTGTGTGCATCGCTGTTCTTGCGTGGTCGCCCCCCACCTTTCCCTTAAGGTATCCGGGGAATGCGCAGGCAGCATAAAGCTAGCATAGCTATATATAACTTTTTTTTTTTCTCCAGAAATCACTCACACTGAAGTCTCTAATGTGATCTTCACCATTTTTATCTCACAGTTATCTGCTCTACCTCTTCAACACCCGAGAGCAACATTCAGCTACGTTCCTTTTAAGATAATAGTCAAATAGTGAGATAACAGTGAAACAGGCAGGGTTATTTTTATGTGCTTGCTGTCTGGATTATTACTATTATGGTTAATGGGTCTCAGATAAGAAAGCACAGCTTGTTATCATAAACAGATTGTGTCTGTTGGCATTAGTACTTTGGCATTGGAAGATGATGTTTGCTTTTGCTGGTCAAGAAAACTGACAAACATTGTAGATGTTTAGCTGGATCTAATGTGCTAATGGTATGGAGCGTAATAATGCTATAGGAATATAGGTCTAAGTATGCAGTTTAGGGTAGGGAGATTCATGAGGTAGAAACTTAAATGGAACAAAACCCCCTTTCTACTCCCACTAAAGTTTGTTGATGTTGATTGTATTTGGAAGGTCAAGAGTTGATGTTGGTGGCAAACTCCACAGGACAATCTGAATTGTCGCCTAGTCAAGGGGTTTTGGGTGCTGAATGGGTTCAGAAAAGGAGCAAGCCACATAATACAGACTAAGTGTTTGTAATATTGACTTCTGCAATGGCTACAGCTACCTGCCTATTTCACAGAGGGCTAATTTAAGGTTTATTCCTTACTGTGAGCCACATGGTAGGAGAAAACAGAAAAAATGCACCTAACCCTTTAAGACAAAGATTTCGTTATGTCCCATCCTAGGAAAAAGGCAACTGGTTGCATGTAACCTCATCCACTGCCGTTCAGGTTGCCAAGAGCTCATATTCCAGCAGAACCTTTCTAATCAGCCAATAAACAATCTTGTTTGCAAAATGACTTCTGATCTTGGAAAATTCCTTGGCATTTCTCAGGCACTCCAGCTTTTGCTGTTGCAGCCTTAGCTTTCTCTGAACATATTTACATATTAGTGACTCAATTCCCTGCTTATTTGAAAGAAATGGGTCTAAACAGAGTAATTCAAAGCCTTTGAAAGATGTGTTCCTTATGAGACTGAACTCACTCCCCATTACACAGACTATGCTTCCTACATGGCAGTTAAAACCTCATAAAAATTAAAGGCATTTAAGCTTCATGCTGACCCTCTGTACAGGAATGAACTTTACCCAAGATGTGTTCATCCTCTAATTCCCATTTAACATAGAGAACAGTTAACACAGCTGGAGTCTGGAGTTCAGCTCACGCATGCTCCATTTCTTTCACTTGCCCTCTCATGAGAAATATTACATTAATCTTTGCATAATTAGAATTCTACATTATATCATGGGCTTTATTTTATTGAAACTTCAGTAATGGTAAAGAGGTAATGCAAAAATGGTAGAAGAGATCAGAAGCATGTTTCTGATCAGGCAGCTAATCAACATCCAGGTATTTCTTTCCTGGATTTAACATCTATAAAAGGACATTAATTAGATACACAGTTATTAGTTTAGCCTTCATGTAGAATTTACTTAGAAAAACAGAAATGGTTTTCATGTACATCACTGGTTGATTTGCCATAGGTAGTTTTCAACGCCAGAAGTGTCACAGTGTTTGCGCCATATGCCTATAAATTATAATATTTTGCACTAAATAATCCTTGAATAGCTATGCTCTTCTGTGACCTCTTCAGTGGTCCAAAGCACTGTCTAGGCTTTGCTGCAGGGGTCAAAATCTAGTGGTCACTGGTTTTGACTACCCTGGTATTGTGTTCTCAAAGAAAGACAGAAATCTTTTCACCCCAAATCTCACTGGATTTGAAAGACCGGAGCAGCTATCCCCAGGCAGATACCATGTGTCCTCACCCCTGCAATTAAGAAATTCAGTTTTAGTATCAGGAAGAGCAGTAGGTATGCTTGTGACTAAAGCAAATTAGTGATTCCACTGAACAGTAATGTGGAAAAGTTTATGAGAGAGAAGTAAATGAGTTTATCCTGAAAATTTGCAGTTTATAACATCATATGTAATTTGTTTCCCATTTATGTGAAGAAATGATTTCAAAGTTCTTAATGATAGGAAAACCACAGTATGCATTAGTACTGTGTTTGTGAAATGAGTGTCTCATAATTCTACTCAAAGCTCCAGTAGGCTCTCATATATCAATGTCAATATTTAACCTCAGGAGCTAAAATGCCGGCATGTGCTATGCAACTGGCCAAAATTGGCAAGACAGTGAAAAAAGATGCCAATCTAAACTAATCAGCTTTCAGGGGGGAATAAGTTGCTCAGGCTGAAGTAATTTTCAAAGGGTATCTGTTTGACACCAGCAGATGATATGTCCAAGAGCGTCTCTCGCACTGCTAAATTATTTAGTATAAGACTCTACTGGCAGATCTGAAACAGTGCTGGTTTACGCCAAAGCGCAATGACTCTCCTGACTTCTGGCAAGGGCCTTGCTCTCTGTGGAATCCTGGTCCCTGCTTCACCTCTTCCTCACCATGTACCCCCATACACTCACTTTGTGATGGGCTGTTCTTACCAAATGCAAAATGTCTGTGCACATAAGAAGCACCAGCTGAGAGAAAAGTCCCTCAGCTCAACTCACAGACTAGCCATGTTTGCTTAGAAATTGAGAGACGCGTCCAGTGCAGTGCTACGTTTATCTAATAAAGCCTCTTCTAATAAAATCCCTGTTCCCTAGGGATGTGAAGTATCTTACTGGGGGGGGTTTCTAGGGTAAAGCAGCTAAGACGTCCTAGATTAGATTATTTTTTTTAATTGATATGAATTTAGCTGGATATTTTGTCAAAGCAATGTCACCTTCCTTTGACCAACAGCAAATAAATGCTTCTTTTCCAGTTCTTTCAAAACAAAACAATTGCAGAGGTGCCTGCCTGCAGTCTGGAAGTATATTTTCTCATGCTCTAATCTGATAAATTCAGCTGAACAGTTGAAAATATCCAGCAAGTAAAATGAGTAAGTACAGTTTTGAAATAGTAGCACTGAGCAAGTTGCTATTGAATAGCAAGCTGTGTGCACGGAGAGCACAGTTTGAGGCGTTTGGATGTTATAGAGTGGGAAATATCCAAGGACAGAGCCAGTTAAAAGAAACAAAAATCTCATGGTGTATAGTGGCCCTTAATGACAGAAAAAGTATTTGAACTGGTCATTTATTCAGTTCTCGTTTTTAGTCCTGGTCCACTCCAGGACAATTCAGATGATAACTATCTGAGGTTATATATTTCTGTGACTTTAAGAGGTGGTTCAGAAAAGAAATACAAAATATTATATATCAACAATGAATGTTGAGAAAATGAAAACATAAAATGTTCATTTGAATTCACAACACTGAATGGTCTATCAAACCAATCTCTTTAAATTTCATGTCTACAGAATGACCATCAGGAACAATATTACAGCTCTTAGGGAAGGAGCTGTATTTGCTAGTAACATTTTTCTCCTTTGCATTCCAAACACGCATCTTCTAAACTGTCTTATTGCTTCATGTCTATACTTCTGGAACATGTTTGGATGGTTTAAAAATGTGCGTAAAATGCCATTTCCCACCTAACTGACTCAATAAAATGTAATGTCATTAAGTACATTTTAAATATGCCGATGCACAATTGGAAGGTATTTCTATTTGTTATGTCTATATGGCTAAGTATATAAACATCCTGTCTCCAGTTATGTACATACATATGGACTTCTGTGCCGTTTCAGGCCCCATTAACTTTAGGTGGGCTCCCAAAGCCACAACAAATTGCAGGACTGAGTACACCTGCAGAGAAACCAGAAGAGTGGACACAGAGGTCTGTGTTAAAAGTGAGATTCAAATCAAGACTGTCTCTGTTTGCATGCAATCCCTTGACCCCCAAACCATCCTTTCCTTGCTAGAGTCTAATCAACCAGAACCTTTGAGGAGACAAATAACAATGGTATTTTTCTCATACACGCATTTGAGAATGATTCATTATTCACTGCTAATTTAGCAGTAACAATAATAATGTCAATACGGACAAAAGCATCTGTAACAAGGATGGTAGGTATTAGAGCAATAGTGCATATTGCTGCTGTTGTTACTGGTTTTAGAAAGTGAGATTTATATCACTGGAACACACTAAATATCAGTAATTTCCAATGACTTGGGTAGCATCATTTAGCTGCTACTTAAAGTACCCACATGGTTTGTGCTCTAATGCAAGAACATAACTTAGAATAGTGCAAAAAACTAAACCAAACCAAGAAAACCAATGAACCAGCTTTTACAGCAAACCACTCCCCCCATCTTGGTAGTTTTAGAAATTCTAGCCAATACAAGGATATTATATTTCAGTAAATAGTAGTTGAGCCCTGAAAAAAATATACTACCTAATTGTCTAAATCTAAGCCAGGTAACTCCCAATAAAGGCTGAAAACTGTGAATCCATGGATAACAAATCTGCACTTGTAATGGAAAGAGCAATGACCGTAAAGGTCTTTTCCATTTGAAACCTGCTATGATTTGTCTTAGTCTTATGCCATTCAAGAATGCATTGCCTCAGCCTTCAGACATTTGATGTTCCTGCACGAATAACATAGGATATACAAGAGACACAGATGCTTCTGGTTGCTTTGAAAAAATGAACTAGGTGAAAGAACACTGCGGTTTTAACTCTGGCTGTCTACGTTCAGGTAAATTAAAATCCACCAGTTTAAAATAATTTGAATTTTTGTAATGGTTTAGTACCAAATACATAATTTGCAACAACAACAACGAAAAAGACATTTTGTCTATTGACCCTGTAGCTGTATTTCTCGAATCAGAAAAACATTATGGTGGGGGATAGTGGGCATTAAAGCAGGAAAAGTTAGAGGAAATTAATAGGAAGTTAAACCCAGGGGTATCTCTAAGGCTTCTTTGCAATCACACTACAGACATCTGTGCGAGTCTCTGTTTTTCAACACACCTGAGGCCTTTCACCTTCAGTTTAACAAATTAATTTCAATGTAGAGACCTCCAGCATATTTAATTTCATCATAGCGGTATTTTCCCTCCCTCCCTCTCACCTTACTTTCTGTTCATAATAATGGAATACTTCACTTACTTATTCAAGCTCAAGTCAACTTACAACTTGGTAGTCCACTGGTTAGGTTAACAAACAAAAATTTCTTATCAAAGCTTGACAGTCAACCAAGATTTTTTTTTTTTTTTTTCCAAAATGAAGTGTTTAAAGCCCAGTCTTTTTCTAATAAGGAAATTTAAGTAAAATATTACTGCTAGTGTGACTGACCTACTAATGGAATTGCTCTGAATTCTGCTTGTTCAGGACATGACTATTGTGCCTTTCGTTCTTATTTTAGTCCCTTAATTCAACACATTTGAATCTAACTTGGTCTTTTATGTTGGTAGAATATAAAAGGAAATATGAAATGCAATTATCATTCCATGATTATGCAATTAAGTGAAATAATTATTGTAAAATCAAAAGTCCAGAATTCAAATGCCCCTTTAAATAATAATAATATAAGTAATTTGTAAGTAAGTGATATAAAGCCTCGTTCTGCCAGTTAGAGTGGTTCTTCCTAATTCTCCCATAGGGCCTGGGGCAGTTTTTGTTGCTGAGTTCATTATGACAACATAAGCAAATTTGGTTTTATCTTGATCTTTTACTTTTTTAGCTTGTTTTGTTTTCTTAGTCACCTGTAACTTACCTACTTAAGTTCCAAAAGTTCTCTGATCTATGCCTTTGATTTGGTTTGTTCTGACCAAGTTCCTTATGGAAACTTACTCTGCCAGTGGACAAAAACCAGCTTTACCAATATATCTTGAGAAGAGATTGCTGTTAAATGATTGTTAAACATATATTTACAGTCATTTGTTGTGAAACTGATGATTCTTAAGCAAAATTTTCAAGGACAGCTATTTTCCCTTCTAGGTATTGGTCAAGCAATACCTAAATGAAATATCAGCTACCAATTTGTAGGTTGCAATAAGGGGCACATTTTCCCCCTCTCTCTCCGTCCCTCATCCTTATGGAATGTTGTAGATATTCTCTTACTAAAAATGTTCAGGAGCCTTCCAGCGGGAACTTATTTATAATTCTAGTGTTGTTGAGTCACCAATTTGTAGGTTGCAATAAGGGGCACATTTTTCCCCTCTCTCTCCGTCCCTCATCCTTATGGAACGTTGTAGATGATACTCTCTTACTAAAAATATTCAGGAGCCTTCCAGTGGGAACTTATTTATAATTCTAGTGTTGTTGAGTGCATCACTTTGATGACATTCATTCTGAACAGGGGTATTTTAGCTGCATCAGTTGAAAACATGAGATGACTGAGACGACAGAGCAGTAAGGGACAACATGGACAATCTCAGAGCCAGCACCAGACATGCTGCATAACACGCTTTCTCCCACTTTTTCTCTTCCTCAAGTAGTCCTCCCTGCCTAGGAACACAGATCTATTTTTTGATCTGTTCTTTTTCCTCAATCTGAATTACTAAATTCTAAATTACATCTGAATATTTTGGTCCTGTCTTATCTCCAGTAGTGGTTAGGAAAAGCAAATAGAGGACAAGATGCCGCTACACTAGGTCTCATCTTAAGCATGGTATCTGCATTAATAACAGGTAAGATTTAATAATCTTTCCAATATTTGTTAACATTAACTATTATAAACTTTGGAAAGTCCTCTACCCATCCACTGTACATCTCTCCAGCTTGACTTCAGCAATTCCCAGTGGTAATAAGTGAGGTTAAGTATAAAATATGCAAAGATGCTCCTTTTTTTTCAATTGAAACAGTATTCAACATCTTTTAATTCCACTGAGCACCTTACTGTTTGTTGTGGAAAACCAGCAATCTGCCTGTATACTTCAGCACCTTATATTTTCTATTTCTGGCTGACAAGAAATCCTAATTTTTTCTTGTTCCAACCTTTCCCAGGGCTTTCTGGCAACTCTGCAGTCTGTATCCCGTCATCCCCCAATATACGGAACCCAGCAGGGCAGCTGCAGAACAGGCGAAGCTGCTGCTTTTTGCATGCATTACAGTTTTAATCAGGCTCTTCAGTTCTATGCTCAGATACTTCAGAAATCTACCACATATGACTTCTTCCGTGATTTACAAAGGAGGCACATATTCTAAGTATAGATAATAATTGCACAATTTAAATGATAATACCAAGATATTTTGTATGGGGAAGAGATTCATGCAGGGCATTTTTACCGCGAACAGCTCTTTCAGAGGGCTATCTATCGTCACACCAGATGTCAAATACAAAAAGAAATACTTTGGCATGAATAACAAAGTTCATTTGACTGAAGGATTTACCTCCTAGGAACAAGAGCCTCATAAAACATAAACACTGGGAGCAAAGTGAGCCACGTAAGGGCTTTTGCAAAAATTAAACCCATAACTTGCCACTAAAAATGGGATATTTCATCTGTTCAATAAGCACTAAAGTTCTCTTTGTTTCTATGGCATCGTAATCTTTGATTACCCTGATAAATATTTGGACTATACAAAACATTGCAATGGAACTAATCGCAGTTATAAAAAAAACTATGTGTGAAAATGAATTGGGAATGCAATGATACCAGCACATTTTAGAGAAGTTCAAATACGGAACCACATTATTTTAACTGGCTCCCGGCCTCATTCTTTTACGTCTCCATGTAGTCATTTACACCTGAGGAAAACAGTTATGGACACTGTTATGCGTGCTGGCTTTGCACAAGCATGGTTAGGTAGCTGTACGGGACATGGAATACCACCCTCGCTCAGTGTGCCTGGCTGAACCCAAACCACACAACTGAATAGCGGCAAATCTTAGCAAAACAATGTGGTCCTGTGCTGAGGATTAGGTGTCTCTGTGCTGAAGCCTATTTGTGGAATTTGCTCTCCCCTCACAACAAAAGTGGGACCCAAGAGGGAGTCCTTCCTTCCCCTTCCCTTCAACTCACCTGCTATTTCCCTTTGTTTTGATTTTATTGCTCAGGCAACAGACCGGAACATCACACTGCTGGCAGATTCTGTGCATAATCTTACTCCACGCTTTGTTTAAAATTACAACTCTCTCCATATTTGTTACGCTACTCTGAACGGCGTCAGGTCGCAGAACAGCTCTAAGCATGGCTGTATTGTTTCACAGTATATGGACTATTCCATACTACTTATTCTTTGACAGTAGGAGAGGGAATCCCTCTGTCATTCAGAGCACCATGCACCATTCAGATGCCAGGTGCCTATATTCTGCCCACAGCTGAGCTGGAGAAGATCTGTAGTCAAGAAGAGCAACTCAAGAAGAGCTTTCCAAAAACCCACAATTGCTTTTTATAATTCAGCGTGAGGAAAACGATCAGACTTCTTTGAGAGTTAGAAAAAAGCAACACTATTACTTTCAAAAGCATAAAGCTTTTCTCTACCTCATGGTATTCTGGGCAGGTGCATTAATGTAAATAAGGTTCAAGTGCAAATCATGACAGATAAGATAGTAATTCCAGTGGTGAAAGTCATGCCTAGTATAGAACCAGCAACATTTATGAAGTGGTAACAAGAATATATTTGAATCAATGGGCTGCATATTTATATCACTGATGCGATAGTGTCACGTACTGTCAAATATTTTTAACATATTACTTCTAACGGCTGAAGTCTGCGTTTGGTTCCAGCAGACTAAACCCAGAATAACTGAACCAAAGCCAATGGAGATACTTCAGACGTCATTGATTGGAACAAAGAACGTGAATTTGCACTTAGCATTTATATAGTCCTTTTCATCTTCAAAGAGCATCACAAACATTAGCCAGTTCTAATTCTCTCACAATGACCTTCATGCTAACCTTTTGGGATAAAAGTAATATACTAGAAGAAAAAAACCGACAAGATGTGTAATCAAGCATACACAAGCCTCAGATGTGTAAACTATCTCTGCCTTGACCTCTATCTCTGCCTCATGGTAGATTTTATCTCTTCAAGAATATAAGGCCTTTCACCATGGCTCCGGTATTAATTCACCATACAATGTATTCTACTAACATAAGAGGATGGTAATAATCCTTGACTAACAGATTTACTACCATAGTTATAGCAGCTATTCCTTTTTTAACAGATAAGGAACCCAAAATAATGCTGCATCAAAAAACTTGCTGGAAGCTGTCACAGGACAAGCCAGGGACACATCTAGGTTAGACATTGGGATTCCGTGGTTTTGAATTCCTACTCTTCATTCATTCTGGGATTTTTTTTTTTTTACTCCTTCCAATTAAAATTAGGATTTTTTAAGTCTCTTTTAGAAAGCTTTTTCAGAAGCAGCAGAAGCTTCCTTTACGTATCAGTTCTTTCTGCCCTCCAACCCAGACTTGCAATTTGATTATCAATTCTGGGTGGCTCTAAGCCCAGAATCTCAAATAAGTTCCTCATGTTCCAGTTGCTTGCGCACTTTATACAGAGGAATAGATTGAAGCAGACAGTACTCATTTTCATGGTGACCCAGAACAGCTATTGTTACAAGAACACCTTTAATCTCCTGTTTCTGTTTTTGAATTGAATTCAAGTGGGGAGAGATGAAAGAAAGCGTCTCACAAATCTGCTGCTACAGCTGGTACTTCTTAGTTTATCATATGCTAGCTCTAATTCTCTTTGATTCTTCTTAAAATTATTGCTTCTATTTCTTAATTTGACAACCAGGCATTCGTTGCTATTTTTTGACTATGAAAAACCCCTCCCCTCCCTCTTTCTTATAGCTACTTCCTCAGGAAAAAAACCCTAAACTTACTGCATTATGATATCAATGTACGAATTTAACTTCCCCCTTGGTAGGTTTTCTTATGCGGCATACAAATGAGCAGCTAAATAACACATCATTACTTACAGTTGAAGAAAAGACTTACAAAATAAACTGACGAGTGAAAGAAGGATGAGGGTCATGCTGATATGAAGGGCATCAGTTGCACTGCAGTCCATTTTGGATTTCTTGCAGGAACACACTTGTAATTTCAGTTCTGTGTTGTTAGTCAGAGGCGGTTTTCCGGAATCTGTCACTGAGATTGGGATGTTGTAATTGGCCTTTTTCAGGTTTTGAAGCAGGATGACCTGGGCATGAGTATCTGCAAAGGATAAGGTGAGAATTAGCCAAATAGCAGGTGTCTGGAAGGGAAGAGGAGTCTGCAAACAATATCATACCTGCCACAGTTACTCATGGAAATTAAGAAGAAAAGAAGAACATTCTAAGGAAAAGATTAAAGAACTGAATTGGAGGTAAAAAGAGGCAGTACAGAAATTCTTTCATGGGCTGAGAGCTAATTGCAAACTTATTCAAAACCCCACCAAAAGAAAGACTCTTAAGAGCCCCTTTTGTTTAAATACATTATTTGGTTTGCAAATTCTTGGCAGAATTTGCCTGTGGAAACTAAGACGCTAATGAAATGCTGAGATGTGCCATCCCCACAGCCACACAAGAGGGAAGAATATCTCTATTTGCCAAAGGATAAAAGCCCTTCTTGCAAGGAAGTACAGGCAAAGCTGCCTAACTGCTTCCCCAGTTTGACTGAGAAAGCGGTGAAGGGAAGTAATGCCCCTGCAAATCCACCGATCGCTCCACCAGAGCAACAGAGGGTCACGGGAGCTATGGGCACCCAGGTGAGTGTGCTAGTTCCTTTAGGGGGTGTCACAGAGGGGGGCTCGATGTTTGGAGAACAGCAAAGAAAATGACTCCTCCACTTTGTCCTGCAGGCAAGTACAGACATCGCATCCATCTTTAGTTTTTTCTAAGAAGAATAGGAAATCAAGTGCTAAAAGATTCATAGTGACAGAGATAAATAATACCTGCTAGAAAACAGATAGATATAATCTACATTAAAAAGGTATGTAGTACTTTGTGCCCACAATTTGCCATATGAACCTTCAGTTGCATAGCATGTGCTTGGATCCTTTTACCAATAATGTGTGGCCCCAGTGCAATTGGGTATTTTATTTGTGGAGAGTTCAAATACTTAAAATCAGGAAGTATTTCAAGTACATTGCTAAAGCCCATGCAAAAGTTTCATGCTGTCCTACAGCAAAGCCTTGTGCATCTCACGTAAACAAATTCCATGCCACGAAATATGGTAATCTTTACAAAACTAGACGTCATTAGTAGCCTTTCTTTAATGCAAAGCTAAAAGAGAGAAGTGTGGTCAACGTAATAAAAGGAGGAAAGAAGTTCTGATTCCAGAGAAATACAGACAGTTAGTATGTCCCACCAGGCAACTGGTCCGAGCAAAACCAGCACAGTGTAAAGCAGCAGCCATGGGTCCATCCTGCAAGACTTTCATGCACAACTGCTCCTGAATTCACATAACGGGCAGCCTCAGGGCAAGTATACTGGGATGCAGAGGTGGGAGGGCTAAATGCATATGAAAAAAAAGTAGACTTACTGTTAATCTTGGTGATTTTCCACAATTTTTCTGGGCCAGATTGCTTACTCAGTTCAAATTTGAATGGATCTGTGTTGGGATGAAGGTCTTTGTCTGATGCTCCTAGTACCACTACCTTGAGATCTTTTGTTTCATCACAAACTTTTGCCAGTGTTGGATAAAGGGATGGGACATTGTCATTGACATCCTCCAAGGTGATGTGTAAAGTTCCTGTACCTGTAGCGGGAGGGTTACCTATATGAAAAAACAAACACAGGTTTATTAAATCATACTTCCATAATCGCTTGCTCTTACTTATACCTGCATGCTTGCAAAGGGAAATAATTGTTATAGTTCTTACCTCTGTTATATGAAAATTATTGCTTTAAAAAACTGATGAGTCACTATTGTAAATTCATGGCTGTGTTTTCAGAATGCAGCCTGTCTGATTCTCTAGAGTATGGATAATTATTCTAAGGAAATCTCTGGGAGAGGAATATTTTGAAGTTACAATGAGATTAGGGCATGAATAGGTATCTGGAAAAGAATCTGTTCATAAACACGCACTGAGAGAAACACGGTAGGGGACATCCCCTAGGCAAACAGCACAGTATTAAAAGAATCAAGAACAAGACGAGTAAGGGGAAAAATGATAGCAGAGAGGAATCAATTTGTGTGGTGGGTGCCCATAAACAGAACAGGACCAGACCATACCCCAACAGCCCCTAGGGCCACGTTTAGTTATGTCAGCAGAAGTGAAACCTGTCAATATGCAACTCTGGAAAATGAGATCTTTTATTTACCCAGAGCCACCCTGTGCTAGCAGCGGAGTTTCAAGCTTTCTCAAATTATTTGCCAGCCTGCCTCAGCCCTGACCTGAAAGAAACAGCTTCAGAGGTGAGGATGTTGTTTATTCACCACGGTACTGCTACAAGCCTTTGCGCCAAGGCTGTGACTGACAAACCAGCCCTGGTGTCTGTAACGGAGACGTCTGCCCACCGGGAGCCGGGCTGAGACTAGCACCTCATTTCACAGGGGTCAGGGAGGAGCTGACAAGCGGTAATAACTTTCAGTCACTACACATGTGCCATGGCTGAGCCAGTCACCTACTGCTTTCAGCCTAAAGCTCAGTATCTTATTACAGATCCCTTTGCCATCCCACTTTAACCGATTTCAAAGTTTTCTAAACGCACGCTACTTCCTTCATTGTATACCACACTTAATGTTTTCTCATTTGAAATGCTGCACTTCTGGGTTTTTTTGTGTTACTCGTTTTTCTGGTGTAGTACAAAAGATCTATGCTCTCTGCACTTCTTAGCCGTAAACCTTTAGCAGGTAGGAGGGATTCAGGAGGTTGCACTTAACCTGTAAAGCAGCAGTGTAATGTGTCATGGTAGTTCCAAGTTTAGCACTGAAAGAAGTACACTTTAGCATAATTGCCCTGCCTATAGCAGCCCAATAAACTACGGAATTATTGCTACACTGCGAGAGCATCCTAAAGGGAGAAGTAAATACCCTGTGGTCTGGATCTGATAAACTACTAACTGCAGCAGAATGCAATTAGTCCTTTCAATAACAAATGTTACTAATGGTGACACTTCATCCATTTCATGCACACAAATGCATAACAAAGGCAGAATTTTCATAGTTCTTTAGCTTTCTCCCCTCCTCATCTTGCACTTTGTCATCAGAAAGGTTAGGGTTGAGTTCTTTTTAATGAAAAAGAAATTATTTTTCACTTTTTATTGGACTAATTGAATTTGCAGAAAGACTCCAATACATTTTTTGTTCTTGATATATTATTAAGTAAAGTCATACAGCAGAATGGATGAAAAGACATTTGAGTATTTGAAATATGATCATAAAAGCCAGCCTTTCATGCACTTAATTAAACTGCTGTCTTTAATTTTGAATGCATTATTTCCACACTGGACTGATAATGTCTTATGCAATGCCCTTCTTATCTTTCTCTGAAGTCAGTAATATTAAAATCTGCCTTTTGAAATTAAGAAGCCAACAGCATTATGAATGTACTGTTATTTTGTCAAGCGCAGATATGGCTGCATTTTCTCTGCCATGCTAATGTTTCACTATCTTTGTGTGGCTTACGGGCCAGTCAACTATTACGCACAAATAGAGAGAAAGGAAATTGCTTCTGTCCATTTCAATGACTTATTCTCTGGTTGGTTTATTTATAATGATTTAAACAAAATCTTTTGGTGATTTATGAAGACTTCCTAAAGAAAAATAAGCAAATGTCAAGGTCAAACTGAAACTTGTTAACACGAATGCCATAAAAAATACAACAAAAAATAAATCAAGGAAAAATGGTCACAACATATCCATTGGGAATACGACTTTTATAAATTTGACAGTATTATGCCTTTGAAATAATGGAAAATCCCATGATCTCCAGACAGCTTTGGTTTTGAAATGAAAGATTTCTGTAGAGTATTTTAATTCTGAAATAAAACTTCTCTTAATTTGTATTGTAAAACATCACAGCTGAAAGCAGAACTAATGCAGAAACCAAGACATAAAGGGCTCTGTCCAACAACCCTTGGGAGCAGCTTTTCAAAAGAGCTCAGCTCCCATTTTTGTCACTGAACCGAATTGGCCATTCCTTCTGCGGCTGAAGACTTTAAACCTTCAGGCGCCTTTAGAGCCTTTTGGGATAGAGACAGTCTCAAAATCCTGCGAAGGCTCCCACAAGTGGCATAACTGTGAATATACTATGACAAACATATGAATGAAACAGCATTACTCACCTGCGTAAAAGCTACAAGAACAGAGACTGAAGGATGGCTAATTTCATACTGAAAGAAAGTGAAAGCTTGGTTTTGAACCCTGATTTTAGTAACCTAGGGCAAGACTGAGAACCTTAACAAGTAACCTTCAATAAAACTGAAATGTAAGTAAATTCTTTCAAGTTAGTTAAGGCCTGTGGGAGTGGAACTTTGATCAGCAACACCAAAAAAGTAGAGACTCATCTTAGAAGATGCTGCAACTGGAAATGTATGATAAACTTATCTGAATTGGATCAGGTAACGTCTTCATATCCTGGCACTAGACTGCGTACAAAGCTTCTAATAGCAGTCTTCAGTTAGTCAACAGCCACAGCTGTTGTAAGATGCAACAAGTGAAATATAGGCTAAATAAAGTAGTGCTCTTTCATGAGTTAGAGAGTGCCATAGAATGTGATGGGGTCTATCATCTGGGAACTAGAAGCTGCAATGCAAGGGACCATTATCAGAAGATGTAGATGTTAAACTGGATTTTAGTGCTATCAGCATAAAGGACCATGTTGCTACCTTTATTTAAAAAAAACTAGTTGAAAAAAAAATATTATAGAAACAGATACTTTGTATACTTCTGCGTACTTGAATTTTAGTGAAAAGCCATGCAGAATCCTATTAAAATTATTAGTGTAAAGTCTTAAATTATCAGCCCTCTGCAGAAACACACGACCCAGAGGTTTGAAAACTGGCATTCAGTTTTGGTCCAAAAAGTTCCCGTAGGAACTGTGATGGCATTTAGACATGTAACTACTCAAATAAGAGTGCCAATCAGGTAGTTAGCTTCTTGAAAGATACCAATTACGCACAATGATGGCCATAGACTACGATGACATTTCTCTTAAGTATCAAGACTTGTGTAAAATGGCATGTCTAACAAGCAATCATAGGGCTGAATGGCTGATGATGCATTTAATCTGAGCATAACATTTTTATGGACATGAAGAGCTATTTCATGTTTCACTTTCTAGTTTTCCAACAGAAATGTGATGCTGTTGTATACAGATTTCTAATATGGCTGAGCTGTTCTCCGTGAAATTAAAGACAGTATCTGGGCTGCTTTGAAACCGAATTAAGACATTCCTAATCAGTGGACATTCAAATATCAACAGCTTTCTTTTGTTTGAAATGACAGCAAAAATGCAGAGTTAGGAATCACCACACAGCAGGTGAGATTTTCTGATGTCTCGCACAATAAGAAGCCAAACACCCCTAAAAAGTCAGTGAAAGCTGAGGACTTAATTTTTGGGGGTATCCGAAGAAAAACTCACAGTGCAACTTAGGGTTGCCTACACAGCATCCTATTTCTTTCCACGATGTAAACACACCCGCACTTCTATCTTGTCTTCCTACTGTTAGCATCATAAAAGGCTGATACAAGGATCCAGACTGCATGAATCAACAGAAGCTTTAAAGTAGTTAATGCAGATGCTAATAACTATGTCACCTCAAGTCATTAATATGAAGGTTGTTTTTATGTGTTTTAGCTCAAAGTGTGATTTTCATGGAACATTTTGAGTTTGTACTTTTATTTCACTTAATGCTAGGGAAGCCTTGGGGACCACACCACTGGCTACACCGGTATCTGGGCCTTGTTGACCTGCTATTTTCACATTCAGCACTGTTTTTCTCTACTAACTGAGCTCTATCAACAATGGCAACAGTGGAAGAAACAGTTTAGGGACTTCACTGCTGGAATCACAACAGTTACCGTGCTTAGACACTATATTCTTGTCTAGGAGTACAGCTGAGCATGAGGGTAGTTAAACATAGCCATCCATCTACACTAAATTGCCAGTGTGTACTCAGAGAAGCAGGCCAGAAACATTGTTCTAAACTGGTAGAACATTTTCAAGATGGAAGAGTTGCTTAAGTGCATCTCAAAGAGAAAAAGAGAGTAATGAAGATTTAATCCTTTTCTTCCATCTTTCTCTTTCCAGTTTGTAGCAAATCTCAAGATTAGCCTAAATTGCATTTTGATTACATTTTCCAAGCATTCAAAAACATTCAGAACTTAGAAAAATGAACAGAATTGGACAGTTGAGATTATGGTGAGTTTAGATTGTCCTTGAAAATTAAGATGCATGTTCCTTAAAGCAGTTGCACAAGGGAGAACAAGGATTGTCACACACCAAAAAGTACATTTCCACATGCTATGTGAAAATGGGCTTTGAATAAATCAGATGAAAGTAAGTTTACTTGTAAATAATGTAATTTTCTTAGTGACATAGCTAAGGAACAAAGCACCGATAACCAACCGACCAGAAAAATGCCAGACACAAAAATCAAAAGTTAAGACTGGGAGACAACCAGACTGCATGTTTTCACTTACACTTAGAAAGTTCACCTAATGGTATCAAAAGATAAACGTAGGTTTGTATCTTGGTCATTACAGCAAAGGATTATTTATGTAAATGCCTTTACATAACAGAATCTAATTAGAAACATATATGAAAAAAAGGAATTTAATTTGAACTATTATATTCTTTTTTTACAGACCATCAGAGACCTTGGATTCTGGCAATATTTATCAAAATTCCAAAGAAGAAAAATCCACCATTCTAGAGAATCCAGCTGCCACACAGATCTAAGCCATAGTATTGCTGGAAGCCAGAACAGTTTTTAGGAAGAACGGAGCATGAACTGTCCCTTTTCACATGCTCATTATGAATGGTAAAAAGACTTCTGTGCTCATTTCTTCTTATTAAATTAAGCTTCCAGCACCATCAAATTAATACATATTATCTATGCCCTTCTATGCCATGATACAGAAATTACAAGGCCATTTAATTCCTAGAGCAAGCAATAGGGTATCCATTGCCATATAGATTTCCTCTCAAGCTGACAGAGTGGAAATTCATTAATTCTAAATTTTACTGGAATATTTATGGTTTACCATTTCGCAGCAGTTTTTAATCCACTTGCACTATCACTTATGTAACCCAGAAAGCTTTTTTTGCTGGCTAACAAAGTTACACAGATACAAAATGAGTGAGCAATAATAGTAAGAAAAATTTTTCTTCATATTTGAACAGGAAAAAAAAAAACTTTGAGAACGTGGGTTTGCTAATTTCTGGCACAATTACCTTTCCTTTGAACCATCATCAATAAGGCCTTATCTCTTAAAGCTTCTATACACTGCATTTGAATCCTAGTCGTATCGAGGTCAATTTGGGACTGCAACGATGCCTGCAGAATTTCCTTCTTTTCGCTCCCATGTAACTAACTGCAAAATATGGGACTGCCTAGGATCTTGCCTTGTATATGGATTTTCCACCAGTTTTTCTATTTTCAGCTTCATACTTGCCTGAAGGAGAACACGGCAAGAAAGGAGGCGAATAAAGAATGAAGAGTGTTGTAGAAGTTCCCAAATTGTTTGGAGAGAGCTACGCAGCCAGACTGTGCAGTACGTGGTTAGGCTAAGTAACACGTTCTCTCCTTAAATTACTGTACTTCAAATATGAACTGTGTGAAATAATGCTTCATGCTTCCTAATGATACTGCTATGAAAATCTAACAACAAATTTCTGTTTCCCCCCTCATGTTTTTTTCCCCCCCCCTCCATATGCTGTTTTTCTAATCAGAAAATGTGTGTATACCAGGTGATTTGGCAGCAGGTACCCTTGCTGCAGGCATAAATCCCATTCAGACAGGCGTATTCCATTACTTCTTGTGTTCGAGCTGAACTATATTAATGGTTCAACCCATGTAAGTGGAACCAGTAGAGTGGGAAGATTCCAAACTTTGGGCATGCTCCTCAGAATCTGACATATTTGAAAACTGGTCTCATAAATGCCATGTGCTGCCATCTTGCATAAAAGAAGTCCCAAATTTCCCATGAGTTGAAATTTCCTATGCATTTTCTGTATGTATTGGCACATAGGTATTTTTCAAAATTTATAAAATAAAGTCCGTAAAAGTTACAATCCGTCATTCGTTCACTCAAATAATATATGCAGATCCTATTTTTGAGTAATTACGTTTCAAAAGAGCACGGCTCTTTCAGCATATCAAATTGCTACTGACATATGCCATCCGTCTTAAATACTGTTTTCAGCATTCTAATTTCTTTTTCTAATCATGAGTCCGTGATGACAAATTAAAACAATATTTTGTGTGCAATTCATATTTTACTGAAATTTAAAATGGCAAGAAATGGATGAGTATTCAATTTATTTTCTCTTCTCAATTAATACAGCAATTAAGATAAGGGGTATAAAACTGGCTTAATTGGGTTGCCATGGCAACTAATTGCCCGATTTCTTCAAAAATAGCATGTTTTAGGTGGAATCAATCTGTGGTAATTTAATTATGTACATCATGAAGCAAGAAGTCAGGTTAGATACATGTAAGGAAAAGTTCTAATTGCAAATTGTTACGCATCTCTCTGTTATTCCAGTTTTCTCTAGATGTTGTCTGTCACTGTTCTTCACACAGAGTACAGAATGATAATTTTTCTTTTTCATGATTAAGAGCATTGAGACTTGCACAATAAATGAGAATCAGAATTGCTTGGTTGTAGTTCAGCTGGTCCTTGGAAACAAGGAAAAAAAGTGAAAACCAGACCCTGACTCACTTCTTCCTCACTTTGCTTTGCATGCACAAAGGAAATCGAAGTAGTGCCACTCTCTAGCTAATTTATCCACACGCAACTGGCCACAGTCATAGAAGCAATACCAAGTTGGTTTTTTTTAAACTGGCCAGTGTAGCTCAAGGCAAACACTGAAACCACACCAATCTAGAGAGACCTTTTTATAGTCCTCCTTATCTCTTAACCTTTACCTTGCTCAAATACATATAGTCCATTAAATAAAGGTTACTGCTCCTGAAGCTTATTTCCTTGCAGCTCAGGTCTCCTGTTGGACATCCCGCCCGTGACTGGGGATGGCTGCCATGCAAATGTTTATAATATCAAACCCTGGGGATGGTGATGACACCTAGGGAGCAAACCACTTTCAGACAAGAAAACAGTTGTTTTCACTCATGCAGCATTGCTGTAGGAAACAGTGCTTCCTGTGATTTAGGACATTTAAAGCTACATCAGTTGGAATTCTGAACCCTTAACTCCATCTCTGAGTAGCTTTAACATCTGGAAAAGATAGCACATTTTTACTGACGTTTTTCTCCTCTATGTTTAATGCTGTAGAAGTACTTATATTCCCAAATTTTGTCTCAGTAAGTTCACTGTGATGAGAATAGCAAGGGAAGAAGCTGGCACACTCACACTAGATGCGAGCATCCGTCTGAGTGGGAGAAGGTTGCTACCTGGCTCTGCATTGGTTCTCCATTAGAGTGGCATGAGAAAAGTGATGCTGATGACTGCATTTAACCAAATCAGCAAGACTGGGTATTGGTGTTCCATCATTTGTCACCAGCAGCTGGCATACGTGAACAGTGTAGGTGGTTTTACCATGTATCAGGCAAACAAAGGTAACCAAAGTTTTTCTTCTAAAGAGATAGGGACATCTAGGTATCTACAGAGACAGGCATCACACCCCTCCACAATAACACAGGTGATTATTGCATAAATAAGGTAAATCTGGATATATTTTATTATTCATCCCTCTTAAGGAAAGGGAGAAAGCAATTTTAGCTTTTTTAGATTTCACACATTTTCCAGGTATTTTTTAGCTTCACCTCCAAAATTTTCATGTTTTTATCCTCCCTTACTTTTTCTAAATTGTGACTCAAACTCTTCAAATACAGGGGGAAAAAGACCATTCCTGTAGAGTTTTTAGCACAACTGACCTTATGAGAAAAACATGCTTTATGGTAGTCATCCCAAATACCCCAGTGTGTCACAGAATCTGTAGGATGACACTTTGCAACACAGCAAAGCTCCTGGAAGGTTCCAAGCAGATTTCTCAAAATCAAATGATTTCTTGTCTGTATTTAACATACGTGTGTTTTACAGATATGCTCCAAATAATTGCCCTGTGTGCTTGTGATATTGCATTGGTTTTAGTGATCAGAATGCTAAATTCAGGAGCTGATCACCGTTTTTGGCACTTTTGTTAATTGAATGAAACCTCTGACGTTTTCCAAGTTTGCATAACCCTGACTTTGTCCCATTATGAGCTCATTCTCAGATGAAACACAGTTCACGACACTTTAATGTGTTAACTTTGCTTCATGATATTTCCTACCAGTGTTTAATTTCTTCTTTAATAGACCAGAGACTCCATGTCCACACAAGTCTTTAATAAAGAGTTTTCAAATTCTAAAGACACTACCTTGACCTTTACTGAAATCAAAAGTACAGAGAAAATTAGGATATTCATTCCAAAAAGTCCTTTTTAAAGTGAAATTTTCCCCAATAGAAGGTCAAACTTTATTACCTATAAAATTAATACTGTGTCCATCAAATTTGCTCTTACGCATTTTTTCAATTATGTTTGGGAAGGTACAGGAACTGTTTAGATCAGAAGTAACATAATTCATACTTAATTGCCTTTCTCTGCAGTTAATTTGATAATGCTGAAAAATAATATGATAAAGTTAAAAAAGAATATCATAAACAACTAAATTGTTTCCTGCAGTGGAATGACTCAATTTTCTATGCTCCATTCATGATTACTGTCCTACTGGTAAAGAATAGTTTTGTGATTTACTGAAAAAAGATAAAGATGTGATGGGTTTATATAAAAAACTACCAAGCATGAAGCTCCTGATTTCACTTCTGACAGAAATCTTCAACATTTTACAAATAAGAAAAATGCCCTGGCACTCGTCCCCTGCGCTGAAGCGTAATAACAAGAAGCCAATGCCTGCTGAATCCAGTGACAGATTCTCTACCGACATCAGAGAGAGGGTATGAGAAGAGCAGCACCGTGAGGTTTGTTTCCAGCTGTCTCTGCTCTTCACCCCGATAGCACACAAATGTAAGGTTGTTTTAAAAAGAGGTGGTCAAGGAATACAATGGGACAACACTATCTTGTTTGTAATTATATAAACTCTATAGGTCATGAATACTGGTAGAAAATAATCTATTTACTGGTTTAGTGTATGATTAAGGTCTTTTAGCAAGGTCTAGGGTCCAACGTTTTATTTGATTTTAGAACCTTGCCTTATTATAAATACTGTTAAAAATCAGCGCACGACTCACAGACACCTTCCACGGTAAGCATTGTGTTTGCAGTCCCTTATACTGACGTTAAAACTGCCAAGAGTCCTGGTAGTGCTGTCAAAAACTGAACCTGGGGGAAGATGGATTAGGCATGCCCATGGTGCCAGGAGGACAGGCAGACCTCTAACTGAGCCGGCGTGTCTAGGGAGCCTTGCAAGCAGCAGAGTGGTGCTGGGCCTGGACCGAGGGGCTCTGTGTTAGGCTTGGAGCTGCGCTGGGTACCGATGCACACTGCCGGCCTGGGCAGCGGACATTATCTGAGCTCTTCTATATTCCCCAGTTGAGAAAAGGAAAGCCTATGGCAGCTCAGACTTCCTAGTGCATGCTCCAACGCAGCTCAGATTTGACGTAGAGAGAAGATGATAGGCCAAAGGAAGGAATAGCCTACACCAAATGCTTTTGAAAAAAGTTCTCTCTGATTAAGTATGGTTTTTTTTTTTCTCTCCTGCCTTTTCACCCCACATCTGTTAGCCCAAGCAAATGACTTGCTCTATTGGAAATACCTGTGAATTTTCAATTTACCACCCTATCGCATTTGGCGATTCTTAATCCTGCCTCTGGCTGCCCTCTCGCATAGAAGTCCTAACCCATATTGACTAGTATTAGATAGGCTACACTTACAAACCTGAAGAAAGAGATGGCTTTTACCTTGCAGTCTGTGGACAATGCTGTTTAAAAGAGAATGCATACTGTTATGTTCAATCTGATTTTTTTTTCTTTTTAAGTTAACATAGCCGCCTTTTAACGTTGTGAAAGGATTCTGTATTCATTTCATATCACTCTACCACACTTTAGCTTGTCATCTAATGTAATATCCCTTTTCAAGACGGACATTAGCAATGATGGCTAGAGAAATGAAGTGGGTTTCACAGCTTTGTTAGTTAGCATTATCAGTGGCCTGGAAATAAGTTGGGGAACACCTTCCAGGGATAT
Source organism: Egretta garzetta (assembly GCF_000687185.1). Taxonomy (NCBI): domain Eukaryota; kingdom Metazoa; phylum Chordata; class Aves; order Pelecaniformes; family Ardeidae; genus Egretta; species Egretta garzetta. The sequence continues at coordinate 3,190,511 of NW_009260945.1, read as the reverse complement.
TACGAGTCCTGGCCATAACCGCAGGGGAAAAGGCAGAGCCCAGATCTACCCATTGAAATCCATTATAAAACTTCCTTGGCTGCTTTAGTCTCTAGACTGTGACTTCAGACTGGCAGCGGGTACGTGCAAAGACAGCGTGGTTCCCTCTGCGGGTGGAAGCAGCCAAACCACAGGCGGGCAGCGTGCGAGCCGACGCTTGCCGGCCTTACAGCGGGGCCTGCCCAGAGCAAAGCGCTGCTCCCCAGCAGGCCCCAGCACCGCGCCTCGCAACTCCCACAAATTCCACTCTTACTCATTTATACAGACCAGCAGATAATTTTTCCAGTTACCAACCACCTCTAAGTTTAATGTGTTTCGGAAGCCCTTTGGTAATTAAGCCAGGGGTGATACAGGCCACAAGGTTAATATCAGCTATTTAAGTTCTGCTATTTATTGCCACTTCCACATGTGGCTGAGCTACATACAGTGAAGTACTACAATGCTCCTGAATGATCATTATTAACACCTGAGCATGCCAGTACTAAATGCACACATGTGGTTTCTAATTACTTCATTCAAAGAAGTCAATAACGTTGGAGTAGATTAGCTCCTGCGCTAACGCTACTGCAGAATTACAAATAAACGCAATAACAACCGCTGGAATTAGGTGCTGACTCAGTACCTCAACTGCACAGGATTCCCTTTCTCTAACCCACGTTACATATCTTCTCTTGCTCTGCCATTCAGCGCACAGACACCTTTCCCCGGTCTCATTTTTCCAGAATGGAAAAAATCCAGGGAATTAAGAGGGGTGACCTAGCAGTGAGATTCTTGGCTTAGAATAGATGAGCAATGCATGTTACTGCCCTAAGTGCCACATAAAGGCATACCCAAATTCCACTTTCATTCAGACTGGTTTCCACAGCTGGAAATATTCAGCTTCTTGTTTCATCTATTCTCTTTGAGGATATTTGACTCTACCTTTAAAACATACGCAGCTTCTCCTTTTGATAATCCCTCAATAATACCAGCCTGAGTTTTTACTTTCATTGTAAGATGACATTTCCCAGTTACCAGATTTTACGATGTATTTAAAAAAACTTCATCCAATAGCAAGTAAAAGACAGAAATAAGTTGAGCACTACATTTTTCCATGGAAATTTCCTAAGTACGTATATGAATATATAAGTAAATCATCATCTCAGCAGAATTTTTTTTCTTTTATACTTAAGGCAATATTTTCTTTTTTCCTGTCAGGCCCTGCAAATGTTCCCTGAGTCATGTGGTTACAAAAATGTAGAATTACCCTCCTAAAAAGAACATTTTACAATTCATCACCAGGACTAAACCAGCTGCAGCTGTGAAAAAGTGTTAGCATATTAGCTGTTATATTACAGGCAAATCTTTTATTTATTTTGTGCCTTTAGCTCTGGAGATTTGGAATGTTCAGGATTTTCTCTTTCTTTCTCTTCTCCAAAGTCACTCACTGAATTTTACTAGCTAGTTAATTTTGATTATATTTGACAGAAGGAACTTCAATCCACACAATATGTAAAAAATATTGCATTTTAACAAGGGTTTTTACTTATGTTTTTATTGTCATTGTATTGAACAGAATAGAATTCAGCATATCAGGGATGAGTTGTTATTGGTATTTAGGTGCCTTAGGCTTACTAACTGCTCAAATATTATGAAGAAATTAACTCTGATAAAGATGATTTATTACTTTCCAAGAATGTGCAGAGACTATTTGCATCTAGCCTCGAGATCTCAGTGTAGGAATGAATGGGTGAGATGTAACCTTAAATCAAAGCTGGTCTAAGTTTTAAGTTAATTCCTTGATTTTCTGTTTGTCACAATGATCCCTCATACCTTTAGGTGGCCACCTAGAAAAGTGCTGAAGCGTATACTTAACTTTCCACATGCACCTTTCTGAACAGAAAATGTCAAGCAGGAAAAAAAGTCATATACTTTAATGAGTCTGATCCATAATAGTTACTCACCACTGTCTATTGCCAGAAAGAGAGCAGTGTATACGTTATTCTGAACGTATGGAGATTCCCGATCCAGGATAGCAGTGGTGCCAATGGTACCATTGGTGGGGTTAATTTCTAGCCAGCCTGCCGGATCCTTGTAAACTGAATACCTAAATAAAAATATAGAAGTTGTCAATAAATTATATATCTAGACATTAAAAAAAATTACATTACTGCAACAGAATACCTCTTTGCACTCACGGGCTTTCACAGGATGGATCTTAATACTTAAAAAATACAATTTAAACCTTCTGCCTTCCCTTTGAGATAGTTCATTATTGTTTGGCTTATCTGACGGGATAGAGAAATAGAGAGAGGTTTCAGCCAATTTCTTTGGCTAAGTATGTCCCAAAGCTTAGTACACAAGTCAATATTTAAAGCATTATGTAGGACCTGTTTCCTCCTGCTGTGTTATACAGCCAGAGTACCTGAATGCCTTCAGTGGACCTCTGCATTTACTGGTATTTACAGACTTCATGAATCCCTTCACAGTCCTCCTTTTTCCAGACTCAAAATCCTGGCTGGACTAGGAGTTATATTTTTAATTTATTTTTTGAGTGTTTTTCATTTCTTTTCTTACAATTAGTTATGTTGGGTGAGGCTGGAAATGTAATGAATTGTGGGGTATGGTAGCAAAAAGAGAGTTAGACTGTGGATTCGTTAGGTCTAACTGGAGCTGGTTATATGCCGACCTGGTTTGCATGCATTCGTTTGTTCTGCACTCAGTGATCTGTACTTTTCTGCTTCTGGAGATTTCAAATAGATGCTCAGAATGTTGGAACAATTCAACCACATATGTGTTGTCTAAATAAAGATTTGAAAATGCTGTCGGTCAAGAACCCTCAACACAAAATTCACTGTTGTGCTTTCTTTGCATTAATTGGCACAAATATTCAGACCCTGATACTGGAAATATTTAGAAAGATTGTGGAGTTTATGCACTAAGAACTGCCCTACTTGACTGAAGTAATAAACATAAGAATGTTCATGAGTAAAGCCTAATTCTATACTCAGTTAAATATATTAAGTGATATAATAACACAGAGCTGAATTAACTTGTACCAATTCTCTCCCCAATGAAATGTGTTAATATTTTAAACCAAAACGCCAATCACAGAATCAATACTTAGTATAATAACCTGTTTATCTTTTTTTTTGTAGTGAATTGTTATAGGTCATAAACGGCCATACAATCTTCTATAGACATTTCAAATTATAAGTAATCGACACGAAACCTGTTATTGTTTAATGAGTATGTGCCCAGCCAGTGCCTCATAGCAGCGTTTGTCTGAAAGGTGTCGTATGTGATAAGGCTGCCCAAAATAATTTATCACTGCAACTATTTCCTGAGGGAGTAATCAAAAATAACAGATTGTTAGGGGGAAAAAAAAAAAGTAAGTAAAATGAAATAAAATGGCAGTTGCTAGAAGAGGAAAGAATAAATTGCAGGCCAACAAAGACAGACATGGTCTTACTGAATGCTTATTTCAGAGGCTTGATTTGGTCTCTTGTGCCCTCTGGAAAACGGAAAAAAAGTTGTGATTAGTTGCTAGATCCCTCTGGCAGACTGTTAAGGGATGCCCGTTATCACCGCTACCAACGAGGGGGCAACGTGTGTCTGTCCTATCTGGCTGCCTCTCACCCCTCAGTCCCATATAACTTGTGCGTTTTCACTGTCCAGTTATTTTGATCAGGCAGAGTTTGAGAGCTTTGGATTTTTGCTGGGATCCCCGAAAAGCTGAGCAGAGCCACAGCTCTGAGCTGTCAGAAGTCTGAGAGGGCCATTAGCATCATTCATGCAGCAAATTTTACTGTGTTTGAGCAGTAGGTCTGATCATTGGCCGAAGGTAACAGGAAAAAAAAGCAAATGACTTAGTGCATGGCTCAGGCTTAACTTCTGTCATTAAGACTGTAAGAGACTATTGACTGAACTGAGGAACAGATCTCTTCCATCCCTCATCCCAGGAACTTACCCTCCAACATTTGAAATAATGCCATGGGAAGGTGTCATTAAGCAAAGATGGGGTTTTTTTTCCCCTATATAAGTTCGGAAAGCTTAGAACAGATTTGAGTTATAATAGCCTTTGAGTAATACATTTTGGGCACGGACACCATACTATTCAGCAG
>NW_009260945.1:3175497-3186342 GCF_000687185.1 Egretta garzetta | reverse complement strand
AGCAGGAAGAAAAATTAATTGTTAAAAAGGGAAAAGTTCTGGGCAAATTGGTTTCCTCATGCATAAATGAAGCAGTGCACACACAGGTACTCAGGCCTGAGAAATACAGGACAGACATGCAGACATATTTTCCTGGCCCACACATCAGGTATCCATTATAACTGGATTAGCTGGAGGCAGAGCAGAATTTATGCCTTAGAAAGCACAGGGCTCTAGAATCCCTCTGAATTTGTCATGCCACCCACAGGTGCATTTAAAGAAACTGTTCTATAGATTGACATTATACTCCCAAGATTGATGAAGTACTCTTATTTCAACAGAATGAGAATCCAAAGAAAAAAATACTGAGTTTTGTCTTCGAAAAAAAAAAATAATTTTTAGCAGAAAGTCTTCTCTCAATTCATCAGAGAAATAACTCTCTTGCCAAAAAAATCATCAGTTGCCTCAAAATTTCTTTGGTGTACCTCACAGAAAGTGATATTATCCCACAGAAGATGAACATGGCTAATTTCAGAGGTGCTAACGGGCAACGCTGTCCACACAAATGCTGTTCTTTACCAAGACTTTGCTTCAGGCTTGAAAAACGCGACCTCCTCAGGGCTGCTGAGCCAGATCAGCTTTTCCACAATACGTAGGAAAACTGGTGTTCAGGCAGCCAGTGGCAGAATCAAAACCTAATATATATGTCCTTGGAAAATTCCACATTTTTATGAACTATTACTATGTTAAAATAAAGGACAACTTTGGAAACCAGAACCTTTTGGACTTTATGAGAAAAAGAACCAAATACCGAAAACACTTGGCTTATTCATGCTCCCACAGAAGACGCTTGGAGTTCCACCTCTGACCTCCCCAGGAGCTGAAATTATCCCTTAGGGAATGTATGGAAAAGAATCAAAGGCAAATGCTAGCGCATAGTGAGACATTCCATCAATCCAACGTGTCCTTCCACTTAATAACCATTTAAACATTAATCAATACCTGAGCTTTATCTCCCGTAAAAATGAGTTACTAGAATAGTAACAATGCAGATCATTACTGCATTTCATTTCTTTGTTTCTTTTTTATTGTTGTTTTTATAACTTTGCCACAAAGGTATGCACAAAAATATGAAACAAGGGCAGCCTAAACAATTCCTAGTCTATTGTAAAACTGCAAATTCTCAATTAACCCCGAAACAATTTAAGAAGATTCAACACTTCTAAAGTAATGAGAATTTAAAATGGATTGTATTATCTTCCCTGATTGCTCTACAAAGCACTGTTGGCTGTGCAAATAAAAAACCAAATTGTATAACCTGTGATTTGGCACAGGATATTGTAGAAGTAGTACTTTGTCTTTCCCACCACATTTTTTACTTATTGTAAGAGTATATTGCAGTACAGTTAAGATGATTGTTCTCTGTTCATTTTTGGAGGGCTCTGCTAGCAAAAGGTTTAGAATAGACTCATTAAGAAAAGCACCATAAAAAAACCAGAAGTCTACAATACAAAGTTTCACTTCCTACTTCTGACTTAGTGGAATCTGCTGATTGCACAGCAGTTTGGAAAATCAGACCATTTCTCTAGGTGGTTAAACACGAACTTATGTGCCCATGTGTACCTCTCAGTTTTGAAAATCGTGAGCACTTTGATACACCTGTGTAGATGTACACAGAACTACGTTTTCTGGCGTGCCAGTTACTGTTTATTCTGGACTTATTCTACATTGGACTCGTGAAATTTAGTGCCGTCTTGTGGGGTTTCTTTATTTCACTGGGTTTTTTTTTAATTTTAAACCATGCCAACAGGTTTCAGTTCCGAAGGGCTTATATGACAACAGGGCGTTGGCAAGTGGGTGTAACCTATTTTGGACTGTGAACTCCTTGCACTAGGTTCATATTCTTGCACTATCAAGCCAAGCATTGCAAAGGAAGTTGAAAAAACAGTTTCTTTAGACTGGAAATTGTCTGCTGCAAAGTTTAATTGTACACTTTAAATATAGACCTACAAACATGTGCAGAGAGGCTATAGATGCAGAACAAGAGAACAGAAATCAAAATATGCACTTGGCCTATTTGGTGCAGAACTAAAATAAAGTAGCAAATATATGGAAATAATTTAAGATTCATAAATGGCATCTTCCCCTTCCTGTAACACAGGAAAATAATTCAGAGAACACCTCCCGGGGTTGCTAGCAGACGTGCATGGTGCCGGTGGCTGGCAGCTTGATTAGCACAGAAGATCATTACACACAACAGTGGTGATAAATAACATGGACTCAGAAATCTAATCAGAGCCACAACCTTGCCCTAGCCACAAAAAGAATTTCACAGCCGACAGTGCAATAGCCCGGGGTGTCCTAGGAGAGCAGCCGGCCATCTAGGCACAGTCAGATGCTGCTCTTGGCAAGGACTTCCAGGGCTTGGTAGTTGCCAAACTTTTCCCACGTGGAGTCAAGAGGTCTTGGCTCTTATGCTTTAACAGACAGAGGAGGAAGGCAAAAGGGATCAGTGCCAAACCTGTGCCGAATGACACATCTGCGCCTGTTTGATGTGTGGCATTGACAGGAGTTAAGGTGAGCAATCTAGATAGGGTGGTGGTTTTCAGCCCTGCGCACCTGGAGCCTGCTCAAGTCACATCGTACAGAGGCTGTACGACCAGAAAGGTGCAACAGAAAAGTGATGGCACAGTGGCATTGGCCCCATGGAATATCTGCCTGGTTCTGCAATTAGGCTTTGCGTAACAGGGCGAGAGACTGCAGGCAGCAAGTGGTTGCTGTGGTGGACGAGTGAGCAGGCTGGTCTGGCTGAATTAGGACTTGGAGAACTGGACTTTGACTCCTGGCTTTGGCACCATGGAATTAGGGTTATTATTATATTAGCCCTTTACTTCATGCTATGCCCCCAACTCAGCTTTAAAGTGGTGAGGATGTATTTCTGCCTTCAAAAGCTGTTAAAAGGATAAAATCTATAAATCATTGCAAAAGGACTGAGACAGAAAAGAAAATAATAATTTGAATAGCTTTCTAAAGATGCAGAAAGATATTTACAGGCGTTTTCAAATTGCATAGTTGCTCACCTTAATTTTTTTTAACTATGTTTAAAATAGAGTTAAACCCAGATGAGTAAAAATTCATGTTCTCTGTGATACATTCGTATACACGTGTGTGTATACTCCCTGGTCTTGGGGGAAAGTGTCAAAATATTGATAGCAACCATTTTCATAGTGTTTCAATCTGACTGGCAGAAGTCATATCAGAAATATAACAAAGCTTATTCATACATTACATTTCCAAATCATATTTGCTGCTTTTATGGATCCTGGTCCCACTGACATAAGTGAAAAAGTATCATTGAATAGACCTGCCATTTCACCTCCGGAGTACAGACCCACGTTTGTATTTTGAATGAAAAGCATGCAACGTTATCCACATTTCCGAATCCATAGCCGTTCACCTACAATCAGGTGACATATTGAAGTTGCCGTATCTGTCTTGCTCCTGCTGGCGCTATACCATATAACGGCGGTCTCTGAAATTTTTCTACGAGCTCTTCATGAACTATTCAAGTCAAACGATCACTGGGGAAGATAACTTTGGATTGTCTGTGCCTACGAGCTCAGCAAGAGAACTCCCTTTTGAAAAAAATCTCTAAACACAGACATTATGTAGTCTTTAAATCAAGCCGAAATTAATTTCATCTCATTATATCAATTCTGCCTGAAAAATCAAGAGCGACTACCTCTGGAAAAAGATTCACAGGTATTTTGGAGAGACCACTGTAGCAATTACAGTACAAATACGTGCGCCTATGTAAAAATGGTGGTTCTAAGAGAAAGACAAAACCACTTCCCAAAATGTAAGTGTAACATTAGAAGTCTGGATTAAAATTGCATTGTGCTTCATATGCTTTATGGATGGATGACGCAATGTAGAGCTTTAGAGATCAACCTGCTTCCCATCGTGCCCCATCTTCTCCACGGTGCTATCATTACCTTTTGCCTGCACTAATTATGGCAGCATATGGCGCCAGAAAGAGCAGAAAGGAAACCTTATTGCAACGCAGCAATTCTCCAGCTGAAAGATACTGCAGGCTCATTAATGATGACACGCTGCAATTTTTCTGCTATTTGACTATATGATAACAAAAGTATTCCAGCTCCCATACTGGTTTAAGTTATAAGCTTTAGGAGAGCAACTTACATTTCGTATATGTATATTCACAGTCTTGCACAGCGGGGTCCCTAATTGCTAACCCATGCTGAACGAAAACAATAATAGCAATTCTCCAACATATATTACGACTAATGGTAACTATCTTAGCATTTGATTTTGTAAAGATATTTTTTTATGCAACATCCAGGCTTTTTTTTTTTATTTTATTTTAAAATGCTTGTGTCAGTAAAGCCATTGGGAGAACATATGTGGAGCAGTTGTGGGTTTTCACTTTTTTCAGATATTGAAAAACAATGTTAAGGAATAAAATGTATTCATTTCAAGGTGCAAGTGAATAGACAGGTTTGCTTTCTATTTCATAGCCAGATATAAAGCTACTGCCTAAAATCTGCTGCTACAGCCCCTAAATGCTGCATTGTATGGGTCAGTAAACCTGCGATCCGTGGTCCTTGTGTTTAGGGTGACAAAGCATGTCCTAACAATAGAAAGGAGGAATTATCAGGGATCACTGAATTCACCATATTAACAAAAAATTCTGTCAATGAAGTAGAGAGATTCCCAGTAAGACCCGCGTTTACCTTATCATATCAGCTTAAAGTACGCTACCAGTAAGCAGTTCTGTGGAAAATCAGCTAGTGAAAAGGGCTTTTCATGCCCCCTTTCAATGTTCCTTCCTCATGTGCTTTCCTCTTTGGATACCCAAACACATTTTTCTTTCTCTATGACCCTTGAAGAGCTCTACAACTGGCACTGCGATCCATCTGACAGGATTTCTTCACATCCTCCTGTAGGAGGTACCCTCAGAGGCTGGTAGCTTGCTGTTCAATGTGGAATTGCTGGATCTGAGCTTGCACATGAGCGTTACGCTGTTTCACATCTCTTGCAACAGTCGGCACCGGTCCGTACTCCAACAAAGTGCCAGTGCCAACCGCTCATCGCCGGTGCAGTCGGCATTGGTCTGCCCTAAGAGCTTAGTGCCTTCCTTTGCATCTCCTCTTGGAGGAGTGCACGCAGTTAGCGTGGCAGCGTGGTCAGAACTTATAAAATTACTATTTTGGGCACAAGATCATAACAATTTCAACACAACTCTGCTGTTGCTTAGAGTGTTCTGTTATGCAGGCATATCTGAGTAATAATTCAAAGCTAAGCCTTTTTTTCGTAACTGATTAGCAATTCAAATAACACTGCCTGAAATAACAAAAGCCTGTCAACAGGTAACTGGCTGTGTGTCGGGAGAGAGGGGCAAAAAGTGCTCGGTACTGGTTTTTGTACATACACAACTTATGTTGCTGTGGGCAAGCGGATCTGCAGCACTACCCTGGCACGGGCTACATCCCCAATCCCACCCTGCTTTCATCTCACCGCTCTTGTACCCGGGTGCCTGGGCCTTCTGCTTCCCGAGGGGACACATTGGGCAGTGTCACTATTTATGGCCGTACTGACTGCTCGGTGTCCTGCCTGCAATAAGTCCATGGTCTGCACACAGGAGACTTGGCTGCGAGGCAATTCAGGTATACATGTGGCATTTGAGGATCCAGAATGACAGTTTGGCTGTTTTGGGGAATGGGTAACATTAAGAATTCATAACGGAGCTAATGAAGATCCCTGTTGAATAACAGCAATAGTTTTGTCACCCAATGTGTAGGACACCCATAAGATAATATACCTCCACATGCAGCCCAGCCAGCTGAACTGGTTCTTTAGTTGTAGCATTTTCTTTTCACCCCTGTAATATGAATCAACAGGAAAAAAAAAACCAACCTGCCTTAAGCTCAGTGGCATCAATGACAGCCTGCTACTAGTCCTGGCTTATTTAAAGCTAGCCCAGATATCTGTCATCCACCGTGCTGCAGACACAACTAAACAAGCATTTCCATTGCAGGCAAGGACTAAAAGGCAACTGAAGGATTTCATATCACAGGGAAACCAGAAGCATAAGTGCTTCACCACAGAATGTTATTGAGACAAAATGTAAGCATTTATTCATCTCAAAAGCCACAGGCCCAGTTGTACAGGTTATCAGAGAAATGATAAAGGCAACAGTACTGATAGCCCATTAAAGGGCTTTTTCCGATCTTTTCTGGTCAGTCGTATAAGTGTACATGTTGATTACTGATCCTCAAGGCTTTCAGAAACTGTCTTCTGTATGTCCAACTTTGTGATTCCACAAAATGATCACGGACAGTTTTTAAGACCTGTTTTGAATCTTAAACCTGACTGGGTGTGGCCAAAACCTTGACGTACACCTTGCAAACATGCCCTATTAACACAGAGTTAAAAAGCTCCCAACAACCTTCAAAAGATGCTATTAAAAAGTCAGGAAGGAAATGTAAACTGTCACCCGTTTGTGCTTCCCATTCCCCGTTTGACTTACCCACTACAGTTAGCAAACTGCGCACAAGTAGCCATCTTTTTCCATTAAATATATGATTGTACAAAATGCGTGGGTTTGAATTTGGATTGAAACGCTGGTCCTAAAAGTGTGCCTATATGCTGAAAGTGCAGTAGGCTGTGAAATATCTCCCGCAGTGCTCTCCCGCAGAGATTTCGACATGCTCAAATTACTTTGGCTAGATTCTTTAAAATAAAAAAAAATTAAAATATACAAAGCAAATTTAACTCAAATATACTATTGTTAATCAGAATAAACATATCATTAACAAAATCTAAAACCTGAAATAAATCGCATTTTCTGGCGACGCTGTTGAGAAAGGTATTAGGTCAGATGCATTTTTAAACTCGCTGAAGACAGAGGATTTATGCAACAGCCATTTTTCAGCTTCATGAAACAGATTTATGGGCTTGCAGACTGTCTGTATTTTCACAGGCTGGAAATGTCAACTTAGAGTACAATTTAAAAAAATAAATTAAAATCCCCATCACTGTTCTGCCACAAGTCACTCCGTGCATTTTTGGTCACTGAAAATTCATGTTTCCCTTTGATAAACTGGACATATTCCAGGGTGAATTCATTAGCTCCGCACTAGCGCCCAGCTTAGCTCTGCAGGTCAGGCGTGACAAACCTGCTAGTAACTCACTGCAGCAGTTTTTTTCTGGGCAATCCTGAAGAGTCTCTCAAGTTTCTGGGAGGTTATGTACAAACACAAGCATGCACATACTTTAGTCTAACCCTATCTGAATAGGCATCACACTTCTCGGGCTTCAGTGCCGACCTGGCCCATGAAATAACGTAATCGCCCCCTCCCGAGGGCTCGCCTAGCTTTCAGGCCGTACAGGGGACAGGATATACACATTACTAAACCCAGCAGAGCTGCACGAGGCTGATATAGGTTGCTTTTTAAAGGCTTAAGGTTTGCACACGTTCATGTTTTGGTCAGATATTTGATGTTAATATCAGTTTTCCATTGATTCAGTCTCAAGAAAAACTCATTTCAGCTTGTTCTAAAGGAAAGAGTACTTTACAGGGAACCCGAGGGGGAGTGCTGTGGCACCACAGGGCTGAGCGTGCGACTAAAGAAGTTCAGCAATTTTTACTAAAATTGCTCTGTGCTGTATAAACACAGAATATTCTCTAGAACAAGCTTCCCTTTGAGCTGCCAACTTTCAGTCACCCTTCCAGTTTATGAGTAATATATCATTATTTATGGCAAGGAGTCTGCCCAGTGCTTTGGAGGAGAACTTGTCCCTGCTACAGCCTGTCCTGGCTGGTATCTGGTTTATGTCAATAAGTCACAGGAAAGGCTGCTGAAAATGTAAAAAAGAGTTTTCAGAAATATTTCAGCTTTTTAAATTATTATTTCTACGATTGAAAGCGTACTCTTTTTGATACAACGTATTTAAAAAGGCAGACAAAATAATAAAATGGAAGGTCTAGACACTACCTGGTCTATACCCAATATGCCATTACACTTAGCAACACTACAACAACCTATTTCCAGTTTACAACAGTAAAATTCCAATTTAAAATTGTAACAAAAAGAAAAATCAGCTGGAAATAATAAAAATTTTTTTTTTACAACCCCCCCCCCCATATTTTCTACAAGCAACAAGTCTTGGCAGGAATGATTTTGCTTAAAAACAAAACAAACAAACAAAAAGAACAAAAAACTTGCTTACTTCAACCTTTTCTGCAGTTAACTGGGCTGCAATACAAATATTGTTTTATATGGGTGGGAAAGGCTGTTATGGTTATAATGCTGAGATATCTCTATTTGTGGAATTTTCTCTTGGCTTCACTCGGAGCCAAGCGCAGGCCCGGCAGACAGAAGTAAGTAGCGTACCTCTCGCAGAACTGTTTTTGTCTCATTCAAGTAAAAATGAAGCATTGCCAGGCAAATTGGAGCATATGGGATAGCATAAAAGGTCAAACGCGAGAGCTTCAGCTGCTCATCCTCACCACTCATGGCAGATCGATACGTACCCGGTACGGTCTCCCGCTACCCACTGACCCAGAGGGAGCACAGTGGGAATGAGAGTCAGAGTTATAAAATGAAACATTTGTGCTATTATGCATCAGACTTTGAAGGCAATGAGCTCCCTTGCTCAGACACTTGTGACCAAGCATTTTTCAGGCTGGGGCTCTAATCTCGTAGATTTTAGCATGGGAAGTGATTCCTGTGCCCGGAGGGAAGAGTTTGCAGGGCTGCAGCCACAGTACAGAAAGTCTATTTCCATCTGCAGGGCACTTTTTAAATTATGCACCCCACCCTCACCACCTGAGCAAAAAGATTCATCGGTTCAGCTTTATTTTGCTTGTCACATCAATGATTTAGCAGGCTGGCTTTCATCATGATTCTCTATCTACAATGATATGATCAAAACAGAATGAAAAATTAGATGAAATTCAGTTTCTAGTCCCCTGCCACTGAGAAATATCAGCTGAGAAAATGGTTGACTAATTAGTTATTTGTGTGGAGAAACAATAGGAGTAAAGCCCTTGGTAAACATGAAGAAAGTAACAGGAGAGTCATTGCAACTAGAATAATAATAAAAACCCTACAGCAATTAATCAAATGAAAATACCAAAATTGTAATAATGAGGCAGTTAAATAAAATGTTATGAAAAGGAAAATATTTTTTGTTATTGTTGTACAGACTTTCAAACATTTCTCTGTACCAAGACCTAATTTTCAGGCTTTTTTCCTTCAGGGCAAAAAAATCCTAGAAGCTGAGGTATAACAACAAAAATCCACAAACTCATTTATGTATTTTTTAATCAGAAGTGATTAGGGCTATGGTTAAATGAACCCAGAGGCTATAACTATCTGAATTATTCCTCAAGCTAGGGAATAATACACCATATCTGGGACTAACACACTAGTATAATCAGGTTGTCACTGTTAGAATAATTGTCGACACATGCAAATCAGCAGAAGTTTTTTCATTGTAGCAATTGTGCCTCAAAAGCTAATCAGCGCGAGATGAGCTGGAGGTCCTTTCACAAACTACCTCGAGAAGGTTTTGGCAGTAAAACTCTATCAAGTTTCTGCACATGCCCGTTCTTTGCAACCCTGCTTCCAGCAAAAGCGCCTTTCTCCTACTGCAAATCCATTTGCTGCTTTCTCTTTCAAGCGGGGGTCCCGGTAGCTCTTGACAAGATAGGAAATTTTTTATAAGAGCCCAGCAGATTCACTACTAAAGTATCATTATTGAACACAGCCATAAAATAGCACATTTCTACAGATTCAGTGCGAGCTATTTTTTGCTAAGGGACAGGCAGAAGAGAGGTGAGAAGAGGCTCAGCACTGCGAAGCATTAGTCTGTCCGGATCAGTACAACTCCTGTTGGACTGTGGATCCTATGGCCAGGAACCAGTTCATCCCAGCAGGGCATTACTTCTGCCAGTTGCCATAAAAACCTTGGTTTTGCCCTGGCTAATGCGAAAATCACAAAGAAAACACCCTCGCCTGGAAGCACTCCCCCTCCAAAAAAGTCAGGGCAGGGGAGCCGCAAGTCTCAGTTCCAGCCCAGGCTTGCAACCTGGGCATGTGAGATACAAACGTATTCACAAGATCCAGTCCTGGCCCCTATTAACATCTATTAACTTTGGGACTCGTCTCGTAAGGGAGGAAGGGAATTAATGTTTCTGCAAATTAATTTCCAAAAGGAAAGTATAACGAATTGGTGAATATGCTGAATAATCGTTTTAGCACAGTTTATGTCCCGTGCCAACCGAGGCCTTCGCAGCATCGATGCCTTTCAAAGCAGAGGTCAGTGCAGCAGGCACCTCCCGTGCACTGCTCCACCTCTTTCACACTCACTTGCCTCTTGTTTCCCTCTTGTTGCCTGTTTCCCATCAAAACTTTTCAAAGAATTAGTCTAGTATAAACCTAGAAGACATTGGGACTAGGTTATCCCAGAGATGGGGAATAACTCCTTGTCACCCTGAAAAATAATTAAAAATGAAGCCTAGAACTACCATAGGCCATTCTCCCTATTGCCAGAGGGCCAAGAAATGCCAAGGAGAGCATTTTTTTGAACTGGTTCCTGCAGATTTAGCATCATGACTTCCCTTGATACTAAACACGTGCAACTTTTCCCATTAATTACAGATATTCATCGGGAAGAAAAGAATGTTCACAAATGCCACAAATGGAAAGAACGGTGCCTAAATCTAAACATACCCTTGTGGGATCTCTGGGACCACAGCTTCTGGCACTCAGAATTATTAATAGTGTGACTTTCCTCGATCTTATCCCTTACTACATGGAGCAATCTTTACCTCCTCAG
>NW_009260945.1:3173533-3175453 GCF_000687185.1 Egretta garzetta | reverse complement strand
GCTGAAACTATTTCTTTCATGTGAATTAGAACTGAAATGCTCCCTTGACTTATGTGGGGAAACCTACACTTGCATCTGAAAGAGGACAAAAATGTGAGGTATTTTTGTCATGCTCCCTAGGAAATGATTAGCAGAAGATTAAATTATGACCCTCGAAGTGGAAGATGATGCTTTTGTTAGTGTTTTCCTTTTTTTAAAGATTGCAAATTTTACTAGAGAAAGACATGCCCAGAATTCATGACCTATAGCTTTTTCTTTTTTTTTAATTAATACCTGGAAAAAATAACGGGGGGAGAAAAAAAAAGGATGAACTACCACAGAAGTCAGGAAGTAGGTGTTTGCCAGAACAGTGCAATTCCAAATAAAGGAATCTTATGAATTGTTAACAGAGTTGAAAGAGACTGTAAACACTGCTGAATGGCCAGTTACTTAAAAGTTAATGAGACCTTGAAAACGCAGTAGCTCAGTAAAATCTATTCTGCAGCAGAAATCTGGATTACAGCCACAGAAAGCAAAAATATTAACAAGATAGACGTTTCGTTAGAAAATAAATTCCAGACTCACAAACCTCAACCTTGAAATCACCAGACAACATTAGTTAAAGCTGTATAGGAGGTGCCACGAAGGAAATGTCTACTCAGTCTGTCAAGGTCAGAAAAGATAAAGTGAAAAGTTCCAAGCAATGAAGAACAAGAGACTGAGTCTCTCTCTTGGATAGAGGGGGAAATACTCATCCCTTAAACAGGAATGTGAAGTATCTACGGTGAGTAACACGTAGCTACAGCAAAGGACGGACCCAGTGCTTCGCAGAAAAGATATCACATCAATCATGTGGCAATTTCCTCATTCCTAAGTAACTCCATGAAACAAAAAATTAATTATAAAGGCCAAATACTTCAAACAAAGTTACTTGAGACCTGGGTCCTAATTCCATGAGATTTTTCTTCAGGAAAAAAAAAATAAATTATGGCTCCCCTGGCTATATCAGGTATTTCAGCCAAAAAATGTACATAAAATTATGTTTACTGTGATGAACCAAGATAAATATTTTCACTAGCCTTTTCTTAGCTTAGCAACAAAAGACAGAAAAAAGGGACTAGCATAAGAAAGGACAAAATTTAACACGCAATAAATTGACCGTGCAATAAGTAGCAATTCAGAAAGAAAATCTGTGAAGAAGCTGATACTGCCAGAAAAGTAATGGAAGCAGTTTCCTGTGCTGACAGAGCTGGGACGTTCCCGAGTTGGCTGAACCTGCGCAGGACTTATTTCTAAGATTCAGCTATTTCTAAGGTGAGTGCCGTAACACCAGAGATGATAGGAGAGCAATAATATTCTGCTGACTTAGAAAAACCTCTGAGTTTCTTGGCAGGTTGCGGTTAGGGGCCTGGCAGGAAAACCAGCCCCAATTTCTGCTCATTCCCCCTCCTTTCCCCACAAAGCCCCCACCGCTGTCCCCTCAGCTCTGTTCAAACTGCAGCTGGTGTGGGTTTCCCTCTCCAGAAACTCATTTTGGTGAGATATTGGTTGCTAATCCTACGATTATAAGAGTGTGTTTTCACATATTTGACAGGCTTAATCTGGAGTGGCAAAGATCCACGTTGGACTCCAGACTTCACCGAAGGAAAAGGAAAACACCGATCCTGGGAGTTGAGCTGAACCTGATCCAGGCAAAAAGCCTGGCTGGAATCCTGTTTTTTCTCACATCAGAGCACTGCCTGAGCCATTATTTGTAGTCTTTGCTGAATGCGGAGCTGATCCCCAGAAGTATATTTCATGTTACCGGTTCACAATAACAACTGAATTAATAACTGACATCTCTTAGAGAGGATTTGTTCAACAGGGAGAGCCGTGCGAACCCGCAGCAGTCTGCAGCATCACCCCTCAGCTGCTCCCGTCGGCCCACCGACACCCGGGCTG
>NW_009260945.1:3167423-3173478 GCF_000687185.1 Egretta garzetta | reverse complement strand
ACACAGACCCCAGCACCCATGGTTCCCAGTATGTCTGTGTTTCAGTGGCCTGTGGGCAAGAGCTTTATCAGCAAGGCCGGATGGTTTCCCTAACCCATCTCCTGTAACTGCCATGGCATCGATCCCAGCTTCTAACCAACAAACGCCGTAACATCTCTCCCCTGCCCACCACCAGATCCCTGAAGCAGGGAGCTTGAGAGAAGCAACAGCAATGTGCTGGAAATTCAGGTTCCTGTGGGTACATGGCACTGGAAGGAAGAGATGGGGAATGAAAGGCTTATCCTGGCTCAAGCCCCTCATGTGGACTTCCTAAATGCTACCTCTAGGGAGGAGACATGGGGAGTTCCAAACTGGGTCAAAATATTTTAGAACAAAACAGAATCAAATCAGGATTATTTTGGTCACGGTTGGGTGCCAACCGATAAGTGAGTTAGGAGTCAGTTAACTCCTTGTTCCCTGTTTAACCTATGAAGCATCTGTTAGGAAGGTTGAATTCTCCAAAGCTCAGTGCAAGAGCAGGGAATAGGGATGTGGGGTTTTTTAAAGGCAAGAGTTTGGCTTTTATAAACTTTTTTTTTTTTGTACCTTACATTTTCCTATCTTTCTTCTAAATTTCTAGTGTTTCTTCATGAAAAATATTTTATACATACACACAAACGTATGCAAATAAATTTGTCCGAGAAGGATGTCTAAGGAAAATTGTATGAGTTGTTCACAGAGATGCGAGAATTGCTCAGTGTAGGCATTACTTCTTGAAAATTATAGAGGCACATATGTAAAAACTTGTGCTACAATTGATGTGCTGGAAAAAACCATATCCTTACCATTGCTCAGCATGAGATTATATTTTCAGTTGCATATTACAGTACAGGAACATGAAAATGTTAATTTTATGTCAATGTCTACATGAAAAATATAAGCGAGGCTGTCTGAGGTTTGATTAATGGTCTGACTTTATCCAGAAGAACTGGAAATTCTCAAAGGGTTTTATAAATCAGTGAAGAGCCAACAAATTAATAACTTTGTTTCCATAGAAATAGAACTCAACTAATTCCATAAAATATGTCCCTCTGGTATTATTATTGCAGCAATTAAAATGTTTTTCCTTTCAGTTCTTTAGTTTAGCTTTGTTTAAAAATAGCTGGATTCGTAGCAGGAAAATAGACTGTCTTGATGCATTTGTATAGTCATGTAGCCCAGAGGAATTAATACCCACCAAGTAAAAATACTTTCCAACCTTGTAACATTTAATAACAAAAAAGGAAAAGGGAGGTGAGAAATTCAGTAGCATGTGTGATAATGTGTGTATGTAATATTCAAGAAAAATTCACACTGCTGTCCAACCTGATAATATAAAGAAAAAGGCACATTTATTCCTGTCTAATAACACCACAAAATCAGTTTTCATTTTTTCCAGCTGATTTTGAATATACTGTGCACTTCATGGGTGCAGTTCTTACAGAAGAAACTTAATTAATTCTCTTTCGTTCTTTCTGTAACAATAGGCGATCTCCTATCCGAGGTTCATTTGACTGACTACACTGAACTATACAAAAAGCATGCAACCACTTTCTGTCCTAAATGTTGGAGCAATGTGTGATATCATGTCACACCTTTTCCTTTATTTTAGCCCAGTTTCTTTTGTTTGCCTACCTCGCTATCTTTAATGACCATGACAAATGGAAAGGGAAGTGTGATTTACCTTTTCTAATCTCTATGAATCAGATTCTCAGGCGTTCAAGCTGTCCAAATGCACTTTAAAATCCATGGGCTTCCCTCCTACCTGTCTGGCCCTTATCACTTTTCAAGATTGTGTATAACCATGTCTTAGTTGTTTTATTTATAATGTCATCAAGTCTAGGTTGTTACATTTGTTATAGGTTGCCGTGCTGAATTTCCCCCACCGCCCTTTCTGCCTGTGCCTTCAAGGGATGTTAGAAAAGTGAAATACTACTTTTCACTTGTTGAACAAAACCATTAAAAGTCAGATTCCATACTCAGTTATATTCACCCTGGGGTTATTCATGGTAACATCCTTTGTCCAACTGATGTTACTGCAAAACAAACTTGGTCTTGTGCATGTAAATATTAAGAGAATACTGACAGAAATTAAAATTCCACTAGATATTCTGAAAAACATGTCACAAGGTATAGTGGGACTGAGAAAAATGGCCCTTTTAGATATATTTTAACATATAATATATGACCTATGAAAAAACCCTGTGTTTTTCAAAGCAATAGAAAATCAAAGGATATTCTTTACTGGGAAAATTATCCTTTATTTGCTAAAAGGTGAGTTTGTGCTGAACACTTCTCAGTAATACTCCTCCGGAGGTTAGAAAGCATCTTTTTTGTTAGGGTAAGTATCCTGTGTGCACCTGAATGCTTGCCCTGATATACTGCCTACAACAAATCTACTCTGTACAGCACAATTTTTGTAGCATGTTCATCATCATAATAGCCAAGCCCCTTTCAGATGTACTTTAAAAACACGACAAACGTGTGTCATTTAAGAAATCTGGTGGCCAATGATGGAAAATGTGAAGAAGTTAGAGGAAAAAGCTCCACATAAGTATTTGCTTATGACACAAAAAGAGGTTTCATTAGATGTTATGGAATTAAGTACTGAAAAGATAGGAAATGGAAGAATTACAGTTGTTCGTTTAACCTTAATTTGCCACGCTGGGACTTGCTGTTAAACTTTATATCTAGGCCTTGCCTGACTGCAGTGCAGTACCAACAAGGCAAATACTTTACTGACAGTCTTCCACTTTTCAGTCATATTTTTATTTTCTGCTCCATGTCTATTGCATTCAGTACACACAATATATAGTGCTCTGTAAATCAAAGGTATTTCATCCTCTCCTAAGCTTCTGTTACATCTTAGTTACTCTACGCTATTTAACCCTGGATTGGATGCCTGAGAGTTAAACTCCTCATGCACTTTTCCCGAATGTTTTGCCAGTCACCTCCAATGCATGTCCATAGCATCACTGTGGGATGAATTTTAATGTTTCGATTTGACAGCCAAAAAATGGAGACCTCAAGACCTTTAAAACTAAAAGTATCTGCTGTTTTGTTTTTTTTTTACTGAAATGAAAAAACTCACCTAACTGCACAAAGAAGGACCCGTTCAAAGGGTTACAGTTATACAATGATTAAAGGTATTATGGGCTTTTTCTTCTTTTTCTCCTTATACTTAAAAACCTAAACTCTGTAACAGTTTCCATGAATCAAACTAACTTAGCACAATCAACATGGAAATATGCAAAATGGATACAGTGTTATTTTCTTTCTCTACTAAAATGTATTTTAAACACTAGCTAATAACTTAGAAGCTTCCAGGGCCAGAAGCAACTTTTGAGTGCTCCATTTTGAAGCTGCAAACCTTCTGCCCTACTAATACAAAAATTTCTTGGTTTAGCCCTGAAGCATTATCAGATAAACTTTGTGGCTGCATTTGGGTTTTTTTATATATAAAATGCTACCAATGACCCAGGGCAGAATCTCCAGAGAGGTTGGGCCTTAGGCAGGCAGAATTCTATTGGAAATTTCCCATTTGAAAGGAAAAAGAAGAAACATTATTCTGACAGGCCTATTAAAATAGGGAAATGTGTAAAAATTCTCCAGGGTTTGGACTATTCAATGAAAACTGGGTGAGACAGGTAGTATCTCCAAGGCAACGCCCAACGGAGCTGCCCCAAGGGATCACACAGGTAATAATTATCCCGCTCTATGTGGAGCAGGCGTGCATGTCTCTGTAGGCATGTTTACCTAGAGCATAATAGTCACAAAATTAGGAAAAAGTCCGTCCCTAGCAATTCACATTTGAACCAAGGAGGAATCTGCGGGCTTACTGCTGCTTAATAAAGTGCATAATTTCACTGTTATTCAGAAACTATTTTACAGAAATTGGCATCCTTATTACTAAGTTAATAGAAAAATTCCAGTTGAACTCTACAAGACTTTTTTCCTATTACAGTAACATTGCAGAGCTCCATTTAGTAAAAATGAGTGCTTAAACCTTCTGACAATTTCCTCACTGAACTCTAATTCCACTCCAAAAATAACTGTCTGTGAGTCTGAAAGAGGATGGGGTTCTTTATGCCTTGAAAAGCACAGACCAGGGATGTCTCATGGTTGAGCAGTGGCTGCAAACATACACCAGGAGTTCTGTGGTTTGGGAAAGCTTCTGCTCCGAGATTAAATCCTACACCCAGGTTCGGCAGGAATTTTGCCACTGAACTGAGCGTGTCCATGGTTTGTTCTGTCCTTATTCTGGAGAAGGCAAATTAATGAAATATAGCCATAACATGGGCACCTCACATCTTCACAGCAGAGTAAAAAGCTATGAAATTACAGCGTTTGCCTTTTCCAGTCGGGGCATGAACGCCAGACAACACCTGCTCAGGTGCCATCCAAGATCTCGATCTTCTTTATAGACAGAGGTGCTGAACTCCAAAAGAACAATGAGAATGGCTTAATTACATACTCCTACTCAGTGACAGTGGAATTGGATGCATAACCCATCTTCCTGGAAAACTTTTGAGTGCTTGGTTTTCCAGCTTTTGCCTTTGTTTAAAATAACACTGGCCACTGGAGCTACATTCTTACGTATTACCAGTCCAAATAAATGTCTGTCAAAGCACCACTGCAAATAGTAACTACACACAGACGTTCACACGTGATCTAACTTGGCTGAGTGGGACTCAAAAATTCTATGGCTTTAAAATATGAACATAAATTCATACCACTCCCTTCCCGGTCAACTTGCCTCCTCAGACAGCATCCTCAAACTTGGTAGCCAATTTATTATAATCAAGATACTCTTTACTTCTTCCAGAGGCAAAATTCTGCCTTTTCTCAAACCAGAATGGAACAGTAATGACAAAGTGAGTTATTGTCAAGATCTGACTTCCACTGCAAGCATAGCTCGTGACTGATATATCCTATTGTTATATTTCTCAAGAAGATCTGCAATATTGTTTAGTCAGTGACATGAAAAATGTGTCCTATAATTTCACAGTTCACAGCCATTCATTCTGAGTGCTGACATGGTTGAAATCATAATGTGGCATAATATTGTTACGCAGGATAAAGACAGAGGGTCTAATTAAACTCCCCTTAAATGTTACATTCATCCTTATTAATCAAGAATTTGGGATCCTTAAGGTAATATCAAGGGAAGTTAAAATTGTTTTCTATGACTTATTTGATTACATGGAAACACAGATTCTCGATTCTATCATCTATAGCTTTAATATCAACATATTAAGTATGATTTATGCCAACAGAGTAGAGCAGATGGAAACTTTAGGAATACGCTCTTCTGACAAGCATTGTCAGGAATGATGAAGTCTGGCTTCAGGTAGCTGGGTTCCCTGCAAAGCTATGAATGACTGGATCGAGAATTCCCGGGACCCTTGCTTTAGGTAGTCTTTAATAAATTTATTCAGACACTTCTGCTATTTCAGGGACTAATCAAAGAGAGAGGGATTAATCTTTTTTTTTTCTCAGGAAAGGGACACTGTTCTTCAGAGCTGCCTCATTCAGTCTGAGCAAAAATCTGCTCTCTGCTCTCCCTCTTTTTTTACTGTAAGAGGGTAAGACAAAAATAGGTGCTATAGAAGCCTGTTTATATACATTAATCTTTCCCCCCCAAACCTTGGCAACTGCTACGAAGAACAAAGCAGTAAACCAAGATGTTAGCATAGACAAGGCAAAGCAAGCCTGAGAGTTTCCCCACCTCCCTGCAAGGCAAAAGCCGGCATACCAAGCAGCACCAACTGGTTAGATGGCATCGTCCTTAAGCGCTGAAAATGAAGCTATACAAAAGCAGACAAGGAGAGAAGAGGCCCAACATCTGCCCCAGCACTGAGACAGAGAATATTGGTAAGAAGAGGGCAAAAAGAAACAGTGTGGGAGACTTAGAGGTGTTCACCACTAGGAGAAACACTGGAAGCACCTGAGAAATGAAGGGCTTCTAGGGACTCTCCAAGGTGCCAGAAGGGAGGTGTCGACAGGTTGGCTGTAAATTAAGCAAGCCCAGGAATGC